>NC_135236.1:172064655-172367686 GCF_051348905.1 Ranitomeya variabilis | reverse complement strand
GTGTCTTAGAATTCTAAAATGAGGTAGGGGTTTTGTCTTTTTAGTAAATTCATTTTTGTTAATGTTGTAAATTGGCATGCCAGGGCCGGTATGTCACTCTCCACAAGGAGAAAAGTAACCCCTTAGACCTCAGTCCAGAGCCTCTCACCTAGCCAAATCAGATGTCATACTTTGCACTGATAAGTGGCAATACCCTGAACACAGTGTCTTCAAATTGAGATTATGAGTTGACTTAACAGTGACAGCTATGATGACATCACAAGGCACATGACATCACAATTGGAGTAGAATGTAGAATGTTCTGCAGTGGAGCCATCTAGGGTCAGTAGGACCTGACAGCTGGAAGAGGACGAGTCCAGGTAGGTTGCTCTTTACTTTTAAGCTTGGGTATACTTAGAAAGAATCCTACAGATTTATCATGGATTGAACACTCTGTAATAAAACGTTTTCAGGACAACCCCTTCCCTAAATGAGGAGTCACTGAAGTTCAGTCGATATGAATGGGCATGGCAGCTAAAATTCCTAGCAATTAAATTAGCTGCTATATTACTGGGGAAGTAGCAACCTCTACAGGACACCGTTTTATATGCCCCCAATAGTAGCAGGATGACAATGTAATAATACATACCATATTTGTTGGGAGTCTTCAAGCTCTTTGCACTGGCTCCCTACTATGGAAGTCTTCAGTGGAGCTCACCCTCTATTCCATTCCTATTCTCTAGTAAGACGTAAATGGGGTGGTCAAGTTGGGACATCTTTATGTGGCTCCATTTTTGGGTAGTTTTGCCATTTACATGGACAAATGACAGCATTTTGTAACAGAAATCTAGTCGCAAATGCTATTATTCTCTGTTATCAGCTGTTTTGTTCCTGTTGAATTATAGGGTGACATTGGAGGTGTAGGAATGGCAGTATGTATTTTTGTGTTTTCTTTTAGTACATAGAGCGCTAGGTAATGTAGATAAAATAAAAGGGTCCCCGTAATTGTGTGTCTTATAATTATAAAATGAGGTACGGGTTTTGTCTTTTTAGTAAATTTATTTTTGTTGATGTTGTAAATTGGCATGCCAGGATCGGTATGTCACTCTTCACAAGGAGAAAAGTAACCCTTTAGACCTCAGTCCAGAGTCTCTCACCTAGTCAAATCAGATGTCATACTTTGCTCTGACAAGAGTTAAAACCCTGAAACACAATGTCTTCAAATATAGATTCTGACTTGGCTTTTATTCTAAGTCTTATTGCAAGGCTCGTTAAAGGGTCGATAGTGACTTGTAGGATCACTGCTTCCAACAGGTGGCACTATAGAGTTCTAGTGCTCTTCCTCTCTGAAGAGGCAATTTGCGTAGATAACCAGTGACACTTCTGATAACATCATGTGGCACGTGACATCATCAACATTCCATGACATGACAATTGAAATAGAATGTACACATTCCTATACCTCAATAATTTTGTCTATTTAGACCTTGACAGCTTCAGCTTCAGTCATCTGTTCACACAATCTGTTTTTCTGTGTTGGGTTTAGCCTCATGTCTGGTGTGTTGGTCCCCCTGCCTTGGGTCTGGCCCCATATCTGGTGTGTTGTGCTGCCCACCTCAGGTTTTGCCTCGTGTCTGCTGTGTTGGGCCACCGACCTTGGTTCTGGCCCTGTGTCTGGTTTGTCAGGCATCCCACCTCAGGTCTGGCCCCATGTTTAGTGTGTTGGGCCTCCCAGCTCAGGTCTGGCCCCATTACTAGTGTTTGGACTGCCAGCCTGGGGTCTGGTCATGTGTCGTATGTGTTGGGCTGCCCATCCTTAGTCTGGTTCTGTGTCTGGTGTGTTGGGCCACCCGCCTCAAATCTGGCCCTGCATCTGGTATGTTTTGCTCCGTGCCTTGGGTCTGGCCCCATATCTGGTATGTTGGGCCACTTGCATCAGTTCTGTTGTGTTGGGTCATCTGCCTCGGGTTTGGCCTTGTGTCTGGTGTGTTGGGCCACCTGCTTCGGTTCTGGCCCGGTGTCTAGTATGTTGGGCCAATCACCTCCGGTATGGCCCCATATCTGGGGTGTTGGGTCTAGCCTCGTGTCTAGTGTGTTTGGCCGAGGTGAGTTGGGCTGCCCGCTTTGGGTCTGGCCCATGTTTTTTGTGTTGAGCCTCCCACCTTGGGTATGGCTCAGTGTTTAGTGTGTTGGACCACCCTCATTAGGTCTGGCCATGTGTTTCATGTGTTGGGTCACCAACCTTGGCTCTGACCCTGTTTCTGATGTGTGGGGCTGTGCGACTCAAGTCTAAGCCCAGGTCTGGTGTTTGAGCCACCAAACTCATGTCTGGCTCCATGTCTTGTGTGTTGGGTTGACCGCCTTTGGATCTGTCCTCATGTCAGGTGTATTGGAATGCCTGCCTCGGGATTTGCCTTGTGTATGGTGTGATGGGCCTCCCGCTACTGGTCTGGCTCTGTGTCTGGTATGTTGGGCCGCCACCTCGGGTCTGGCCCTGTGTTTGGAGCTTTGGGCCACCTGCCTTGGGTCTGGCCCCATGACTGGTGTTTTGAGCCTCCGGCCTGGGGTCTGGCCATGTGTCTGGTGTGTTGAGCTGCCTGCCTCTGATATAGCTTTGTGTTTCGTGTGCTGGACCACCCGCCTCAGGCCTGGCCCTATGTGTGGTGTGTTTTGCATAGAATCTGGATTCATGTCTGGTATTTTGTGCTGCCCGCCTTGGGTTTGACCTCGTGTCTGCTGTATTGGGCCACCGACCTTGGTTCTGGCCCTGTATCTGGTTTGTCGGGCCTCCCACCTCAGGTCTTGCTCCGTGTTTAGTGTGTTGAGCCGTCCGGCTAGTAACTGGTGTTTTGGGCCACTAGCCTGGGGTCTGGTCATGTGTCTGGTGTGTAGAGCCGCCCACCCCGAGTCTGGCTCTGTGCCTAGAGAGTTGGGCAGCCCATCTCAGGTCTGGCCCTGTGCCTTGTGTTTAGTACCTCCCATCTTGGGTCTGTCTTTGTGTCTGGTATGTTTGGCCGCCTGCCTCATTTCTGGTGTGTTGGGCCACCCACCTCAGCTCTGGCCCTGTGTCTGGTGTGTAGTACCTCCCATCTTGGGTCTGTCCTTGTGTCTGGTATGTGTTTGGCCGCCTGCCTCAGTTCTGGTCTGTTGGGCCACCCACCTCAGGTCTGCCCCTATGTCTGCTGAATTGGGCCATCTGCCTTGATTCTGGTCACATGTCTAATGTGTTGGACCACCCACCTCGACTCAGACCTTGTGTCTGATGTGTTTGGCTGCCCACTTTTGGGTCTGGCCTTATGCCTGGTGGCCTCGTGTCTGGTGTGTCTGGTCTTGTGTCTGGTATGTTAGACCACCTGCCTGAGGTTTGGCCCCTGTGTTTATTGCTCTTGCGTCTCATGTGTTAAGTCAAAGGCTTGGGTCTGACCCTGTGTGTGGTGTTTTGGGCCACCAGCCTGGGGTCTGGTGTGCTGAGCCACCCACCCAGAGTCTGGCCCTGTGCCTGGAGTGTTGGGCAGCCCACCTCGGATCTGACCCTGTGTCTTATATGTAAGACTGCCGCCCGCCTTGGGTCTGGCCCCATGTCTGTTGTGTTGAGCTATTCGCCTCGAGTCTGGCACTATATCTGCTGAATAGTTGGGCCATCCGCCTCGAGTCAGGTCACATGTCTAGTGTGTTGGAACGCCCGCCATGTGTCTGATTTGTTGGCCTGCCAACTTCAGGTCTGGCCCTGTTTCTGCTGTGTTTCGCTCTCTGCCTTAGGTCTGGCCCCGTGTCTGGTATGTTGGGCTGAATGCCTCAGTTCTGGTGTGTTGGGCCATCCGCCTCAGGTTTGGTCTTGTCTGGCCTCGTGTCTGGTGTGTTGGGCATCTACTTCGGGTCTGACCCTGTGTTTAGTGTGTTGGGCCGCCCTCCTCAGGTCTGGCCACATATTTTGTGTGTTGGGCCGCAGACCTTGGGTCTAGACCCAGATCTTGTGTGTTGGGATTCCCTCCTCGAGTCTGGGCCCAGGTCTGGTGTGTTGGGCCCCCAAACTCAGGTCTCGCCCCATGTCTGGTGTTGGGTTGCGCACGCCTTTGGGTCTGGCCCCATGTAAGGTGTGTTGGGACACCTGCCTCTGGTTTGGCAATGTGCATGGTGTGGTGGGCCTCCTGGTACAGCTCTGGCCCCGTTTCTAGTGTGTTGGGCAGCCCACCTCGGGTCTGATCCTGTGTCTGGTATGTAATACCGTCCGCCTCGGGTCTAGCCCCATGTCTGGTATGTTGGGCCGCCTGCCCACAATTCTGGTGTGTTGGGTCACCCACTTTGGGTCTAGCCTCATGTCTGGTCTGTTGGGCCACCTGCCTCAGGTCTGGCCCTGTGTCTGGCATGTTGGGCCATTTGCCTCGAGTCTGGCCCTATGTCTACTGAGTTGGGCCATTAGACCCGAGTCAGGTCACATGTCTAGTGTGTTGGGACCGCCGGCCTCCTCGTGTCTGATTTGTTGGGCTGCCCAATTCAGGTCTGGTCTTGTGTCTGGTTTGTTAGGCCACCCGCCTGGGGTTTGGCCCCTGTGTTTGGTGTTGCTCTTGTGTCTCATATTTTAGGCCACCTGGCTGGGGTTTTCTCCTGTTTTTGGTGTGTTGGGCTGCCCACCTTGGGTCCTGCCCCATGTCTAGTCTGATGGGCCGCCTGCCTCTGGTGTGGCTTTATGTCTGGTGTGTTAGACCACCCACCTCCGGTCTGGCCCTATGTGTGTTGTGTTCGGCAGCCTGACAGGGGTTTGGCCCCATGACTGGTGTGTCTGGACACCTGTCCCTCGTCTGACGTTGTGTTTGGTGTGTTGGGCCGCCCACCTTGTGTCTGGCCCCGTGCCATTCCAACATTATTCAGATTCTTATTTATATACAGTAAAGCGTCCATTTTGTCTGCAAGCTTATATTTTGGATATCTTCAATCAGGATACATATCCTTAACATGGTGTATTGGGCCGCCTGCCTCTGGTCTGGTCCCATGTCTGGTGTGTTGGGTTACCCGCCTTGAGTCTGGCCCTATGTCTGGTGTGTTTTGGCACCCTTTTCGGGTCTGGTCTCATGTCTGGTGTTGGTCCACCCGACTCGGGTATGGCCTCATGTCTGGTTGTCCTTTGTCTGGTGTGTTGGGTTGCTTGCCCCAGGTCTGGCTTTGTATCTGAGTGTTGGGTAGCCCACTTAGCGCAAGACTCAATGTCTGGTGTGTTGGGCTGCCCACTACAAGCTTAACCCCGTGTGAGGGACAAGGGAGAATACATTTTGGATTTTAAGTTCAGGACATCTCCTTCCACTCCTGAAATGTGCCCCCACCCTTGGGATTCCACAGGCTCATTGATAGAAGCTGTTAACACAAGGGTGTGAACTCTTCTGCAGCTATAGCAACCGGAACCATTCATATTCCTTTCCCCACGTGCCCATATTATTTAGCCATCTGTAGCACTCTGGATTATGGAGTTATAAAACAGGGCTAGCAGTAATTACATACGGTAGTCAGATTTAGTCTCTATGCGCAGATAAAATCCAGCGGAATCCAGTGGCGGTACAACCAATCCATTCAGAGCTTCAGGCACAAAGTTATGGGCCAGCCACAATTCTAGGCAGGAAATAATATTCTCACACATGGGAGGAGAGAGGCTGCACCACCCAGGGGTGGGAGCAGATGGGTGAGGTAGCAGCCTAGGAGATATAAGGCAGCCCCTCATTTTGAACTGGGTTTTCTGATGGCCGGAGGATACGTTTGCTGACGCAGCCCGGAAAGCCTGTAACTAAGATTTGGACCTGTGATCCATCAGCGCCTCCCTGTGGTCACATGCTGCATAACATGGTAATTGCAACCTATCTATACCCTATCCTCGTACTACACTCCTGACTGTATATATTTGCTCTTGTATGTATAGCTGTATGTTCTAGTGCGCCTCCTCGGCGATTAAATATAAAATTAGTCTTGGGCTCCTCTTTTATCTCGAACCACACATCCCCATGTCTGCACAATCCTTTGGTTATCTTATATGCTGCCGCAGGGTTGGTTCCTGACCCGATATAATCCTGCTGTCATATGGGGCTTATTTTAAATGAGGAACTGGTGGCAGAATATTGTATTGTTTTAGTGAGGAATTCTGGCAGTGGCGGCCGGGAGGTTTAGTTATCCCCAGGCTGGACTGGTTATATATACCGCCCCTCACTGGGAGCACCTCTCTAACTTGTACCTATAAGGGAAGCCTTTCTGGCGGCTATTTGCCCTCAGTGCAGTTCCCTGACTGACCAGAGGCAAGTTGTTGCGCCAGAGAGCCGATCCCTGCCGGGTCCTTCTCTTCCCTCCCCCCGAGGTGAGCGAAGTCGATGCCCCCCTTTTCCTGTGAGATCCCTTACACCCTGTGACTGATGTGTTGGGCTGCCCACTCAGGTCTGGCCCCATATCTGGTGTGTTGGGCCGCCCGCCTAGGGTTTGTCCCCGTGCCTAGTGTGTTAGGCAGAGCACTTTTGGTCTGGCCCAGTGTCCTTGTTTGGTGCATTGGGTTGCCTGCCTTGCATCTGGCCCTATGTCTGATGCCCACCTTGGGTTTGGTGTATTGGGCAGCCCGTATTGGGTCTGGCCAAAAATCTAGTGTGTTGTGCCACATGCCTCGAGTCTTGACCCATATCTGGTGTGTTGGGCCGCCCTCCTTAGGTACAGCCCCGTGTCTAGTGTGATGGGTCTGGTGAGTCTGGTGTGCTGGGCCGCCCAACTTGAGTCTCGCGCAGTGCTTGGTGTGTTGGGCCGCCCACCTCTGATTTTTGTTGTGACTGGTGTGTTGGGTCTGGCCTCATGTCTGGTATGTTGGGCCATCCATTTCGGTTCTGACCCCATGTCTGGTGTATTTAGCCACCCACCTTGAATCTGGCCTCACGTCTGATGTACTGGCCCAGCCACCTCAGGTATGACCTCGTGTCTGGTGGCCATTTGTCTGGTGTGTTGGGTTGCTTGCCTCAGGTCTGGCTTCGTATCTGGAGTGTTGGGTAGCCCTGTGTCTGGTGTATTGGGCTGCCCACTTCAAGTTTAACCCCGTGACAGATGTGTTGGGCTGCATGCTCAGATCTGGCCCCATATCTGGTATGTTGGGCCACCCTACTAGGGTTTGTCCCCGTGCCTAGTATGTTAGGCCGAGCGCTTTGGGTTTGGCCCATTGTCTGGTGTGTTGGGCCGCCCGCCTTGGGTCCGGCCCCATGTCTGGTATGATGGGTCTGGTCTCATGTCTAGTGTGTTGGGCCATCCGCCTTGGGTCTGATCTGTATAGTAATTTGTATAAGTGGTGCACCCCTGCACAACTCATGGGAATGGGGTGCAAAACCTGGTCAGTAAAATGGATACTATAAGCACAAGAGAAAGACTAGGCCAATAATGGTATGCATACCCATGAAGTATACAGAAATATCAAAAATGTTTAATTACACCTCAAAACAGACAAATACAATAAAACCATTTAAAAAGGCCTGAGTACAGAACCATAACAAACCACCACCCCTAGGCACATATGCCATGAAATAACAAAAACACATGAATAAAGTGCTTAGGAAATATACAATGTCCCCTGTCTATACAAATGGTAGCTCAATATAACATACATAAGCATATATAAAACTGAACAAAGGCATACATAGACCCATAAACATACACTAGCAAATAATCAAGTGATGTAGTAGTTGCAGTTCAGTATATTGAATGAAAAAATATATGAAGTGTTAAATGATCATGCTATTTACCCAAAGTAATGAAAGCATCAATATTGGCGTGTTAGTCAGGGCTTTGGTTGTATGCCAAAAGCCTCAATCAGGCGTGCACTGGCAGCCCCCTGTTGTCTAAAGTAAGAAGTAATGCATATGCAGCCAAATGGAAGCATAATAATGAGTGGAATGAAGGGGAAGAAAAACGTCCAGCAAAGGCTGCACCAGTGCTGAACAATGGTATACCATGAGCCAAGATGCCTGTGAAAGACAGGAGACAGGCTGAGGGGTGAGGCAGAGGCCCCACGCATATCGCTGCTGGCGCAGCTTCGTCAGGGGAAGTAAAGAAATACGTCTGTTCTGAGGTTAATATAGACGGAATAAGAATAAATCAAATGCAAACCGGTGTGCAGTTTATTGGGTCTGATCTGTGTCTGGTATGTTGGGCCGCCCACCTCAGTTGGCCCCGTTTCTGGTGTGTTGAGCCGCCCATCTCGAGTCTGGCCTCTTGTGTTATGTGTTGGGCCACCCGCCTCTTGTCTGGCCTTGTGTCTTCTGGCCCTATGTCTGGTGTGATAGGCTGCCCACCTCAAGTCTGGCCTTGTGTCTGGTGTGTTAGGCCACCCGCCTTGGGCTTTGTCACGATTCACACCGTGACTGTCAAGATCCCTTAGCCGCTGCCCACAATATGTCACGGATTGGGGTGACTTTAGACCAACAGACGGCTATCACATGTGCAGGGGGCTTATCCTAGTTATCCCTCCACTGCCACAATGTGATGAAAAAAAAAAACACACACGAGGCTATTGACCTCTTGTTTACAGCAGGGGCTTATTTTAGGTATCCCACTGCTCTTCAGTATACCATGAACTGCAGGGATTTGTGTATATCCCGCTTACAGTTCCACTTAAACCTTGCAGCTCTCTGGCGCCCCCCTTTACTGTCAGGTCAGATTAGGTACTGCACCTAGGGTAATTATTCGCCAGAAAGGCTGCCTGCTATGTACTGGCTATTGGGCGCGCCGCAGCGACGCGATAACTACTCCCGCTCAGGCAGGAACAATAATTATCAAGCCGCAGTCGCTGCAATGTCACCCAAAGGCCTGCACACGGTAGTGCCGCCACCAGCTCCGATTAAACGGGTCCGGAGCTAACCCCAAAACAGTAGCGTAATTCCCTTCAGAGACAGGGTACGGTTTAGGGCAGGAAGAACGAACTAGTATTAAATATTATACCCCATAAATGATTTTTAGGCAGTGTTTATAAAATATTTTACAAAGATATTACAAATGAGACAATTGCAAATATGTACAAGGTAATTATAAAAATAAAAGGATTAAATGAAGAAAAGGTAACACTCACATATTCTCAGATCATTGCATTGCAGGCAACAGGCTAGGAGAACTTTCCATCTATCCCAGTGCATTTGCACTCGCAGTCTGGTCGCTTCAGGTAAAAACTCACAACTCCCCCCTGGAAGCCTGCCAGCAACTTTATAACCTACAGCCTGTGACCTCACAGAAAGGGCTGGTTTTTCCAACCCCTCCTCTCTCGTCAGGGTTACTCACTGTGCATTAAATATATCTGATGCCCGTAACTTCGCTCCAGAACATGTCATAAACGTACCATACCCAGCATTCATCTCGTATTATCGCAGGCATTCCGATGAGATCAAATATGTCCTATTATTTACAGAGCAATCCCTACTTCTTCACCCGATGGAGCTACAAGCCTGTGATTAGAGTGATGCGTAGATCCTCCGAGTGTGATTATGACGATATATTTTGGTGTTCGTATTTTAAATCGTTTGCCTAATATCAAACAAAAACAGAACAAAGGACTTTCATGATTCTAGAAGCTTCTAGTCCAGTGATACCTGGACAAGAGCTTACGCGGCAGGAAATGCCGGTCGTAAATGCCTTTCTTCAATAAAACTCCCCTCTCACATACATTGGCAAGGCAGCTCTTGGCTGAGTGAAATGGAAGGGGGGTTTTTAACCCACAGCTTGCCTGCAACAGAACTAAACTTATATGATATTTCATACCATATCGTGACACCCCCCCCCCTTTTAGCGTGCGCTACGGCGGCAGAACCTCTCGGTATGCCTCCATGCGCACCTCCGTGGGTTCACCCTGGTGGGACAGTCCATCTGCATTCCCATGCTCCCTGCCCGCTTTGTGTTCAATGGTGAAGTCAAATTGCTGAAGGGCAAGGCTCCAGCGTAGCAACCTGCCGTTGGTTCCACACATGGTGCTTAGCCAGCGCAGAGGGTTGTGGTCGGTCACCACCGTGAAGGTGCGACCGTACAAGTAGGGCTGCAAGCGCTGCAGGGCCCAGACTATGGCCAGGCACTCCTTCTCGATGGTGGAGTAGGCCACTTCCCTTGGCAAAAGTTTCCGGCTCAGGTACAGCACGGGGTGCTCTTGGTCCTCCGAGTCCACCTGGCTGAGCACAGCACCAAGGCCAAACTCGCTGGCGTCGGTCTGTACCAAGAATGGTCGACTGCTGTCGACTGCTTTCAACACAGGGGCGTTGCACAGTGCGGTTTTCAACGCCTGGAAGGCCCCCTCACAGCCATCTGTCCAGTTGACGATGTGGGGTAGCTTCCTGGTGAGGTCCGTCAAAGGTTTTGCTAGGCTACTATAGTGCTGCACGAAGCGCCTATAGTACCCTGCAGTGCCCAGGAAGGACATCACCTGTTTCTTGTTCCTGGGAGTGGGCAGTTCACGATCATGCCCACTTTGTCAGGCTCTGGCTTTAGGGTGTTTCCACCTACCCAGTGCCCCAGGTAGTGAACCTCCCTCATGCCCATCTGGCACTTTCCCGGCTTGATAGTCAGTCCTGCTCGGTGAATTCGCCCGAGCACCTCCTCGAGATGCTGCAGGTGTTCATCCCAGGAGGGACTGAAGATGGCAATGTCATCTAAGTACGCCACAGCGTACTTCTCCAGTCCCTGAAGCAGGAGATTGACCATCCGCTGGAAAGTGGCAGGGGCATTCTTCATGCCGAAGGGCATGACCGTGGACTCGTACAGTCCAAAGGGTGTGATAAAGGCGGACTTCTCCTGCGCCTCGGGGCTCAGGGGAATCTGCCAGTATCCGCGACTCAGATCCATTATTGTCAGGTATTTTGCGCCAGCTAACTTCTCAAGCAGCTCCTCGATGCGCGGCATTGGGTGCGCATCAGAGGCTGTAATTGCGTTGAGCCCCCTGTAGTCCACGCAGAACCGAGTGGTCCGGTCCTTCTTTGGCACGAGAACTACAGGTGAGGCCCACGCGCTCTTTGACCGTCGAATCACCCCCAGCTGTAACATCTCATCAATCTCCTGGCGCATAATCTGCTGCACCTGGTCAGAGATTCGATAGGGTGTTCGCCGTAGTGGGGCGTGATTCCCGGTGTCCACCTCATGGACCGCTAACTCAGTCCTTCCAGGCCGGTTGGAGAACACGACCCGGAAGGGTTCCAGTGTGGTTTGCAACTGCAACCGCTGTGGTTCATCTAGCGAGGCGCTCACCTCCACGTCCTCAATGGACCCACGGGCCTTGGCTTGGGCCAGCATGTCCAGGAGGGTGTCTTCCTCCCCGTCTTCGGGTGCGCTGCAGACCGGTAGGACGAAAGGGTCACGTTCGTGATGAGCCTTCATCATGTTGACGTGAAAGGCCTTTCGCCTACCCCGAGCGTGGTCAAGCGTGACCACGTAGGTGACCGGGTTGAGCTGTTGGTGGACGACGTACGGGCCCTCCCAGGCTGCCTGAAGCTTATCCGTTGGTACAGGAACCAGCACCCACACCTTTTGACCCACGTGGTAGGTCCGCTCCCGGGCGTTCTGGTCGTACCAGTGCTTCTGATCAGCCTGAGCCTGCGTCATGTTGTCATGCACCAACTGCGTCAAGGTCTGCATCTTGTCACGGAAGCGCAGGACATACTCCACTATGGACACTTCAGAAGGGTTCGGCTCCTCTTCCCAGGATTCTCTTACCAACCCAAGGGGTCCCCGGACTCGCCTGCCGTACAGGAGCTCGAAGGGGGAGAACCCCGTCGAGGCCTGCGGAACCTCTCGGTAAGCAAATAGCAGGTGTGGGAGGTACCGCTCCCAGTCGCGCCCTTGTGTCTCAACCAGCATGCGTAGCATCTGTTTGAGGGTACCATTGAAGCGTTCACACAAGCCATTGGTCTGTGGTGATATGCACTCGATACCAGGTGCTTCACCTGCATTTTCTTACAGAGAGCCTCCATTAGGTGAGACATAAATTGGGTCCCTCGATCAGTAAGCATTTCCCTGGGAAATCCTACCCGTGAAAAGATGGCCAAAAGGGCATCCGCCACCTTATCTGCCCTAGTTGACGACAGAGCTACTGCCTCTGGGTACCGGGTAGCGTAGTCTACCACAGTAAGAATATATCGCTTTCCAGAGCTGCTGGAGACGGCCAGCGGGCCCACAATGTCCACCGCAATCCTCTGGAAAGGCTCCTCTATCACTGGCAAAGGGATCAGGGGAGCCTTAAGAGCAGGCCCCGCCTTCCCCACTCTTTGACAGGTGACACAGGAGCGGCAGTAGTTTGACACATCTGTCCCCATCTTAGGCCAATAGAAGTGTTGAGACAGCCGGGCCTTAGTTTTGCTGATCCCCAAGTGTCCGGCTAGCGGGATCTCATGGGCAATCCGCAACAACTCACCCCGGAATTGCTGCGGGACGACCAGCTGTCTTTCCCTCAACCACTCCTTTTGGGATTCTCCGGGTACTGTCTCCCGGTACAACCTTCCTCCTTCCCAGAACACCTTCTCCTTATCAGTCTCGGAGAATCGCGTCCCGGCGAGTTGTCTCAAACTCTCTAGGCTCGCATCTGTGTGCAGAGCGGCCTGAAACTCCTGGCTAGGGGAAGCCAGAAGTGACGTCAGGGTCCCTTCCCCACGGGAACCCTCTGGGACCTGCTCTGGGTCCACCTCTGGTTCAGTCATACTGATGACTGAGGAGGGCCCGGGAGGCAGACAGCTATCTGCGTTCCGGGCACTCTGACTGCGGGTGACAGCAGCTACGTAGGCTGTCTCCCCGGGGGTTTCTACAGACCCATCAGCCGACGCTGCTATGGGCTCTACCTCCCCATCCACCCCCATTACCTCAGGAGCATTGCTACTTATGGGCCAGTTACCTTCCTCGGTGGCACTGGTCAGTTGCATGGCATCACCTTCCTCACGGTTCCCATGTATCTCCCCATTTCTTGTAGCACCGACACTTGCCCCTGCTAGGGGTTCCTCAGCCGTCTCACTCCGCAGAGCGACGTGGCTGAGCACTCCTGTACCTATGGACACATCAACTTTCACAGAAACATCATTATCAGATACAGTTGGCACAGGTACAACATTTTCACCATCACTCCTAGGGAAAAAATAGTTAGCAGATGCATCACTACAAGATAAAGCATGGCCAGGTAACACATGCGATTTCCCATCATCATCATCATCACCAGGGTTAACTTTACTCTCAGTAGATTGGGGAGGGGTGTCAATGACGTAGTATGCAAACAACCTCCCCAAATCAGTCCCCAACAAAACATCAGTGGGCAAATTATCAGACAGCCCCACTTCCTTCACCCCGCTCCCGGCACCCCAATTAATAAAAACCCGGGCCATTGGCAAGGGACAGCTGATGCCCCCAATCCCAGTGACAGTTAGGGTTTTCCCCGGAATGATTTCTTCAGGGGCCGCCAGTTCGAGTCGGATGAGGGTTCGTTCAGCCCCGGTGTCCTTGAGGCCTGTAGCAACACGACCTCCCACAATGACAGGCTGTACGTTATCACACCCCCTCCCAGCCACACCACCCACCAAAAGAACTGCTGCATTAGGCCCTGGGGCCTGGGATGAGGGGTTCTTCTGCTTGGCTAGACATCGGTGACTGAGGTGTCCAGTCTGCCTGCAGTGGTAACACTGGCGAAGTTCGGTGGTAGGTCTGGTGCTGTTGGCCACGGGGACAGGACCTCTGGTATGTTGGCTGGCAGGGGTACTGGCGTTGGATGCAGGCTTACCCCCTCTCCAGCTGGAGGTGACTGGCTTCCGCACTTCCGATCTACGGTTGGCCTCATAGGCATCGGCAATCTGCGCTGCTTTCATCACGTCCTTGGGTTCTCGGTCAAATCACGAACTGTCGCACCTCAGTTGGGCAAAGATGGAAGAACTGGTCTTTGATCATCAGGTCTCGCAGCTGGGCAAAAGTGGTTACTGCCAGTCCTTGGGTCCACTGGTCAAAGTGGGTCCCCAGTCCATGCACCACATCACTGTAACTGTCGTGTGGGCCACGTTGGAGGGTCCGAAACTTTTTACGGTACACCTCGGGTGTAAGCTGGTACTTGGCTATCAGAGCCTGCTTGATGGCCTCATAGTCACCATCTTGTTCTTGAGGGAGGGCAGCAAACGCCTCCAGAGCTTTTCCTCTCAGCCCTGGTGTAAGGTACCGTGCCCATTCTTGTGTAGGCAGCTGGTACAGTCTGCAGGCTTTCTCAAAGGCCCGCAGAAACGTGTCCAAGTCCCCATCCTTTTCCATAACAGGAAAGTGGTCAGGCCGGGGCTTCGGTATCTGAGCGCTGCTGGGCTCACGACTGGACTGGGACGACCCCTGCATTTGTAGTTGGGCCATGTGCAGCTGGTACTCCCTCTCCGCTTGGGCCTCTCGCTCGGCTCGCTGGGCCTCTCGCTCGGCTCGGGCCTCTCGCTCGGCTCGCTGGGCCTGGGCCTCTCGCTCAGCTCTCTCTTGGTATTGCTGGATCAGCTGCAGACGTCGGTCCAGGTCATCTGCGGAGCATTGTTGCAGAGCCAGCTGCAGGAGGAGGTCTGCACCCCCTTGGTTGCCAGTAGGGCCCGTATTCAGTGGTTGGACTTCTGCTGCAGCACCATGTTCGCTTGTGCCGGCTTCTGCGGCCTCTGGGCTCTGTAGCCTGGCTTGGTCTGCTTCGAGTTGCACCAGTTCAGCGACCATTTGAGTCTTGGTCATGCTGTGGGGGATCAGGCCATGATACGTGCATATCCCAGCAAGAGCGTCCCTCTTCTGCTGGGCGTACCAGGCTTCTCCTTTCGCAGCCATGGTTGCCAAATAAAAGATAGGATAGAAAAACGAAGAAAAAGGGAGGGGATAATCACCAGTACACACAATTGTCTCAAGACTAATAAACACTGAGTTCGTTCTCCCAAACTTATTTGCGCAGAGTTCTCGCAAGAACTTTCTGCAAGTTTTTAGTGAGAGGAATGATTGCTCAAACCAAATCACTAATGCTCTAATATCCCACCGCCTTGCCACCAATTGTCACGATTCACACCGTGACTGTCAAGATCCCTTAGCCGCTGCCCACAATATGTCACGGATTGGGGTGACTTTAGACCAACAGACGGCTATCACATGTGCAGGGGGCTTATCCTAGTTATCCCTCCACTGCCACAATGTGATGAAAAAAAAAACACACACGAGGCTATTGACCTCTTGTTTACAGCAGGGGCTTATTTTAGGTATCCCACTGCTCTTCAGTATACCATGAACTGCAGGGATTTGTGTATATCCCGCTTACAGTTCCACTTAAACCTTGCAGCTCTCTGGCGCCCCCCTTTACTGTCAGGTCAGATTAGGTACTGCACCTAGGGTAATTATTCGCCAGAAAGGCTGCCTGCTATGTACTGGCTATTGGGCGCGCCGCAGCGACGCGATAACTACTCCCGCTCAGGCAGGAACAATAATTATCAAGCCGCAGTCGCTGCAATGTCACCCAAAGGCCTGCACACGGTAGTGCCGCCACCAGCTCCGATTAAACGGGTCCGGAGCTAACCCCAAAACAGTAGCGTAATTCCCTTCAGAGACAGGGTACGGTTTAGGGCAGGAAGAACGAACTAGTATTAAATATTATACCCCATAAATGATTTTTAGGCAGTGTTTATAAAATATTTTACAAAGATGTTACAAATGAGACAATTGCAAATATGTACAAGGTAATTATAAAAATAAAAGGATTAAATGAAGAAAAGGTAACACTCACATATTCTCAGATCATTGCATTGCAGGCAACAGGCTAGGAGAACTTTCCATCTATCCCAGTGCATTTGCACTCGCAGTCTGGTCGCTTCAGGTAAAAACTCACAACTCCCCCCTGGAAGCCTGCCAGCAACTTTATAACCTACAGCCTGTGACCTCACAGAAAGGGCTGGTTTTTCCAACCCCTCCTCTCTCGTCAGGGTTACTCACTGTGCATTAAATATATCTGATGCCCGTAACTTCGCTCCAGAACATGTCATAAACGTACCATACCCAGCATTCATCTCGTATTATCGCGGGCATTCCGATGAGATCAAATATGTCCTATTATTTACAGAGCAATCCCTACTTCTTCACCCGATGGAGCTACAAGCCTGTGATTAGAGTGATGCGTAGATCCTCCGAGTGTGATTATGACGATATATTTTGGTGTTCGTATTTTAAATCGTTTGCCTAATATCTTACAAAAACAGAACAAAGGACTTTCATGATTCTAGAAGCTTCTAGTCCAGTGATACCTGGACAAGAGCTTACGCGGCAGGAAATGCCGGTCGTAAATGCCTTTCTTCAATAAAACTCCCCTCTCACATACATTGGCAAGGCAGCTCTTGGCTGAGTGAAAGGGAAGGGGGGTTTTTAACCCACAGCTTGCTAGCAACAGAACTAAACTTATATGATATTTCATACCATATCGTGACAGGCTTTGCAAAGGTTTGGAGTTTTGGGCTGTCAGCCTCGGGTCGTCCCCATTTCTAGTGTGTTGAACCACCTGCCTCAGTTCTGACTTCTTTGGATCTGGCTCTATGTCTAGTGTGTTGGGCTGCCCGCCTTCGAGTCTGGCTCCATGTCAGGTGTGTTGGGCCCACCCGCCTCTGGTTTGGCCCCGTGTTTGATGTGTTCGGCAGCCCACTTCAAGTGTGACTTTACATCTGGTGTATGGAGCTGCCCGCTTCAGGTCTGACTTTATTTCTGGTGTGTTGGGCCTCCCACCTCTGGTCTGGCCCAATGTCTGATATGTTTGGTCTTATCTCGTGTCTGGTATGTTGGGCTACCGTCTCCGTTCTGGCCCCATATCTGGTGTGTTGGGTTGCCGCCTTGGCCCTATGTGTGGTGTGTTTCGCCACCCGCCTCAGGTTTCGCTCCCTGTCTGGTGTGTTTTGCTGCCCACTTCGAGTCTGGGCTCATATCTGGTGTGTTGGGCCACCCGCCTCAGGTTTGGCCCCTTGTCTGATGTGTTTAGCAGCCCATTTCAAGTCTGACTTTACATCTGGTATGTTGGCCTGCCCACTTCAGGGCTGGCCGCCCTTGTCTGGTGTATTGGACCGCCCATCCCTTGGGTCTGGACCAATGTCTGGTGTGTTAGGCCGCCTGCGTCGGGTCTTGCCCTGTTACCTGTGTTAGACCACTCACATCGAGTCTGGCTCTGTGTTTGGTGTGTTGAACCGCCCACCTCTTCCTAACCCATTGTCTAGTGTGTTGGGACGCCCAACTCGGGTGTGATTTCTTGGGCCATTCTGGCTCTGTCTGGGGTGCTGGGCCACCGCCTATGGTTTGGCTCCTTCTCTGGTGTGTTGGACTGTCTGCCTCGGGTTTGGTCCCATGTCAGGTGTGTTGGGCCTCCCGCCTGGGCTTTGGCCCCATGTTTGGTGTGTTGGACCTCTTGCCAAGTTGGGTCTGGCCCAAAATTCTGGTGTGTTGGACTGACTGTCCTGTTGGGGTGCCTGCCTTGGGCCTGACCCTGTTACCTGTGTTAGGCAACTCGCATCGAGTCTGACTCTGTGTCTGGTGTGTTGAGCCGCCTGCCTCTCGCTAACCCCTTGTCTAGTGTGTTGGGACGCCTGCCTCAGATCTGGCTCATGTCTGGTGTGTTGTGCCGCCTGCCGCAAGTCTGATTTATTGGGCCATTCAGTCCCTGTGACTGGTGTGTTGGGCCACCCGCTTATGGTTTGGCCCCTTCTCTGTCGTTGTGTTGGGATGCCTTCCTCAGGACTAGCCCCATGTCTGGTGTATTGGGCAATCCGCCTCGGGTTTGGCCCCTTGTCTGGTGCATTGGTCTGCCTGCCTTGCATCTGGCCCTATGTCTGGTATGTTGGGTCGCCCACGTCGGGTTTGGTTTGTTGAGTATCCTGTCTTGGGTCTGGCCACAAGTCTAATGTGCTGTGCCATGTGCCTCAGTTCTGGGCCTGAATTTGGTGTGATGGGGCGCCCACCTTGGGTCTGGCACCATGTCTGGTGTGTTGGGCCGAGTGCCTCAGGTCTGGCCCTGTCTTGTGTGGTGGGCTGCCCGCTTCAGGTCTGGCCCCTTGACTGGTGAGCTGGACCGCCCATCCCCTGGGTTTTGCCCTGTGTCTTTTGTGTTGAGCTGCCCGCCTTTGGCTAACCTGTGGGTGTGTTGGGACACCTGACTCGGGTTCTGGTCCATGTCTGGTTTGTTGTGCCGCCCGCCTCATGTCTTATCTGTTGGGCTGTTCTGGCCTTGTGTTTGGTGTGTTGGCCCCCTGCATCGGGTCTGGCCCTGTTACGTGATGTGTTGGGCCACTCGCATTGAGTCTGGCTGTATGTTTTGTGTGTTGAACCGCCCACCTCTGGCTAACCCGTTGTCTAGTGTGTTGGGACGCCCAACTTGGATCTGATTTGTTGAGCCATTCTGGGTCTGGTATGTTGGTTAGCCCGTCTTGGGTCTTGCCTAATCTAGTCTGTTGGGCTGCCGGCCTTGGGTTTGTCCCTGTTACCTAGTCTGGCTCTGTGTCTGGTGTGTTGAGCAACCTGCCTTTGGCTAACCCCTTGTCTAGTGTGTTGGGATGCCCGACTCGGGTCTGGCCCATGTCTGGTGTGTTCCACCACCCACCTGGGGTTTTCATTGTGTCTGGTGTATTGGGCTGTCCTCCTCAGGTTTTGGTCCATGTGTAGTGTATTGGGCCACCCGCTTGGGGTTTGCACCGTGTCTGGTGTATTGGGTTGTCCACCTGCGGTCTGGCCCCTTGTCTGGTGTGTTGGACTGCCCACATAGGGCCTAAACCTGTGTCTGGTGTGTTGAGTCACCTGCCTCGGTTCTGGTCCCGTCTCTGGCGTGTGGGACCTCCATCCTCAGCTAGTGCCCCGTATCTGGTGTGTTTGGACACCTGCCTCGATTCTGGTGTTTGGGGCCACCCGCCTTGAGTCTGGGCCCTTGCCTGGTGTGTTGGACCGCCCACCAGGGCCTGGCCCTGTGTCTGGTGATTTGCGCTGCCTACCTCCGGTCTGGCTCCGTGTCTGGTGTGTTGGGTCACCCGCCTGGGGTATGATCCTTTTACATATGTTGTGCAGTTCACCTCGAGTCTGCCTCTGTGTCTGGTGTGTTGGGCCACCCACCTCAGGTCTGGCTCCCTGTCTGGTGTGTTGGGCTGCCCTCTTCAGGTCTGGCCCCTTGTGTGGTATGCTGGACCACCCATCCCTTTGGTCTGGTCCCGTGTCTAGTGTGTCGAGCTACCTGCCTTTGATCTGGCCCGTTACCTGATGTGTTAGGTCATCCACATCAAGTCTGGCTCTATGTCTGGTGTGTTGAGCTGCCCACCTCTGGCTAACCCGTTTTCTAGTGTGTTGGGATGACCATCTCGGATCTGGCCCATATCTGGTGTGTTGTGCTGCCCGCCTCGGTTCTGATTTGTTGGGCTGTTCTGGCCCTGTGTTGGTACGCTTGCCTCGGGTCTGGCTCCGTGTCTGGTGCATTGGGCTATCCGCCTCTGATCTTGGCCCATGTCTGTTGTGTTGGGCCACCTGCCTGGGGTTTGGCCCCGTGTCTGGTATGTTTGGGACACCTGCATCGGTTTTGGTGTGTTGGGCCACCCGCCTTGAATCTGACTCAGTGTCTGGTGTCCTATGTATGGAGAGTTGGCTCATCCACCTCTGGTCTGGCCCCATGTCTGGTGTATTGGGCTGGCTGCCTCCCGTCTGGCCCCCTGTCTGGTGTGTTGGACTGCTCTCATAGGGCCTAACCCCGTGTCTGGTGTTGGGCCACCTGCCTCACTTCTGGTCTCTTGTCTGGTGTATTGGGCTGCTCGCCTTGAGTTTGGTCCATGCCTGGTGTGTAGGGCCACCAGCCTCAGGTAATGCCCTGCATCTGGTGTGTTTGTACACATGCCTAGATTCTGGTGTGTTTGGCCGCCCGCCTTGAGCCTGGGCCCATGTTTGGAGTGTTGGGTCGCCCACCTCGAGTCTGGCCCCTTGATTGGCGTCGCCCACCTAGGGTCTGGCCTCGTGTCTGGTGATTTGGGCTTCCTTTCTCGGATCTGGCTCGGAGCTTGGTGTGTTGGGCTGCCTGCCTCGGGTCTAACCCTGTGTGTGTGTGGCCCCATGATTTGGTTCTGGTGTATTGTGCTGTCCGCCTGACTCTTTTACCTGATGTGTTGTTGGGCAGCTCGCTTCGTGGCTCTGCATCTGGTGTGTTGGGCCGCCCACCTCAGGACTGGCCCTGAGGCTGGAGTGTTGGGCCACCCGCTTCCAGTCTGACTCCATCTTTAGTGGGTTGGATTGCCGCCTTGGTTCTGATGTGTTGCATCTGGCCCTGTGCCTCCTGCCTCAAGTCTGGCCTCATGTATGGTGTGTTGGGCCACCCGCCTCATGTCTGGGCACGTGTCTGGCCTCTTTTCTGATGTGTTAGACCACAAGTCTCGGGTCTGGCCCCATGTCTGGGGTGTTGGACTGCCTGCCTCTGGTTTGGCCATGTGTCTGGTGTGTTGGGTCTCTTGCCTCAGGTCTGACCCTGTGTGTGCTCTGTTGGACCACCCTCTTCGGGTCTTGCCCCATATCTGGTGTATCGGGTAGGACACCTTGGGTCTGTTGTGTTTGGCTGCCCACATTCCCCATGTGGCCGCATGTTTGGTGAATTGGCTGTCTGCTCACCCTGGGTTTGGTTTGTTGGGTCACACTCCTCAGGTCTGGTCCCTTGTCTGGTGTGTTAGGGCAACCGCCTTGGGTCTGGGCCCTTGTCTGGAGTGTTGGATCGCCCACCAGGGCCTGGCCCTGTCTGGTGATTTGGGCTGCCTACCTCGGGACTGGCTCCACGTCTGGTGTGTTGGGCCCCCATGTGACCCCATGTTTGGTAAGTTGGCAAGCCCTCCAATCCCGGTTTGGTGTGTTGGGTCACTCGCCTCAGGTCTGACCCCTTGTCTGTTGTGTTAGGGCAACGGCCTTGGATCTGGCACCGTGTCTGGTGTGTTGGGCCATCTGCCTCGGTTCTGACCCTGTGTCTGGTGTGTTGGCCTTCTTCCTCATATCTGGCCCTGTTACCTGATGTGTTTGGTCATTCGCATCTAGTCTGGCTCTGTGTCTGGTTTGTTGAGCCATCTGCCTCTGGCTAACCCCTTGTCTAGTGTGTTGGGACGCCCACCTCAGGTCTGGCCCATGTCTGGTGTGTTGTGCCCCTCACCTCAGTTCTATTTTGTTAGGCCATCCTGGCCCTATGTCTGGTGTGTTGGGCCACCCACTTTTAGTTTGGCCCCTTCTCTGGTGTTGTGTTAGGCTTTCTGCCTCAGTTTTGGCCCCATGTCTGGTGTGTTGGGTCACCCATCTCAGTTTTGGTGTGTTGGGTCACCCACCTCGGGTTTGGTTTGTTGGGTATCCTGTCTTGGGTCTGGCCTCAAGTCTAATGTGTTGGGCCATGTGCCTCAGTTCTGGACCCAAATTTGGAGTGTTGGGGCCCTCACCTTGGGTCTGGCACCATGTCTGGTGTGTTGGGCCGAGTGCCTCAGGTCTGGCCCTGTTTTGTGTGGTGGGCTGCCTGCTTCAGGTCTGGCACCTTGACTTGTGAGCTGGATCGCCCATACCCTGGGTTTTGCCCTGTGTCTTTTGTGTTGAGCTGCTCGGCTATCGCTAAACTCTGGGTGTGTTGGGACACCCGACTCGGGTTCTGGTCCATGTCGGGTGTGTTGTGCTGTCCACCTAGCGTCTTATTTGTTGGGCTGTTCTGGTCTTGTGTTTGGTGTATTGAGAGGTCTCCTTCTTATGGTATGGTTCCTTCTCTGGTGTGTTGGATTGTCTGCCTCGGGGTCTGGCCCCATGTCTGCTGTGTTGGCTACCTGCCTCTGCTTTGGCCCCATGTCTGGTGCATTGGACTGCTGCCCTTGGTCTGGCCTTATGTCTGGTCTGCTGGGCCGTCTGCCTCAAGTCTGGCCCATGTCTGATATGTTGGTCCACCCGCCTGGGGTTTGGCTCCGTGTTTGGTGTGTTGGGCCTCTCGCCTTGGGTATGGCCCCAATTCTGGTGTGTTGGACTGCCCTTCTTGGGTCTAGTCCCTGGTCTGGTGTGTTCTGCTGCCCTCCCGCCTCGTGTGGCGCTGTGTCTGCTGTGTTTTTCTGCCCGCTCATGTCTGGTGTGTTGGGGTGCCCGCCTTGGTTCTGGCCCCATATCTGGTGTGTTGGGTTGCCCGCTTCAGGTCTGGCCCTTGTCTGGTCTGTTGGCCCATTATTTGGTGTGTTGGCCCCATGTCTGGTGTGTTGGGCCACCCAATTATGGTTTGGCCCCATCTTGGGTGTGCTGGGCTGTCTGCCTCTTCCCACCTTGGGTTTGGCCCCTTGTTTGTTGTGTTGGGCTGCCTGCCTTGCACCTGGCCCTATGTCTGATGCCTACCTCGGGTTTGGTGTATTAGGCAGCCCGTCTTGGGTCTGGCCAAAAATCTAGTGTGTTGTGCCACATGCCTCGAGTCTGTTGGGGCACCCACCTTGAGTCTGGCACCATGTCTAGTGTGTTGGGCCGAGTGCCTTGGGTCTGGTCGCCCTATGTCTGACGCCCACCTCGGATTCGGTGTATTGTGCAGCCCGCCTTGGGTCTGGTCAAAAATCTAGTGTGTTGTGCCACATGCCTCGAGTCTGGACCCATGTGTGGTGTGTTGGGGTGCCCACCTTGGGTCTGGCACCATGTCTAGTGTGTCAGGGCTGAGTGCCTTAGGCTTGGCCCCGTCTGGTGTGTTGGACAGCCCATCTCTTGGGTCTGGCCCTGTGACTGGTGTATTGGGCTGCCTGCCTCGGGTCTGGCCCTGTTACCTGATGTGATAGGCCACTTACATCGAGTCTGGCTGTGTGTCTGGTGTGTTGAGCTGCCCGCTTCTGGCTAACCCCTTGTGCTGGGACACCTGCCTCAGGTCTAGCCTTGTCTCATGAATTGGGTCGTCCGCCTCAGATCTTGGTCCATGTCTGGTGTGCCACCAGCCTGGGGTCTGGGCCCTTGCCTGGTGTGTTGGACCGCCCACCAGGGCCTGTCCCTGTGTCTAGTGATTTACGCTGCCTACCTTGGGTCTGGCCCCGTGTCTGGTGTGTTGGGCCACCCGCCTGGGGTATGACCCTTTTACATGATAAGTTGTGCAGTTCACCTCGAGTCTGCCTCTGTGTCTGGTGTGTTGGGCCACCCACCTCAGGTCTGGCCCCCTGTCTGGTGTGTTGGGCTGCCCTCTTCAGGTCTGGCCCCTTGTGTGGTATGCTGGACCACCCATCCCTTTGGTCTGGCCCGTGTCTAGTGTGTCGAGCTACCTGCCTTAGGTCTGGCCCGTTACCTGATGTGTTAGGTCATTCACATCAAGTCTGGCTCTATGTCTGGTGTGTTGAGCTGCCCACCTCTGGCTAACCCGTTTTCTAGTGCGTTGGGATGACCAACTTGGATCTAGCCCATATCTGGTGTGTTGTTCTGCCCGCCTCGGTTCTGATTTGTTGGGCTGTTCTTGCCCTGTGTCTAGTGCGTTGGTACGCCTGCCTCGGGTCTGGCTCCGTGTCTGGTACATTGGGCCATCCGCCTCTGATCTTGGCCCATGTCTGTTGTGTTGGGCCACCTGCCTGGGGTTTGGCCCTGTGTCTGGTATGTTTGGGACACCTGCATCGGTTTTGGTGTGTTGGGTCACCCGCCTCTGCTTTGGCCCCATGTCTGGTGCATTGGACTGCTGCCTTCGGTCTGGCCTTATGTCTGGTCTGTTGGGCTATCTGCCTCAAGTCTGGCCCATGTCTGACATGTTGGGCCACCTGCCTGGGGTTTGGCTCCGTGTTTGGTGTGTTGGGCCTCTCGCCTTGGGTATGGCCCCGATTCTGGTGTGTTGGACTGCCCTTCTTGGGTCTAGTCCCTGGTCTGGTGTGTTCTGCTGCCCTCCCGCCTCGTGTGGCGCTGTGTCTGCTGTGTTGGTCTACCCGCTCATGTCTGGTGTGTTGGGGTGCCCGCCTTGGTTCTGGCCCCATATCTGGTGTGCTGGGTTGCCCGCTTCAGGTCTGGCCCTTGTCTGGTCTGTTGGCCCGTTATTTGGTGTGTTGGCCTGCGTGCATCATGTCTGGCCCTGTTACCTGATGTGTTGGGCCACTCAAATCTGGTCTGGCCCTTGTCTAGTGTTTTGTGCTGCCTGCTTCAGTTCTGATTTGTTGGGCAATTCTGGCCCTGTGTCTAGTGTGTTGGGCCACCCACTTATGGTTTGGCCCCTTCTCTGGTGTGTTGGGCTGTCTGCCTCTGCCCACCTCAGGTTTGGCTCCTTGTTTGATGTGTTGGGTTGCCTGCCTTGCATCTGGCCCTATGTCTGATGCCCACCTCGGGTTTGGTGTATTGGGCAGCCCGTATTGGGTCTGGCCAAAAATCTAGTGTGTTGTGCCACATGCCTCGAGTCTTGACCCATATCTGATGTGTTGGGGCGCCCACCTTGAGTCTGGTACCATGTCTAGTGTGTTGGGCAGAGTGCCTTGGTCTGGCCGCCCTACGTCTGACGCCCACTTTGGAATCAGTGTATTGGGCAGCCCGTCTTGGGTCTGGCCAAAAATCTAGTGTGTTGTGCCACATGCCTCAAGTCTGGACCCATGTGTGGTGTGTTGGGGTGCCCACTTTGGGTCTGGCACCATGTCTAGCGTGTTGGGCCGAGTGCCTTAGGCTTGGCCCCCTGTCTGGTGTGTTTGCCTGGCGGCTTCAGGTCTGGCCCTTTGACTGGTGTGTTGGACAGCCCATCTCTTGGGTCTGACCCTGTGACTGGTGTGTTGGGCCGCCCGCCTGGGGTCTGACCCTTTTACATGATATGTTGTGCAGTTCACCTCGAGTCTGTGTCTGGTGTGTTGGGCCACCCACCTCAGGTCTGGCCCCCTGTCTGGTGTGTTGGGCTGCCCTCTTCAGGTCTAGCCCATTGTGTAGTATGTTGGACCACCCATCCCTTTGCTCTGGTCCCGTGTCTGGTGTGTCAAGCTACCTGCCTTGGGTCTGGCCTGTTACCTGATGTGTTAGGTCATTCACATCAAGTCTGGCTGTATGTCTGGTGTGTTGGGCTGCCCACCTCTGGCTAACCCATTTTCTACTGTGCTGGCACGACCGTCTCGGATCTGGCCCATATCTGGTGTGTTGTACCTCCCGTCTCCATTCTGATTTGTTGGGCTGTTCTGACCCTGTGTCTAGTGTGTTGGTACGCCTGCCTCGGGTCTGGCTCCGTGTCTGGTGCATTGGGCCATCCGCCTCTGATCTTGGCCCATGTCTGTTGTTTTGGGTCACCCGCCTGAGGTTTGGCCCCGTATCTGGAGTGTTGGGCTTCTTGCCTTGGGTATGGCCTCGATTCTGGTGTGTTCCATCACCCGTCTTGGGTCTAGCTCCATGTCTGGTGTGTCCTGCTTCCTGCCCACCTTGTGTGACCCCATATCTATTGTGTTGGTCTGCCCACTCGTGTCTGGCGTGCTGGGCATCTTGTCTTGAATCTGGCTTTGTCTGGTGTATAAGGCCGCCTGACACAGGTTTTGCCCCATGTCTGGTATGTTTGGGACACTTGCATCGGTTTTGGTGTGTTGGGCCACCCGCCTTGACTCTGACTCAGTGTCTGGTGTCCTATGCCTGGAGTGTTGGATCGTCCTCCTCAGGTCTGTCCCCATGTCTGGTGTATTGGGCTGGCTGCCTTCCATCTGGCTCCCTGTCTGGTGTGTTGGACCGCTCACATAGGGCCTAACCCCGTGTCTGGTGTGTTGGGCCACATGCCTCAGTTCTAGTCTCTTGTCTGGTGTATTGGGCTGCTCGCCTTGAGTTTGGTCCATGCCTGGTGTGTTGGGCCGCCCGCCTTGAGTCTGGGCCCATATTTGGAGTGTTTGGTCGCCCGCCGCAAGTCTGGCCCCTTGATTGGTGTGTTGGACTGCTCACCTAGGGTCTGGCCTTGTGTCTGGTCATTTGGGCTGCCTATCTCGGGTCTGGCTCGGAGCCTGGTGTGTTGGGCTGCCTGCCTCGGGTATAGCCCTGTGTGCGTGTGTGTGGCTCCCTGATTTGGTTCAGGTGTATCATGCCGCCTGCCTGACTCTTTTACCTGATGTGTTGTTGGGCAGCTCACCTCGAGTCTGGGTCTGCATCTGGTGTGTTGGGCCACCCGCTTCCAGTTTGGCTACATCTCTAGTGTGTTGGATTGCCCGCCTTTGTTCTGATGTTGTGCGTCTGTCCCTGTGTTGTGATTTGGTGGCCTAAGAGCAGCATGAGACGTACTCTGGAGAAGGTGGTACCTGTACTGACCGCAGACCCTGAACTTAACACCGCAACTAAAAGTAGCCGTGGAATGTACCTAGCGCTCCCTAGACATCTCGACACAGCCGGAGGACTAATTACCCCTAGAGATAGTTTTCCCTTTTCTATCTTGCCTCAGAGAAAATCCCCAAAAGATAGGCAGCCCCCCACAAATATTGACTGTGAGAGGAGAGGGAAAAAACATACACAGACGGAAATGAGAATTTAGCAAAGGAGGCCACTTCTAGCTAAATAGAAAGGATAGGACAGAGTACTATGCGGTCAGTATTAAAACACTAGAAAATATCCACCACAGAAAATACAAAATCTCCACAGCTAACTAAAGATATGGAGGGTATAGTTGCATCTCCAGAGATACCAGCTTGGCTAAACAAATCCTTTTACAGACCAAGCTGGACAAGAAAAATACATGGAAAAGAACTGAACAATAAGGCCACAACATGTGGACAGCAAAAATCAAGACCAGAACTTATCTTTGTTGAAATGAACTGCAAAGCAGAAGAGACCAGGCAGAGATGTGAATCCTCCAGGAACAATGGACAACTGGCACTGACTAAAGGGTGAAGCAAGACTAAATAGCCCAGTCAAAATTGCAAAAAGTGAACACACCTGATAATTGCTGCGATTCAGAGACAGCAGCGCTACCACTTACAACCACCGGAGGGAGCGCAAGAGCAGAATTCACAACAGCCCTGTGCCTCCTGCCTCAAGTCTGGCCTCATGTACAGTGTGTTCGGCCACCCACCTCCTGTCTGGACACGTGTCTGGCCTCTTTTCTGATGTGTTAGACCAGCAGCCTCGGGTCTGGCCCCATGTCTGGGGTGTTGGACTGCTTGCCTCAGGTTTGGCCATGTGTCTGGTGGGTTGGGTCTCTTGCCTCTGGTCTGATCGTGTGTCTGCTCTGTTGGACCACCATCGATTCGGGACTTGCCCCAAATCTGGTGTGTCGGGTAGCACGCCTTGGGTCTGGTGTGTTGGGCTGCCCCCACTCCTCAGGTCTGGTGTGTTTGGCTGCCCACATTCCCCATGTGGCCTCATGTTTGGTGATTTGGCTGTCCGCTCACCCTGGGTTTGGTGTGTTGGGTCACACGCCTGGCCCCTTGTCTGGTGTGTTAGGGCAACCGCCTTGGGTCTGGGCCCTTGTCTGGTGTGTTGGACCGCCCACCAGGGCCTGGCCCCAATGTAGCCCCATGTTTGGTAGTTTGGCATGCCTGCCCACCGCGGGTTTGGTGTGTTGGGTCACGCGCCTAAGGTCCGGCCCTTTGTCTGGTGTGTTAGGGCAACGGCCTTGGATCTGGCACCGTGTCTGGTGTGTTGGGTCGTGTGCTTCGGGCATGGGCCTGTGTCTGGTGTGTTTGGCATCCTCTGGACCCGTTTATTGTGCAGCGCCACCCGCCTCAGGTCTGGCCCAATGTCTGATGTGTTGGGCTGCCTACCTCGGTTCTGGTTTGTTGGGTTGCCCGCTTCAAGTCTTGACCCTTGTCTGATGTTTTGGGCCACCCACTTCGAGTCTGGCTCCATGTCTGGTGTGTTGGGCTGCCCGCATTGGATGTGGCCCCGTGTCTGGTGTGTTGAACCAAACGCCTTAGATCTGGCCCTATGACTGGTGTCTTGAGCCTCCTGCCTTTGGTCTAGCCCCGTGTCTGGTGTGTCGGCTCCCCCCTCGGGTCTGACCCTGTGTATGGTGTGTTGGGCTGCCCGCCTCAGGTCTGACCATTACCTAATTTGTTGGGCCGCTCACCTGGAGTCTTGATGCGTGTCTGTTGTGTTGAGCTGCCCACATAGAGATGGCATCTTCTCTGGTGTGTTGGGCCACTCGTCTCAGATCCGAGCTTGATTTGGTGTGTTGGGCACTCCACCTCGGGACTGGCCCTGTGTCTGGAGTGTTGGTCCGACTGCCTCAATTCTGGCCCTGCGTCTGGAGTGTTGGACCGACTGCCTCTGGTCTGGCCCTGTGTCTAGAGTGTTGGCCCAACTGCCTCACATCTGGCCATATGTCTGGTGTTTTGAGCCATCTGCCCCGAGTTTGGCCCCGTGTCTGTTATGTTGGGACGCCTGGCTCGGTTCTGATGTGTTGGGCCACCTGACTCGAGTCTGGCCCCCTCTCTGCTTGGTTGGGCCCCCAGCCTCAGGTCTGGCCATGTCTGGTGTGTTGGGCCACCCGTCTCAGGAATGGTCATGTGTTTGGTGTGTTGGGTCGCCTGCCTCGGGTCTGGCTCCATGTGTGGTTTGGGTTCACCTGCCTTGGGATTGGCTGCATGTCTGGTGTGTTGGGCCTCCCACTTTAGGTCTTGCCCGGACCCCATATGGACCCATGTCTGGTGTCTTGGGATGCCCTGATGCCCGCCCAACCCATTTCTGGTATGTTGGGTTACATGACTCATGTCTGGCCACTTGTCTGATGTGTTGGGGTGCATGCCTTGGGTCTGGCCCCATGCCAGGTGTGTTGAGCCTTGTGCCTCGGACTTGCCCTGTGTCCGCCATGAGTTTTTCATGTTTCTAGTGTGTTTGATCAACTGTTTCAAGTGTGTCCCTGTGTCTGGTGTGTTGGGCCACCCTCCTCGGGTCTAGCCCTATGTCTGTCCTTATGTCTAATGTGTTGGGCCGCCCGCCTTGTGTCTGGCCCCATGTTTAGTGTATTGAGCCTCCTGCCCCATATAGCCCAGTGTCTGGTGTGTTTGATCATGTGCCTTGGCTCTGACCCCATGATTGGTGTTGGACCCTGTACTTTGTTCCTGGTCCTGTGTCTGGTGTTATTGTCACCCACCTCAGGTTTTTCCTGCTTCTAGTGTGTTGGGTCGTCTGCCTCAAGTGTGTACGTGTGTCTTGTGTGTTGAACTGCCTGCCCCATATGGCCCTGTGTCTGGTGTGTTGGGATGCCTGCCCACCTCATGTCTGGTGTTCTGGGTCATGCCTCATCAGGCTTTTCTTTCTGGTGTATTTGGTCTGCCTGACTTGGGTCTGGCCCCATGTCTGGTGTTTTGGGTGCTTGCTTCGGGTCTGGCCCCGTGTCTGGTGTGTTGGGCCACGTGCCTCGGTTGTGGTGTGTTGGGCCACCTACCTTGAGTATAGCACTTTGTCTGGTGTGTTGGGTCACTGGCCTCGTGTCTGGCCCAGTGTCTGGTGTGTTGGGTTGCCCGCCTCGGGTCTGGCCCAGTGTCTGGTGTGTTGGGTCTTCTGCCTCGGGTCTGGCCCATTGTCTGGTGTGTTGGGTTGTCCGCCTCTGGTCTGGCCCAATGTGTGACCCAGTGTCTGGCCCAGTGTCTGGCCCAGTGTCTGGCCCAGTGTCTGGTGTGTTGGGTCACTGGCCTCGGGTCTGGCCCAGTGTCTGGTGTGTTGGGTTGCCCGTCTCGGGTCTGGCCCAGTGTCTGGTGTGTTGGGTCGCCCGTCTCGGGTCTGGCCCAGTGTCTGGTGTGTTGGGTCGCCCGCCTCGGGTCTGGCCCAGTGTCTGGTGTGTTGGGTCGCCCGCCTCGGGTCTGGCCCAGTGTCTGGTGTGTTGGGTCGCCCGCCTCGGGTCTGGCCCAGTGTCTGATGTGTTGGGTCACTGGCCTCGGGTCTGGCCCAGTGTCTGGTGTGTTGGGTTGCCCGCCTCGGGTCTGGCCCAGTGTCTGGTGTGTTGGGTCGCCCGCCTCGGGTCTAGCCCAGTGTCTGGTGTGTTGGGTCGCCTGTCTCGGGTCTGGCCCAGTGTCTGGTGTGTTGGGTCGCCCACCTCGGGTCTGGCCCAGTGTCTGGTGTGTTGGGTCGCCCGTCTCGGGTCTGGCCCAGTGTCTGGTGTGTTGGGTCGCCCGCCTCGGGACTGGCCCAGTGTCTGGTGTGTTGGGTCGCCCGCCTCGGGTCTGGCCCAGTGTCTGGTGTGTTGGGTCGCCCGCCTCGGGTCTGGCCCAGTGTCTGGTGTGTTGGGTCGCCCGCCTCGGGTCTGGCCCAGTGTCTGGTGTGTTGGGTCGCCCGCCTCGGGTCTGGCCCAGTGTCTGGTGTGTTGGCTCGCCCGCCTCGGGTCTGGCCCAGTGTCTGGTGTGTTGGGTCGCCCGCCTCGGGTCTGGCCCAGTGTCTGGTGTGTTGGGTCGCCCGCCTCGGGTCTGGCCCAGTGTCTGGTGTGTTGGGTCGCCCACCTCGGGTCTGGCCCAGTGTCTGGTGTGTTGGGTCACCCGCCTCGGCTCTGGCCCAGTGTCTGGTGTGTTGGGTCGCCCGCCTCGGCTCTGGCCCAGTGTCTGGTGTGTTGGGTCGCCCGCCTCGGGTCTGGCCCAGTGTCTGGTGTGTTGGGTCGCCCGCCTCGGGTCTGGCCCAGTGTCTGGTGTGTTGGGTCGCCCGCCTCGGGTCTGGCCCAGTGTCTGGTGTGTTGGGTCGCCCGCCTCGGGTCTGGCCCAGTGTCTGGTGTGTTGGGTCGCCCGCCTCGGGTCTGGCCCAGTGTCTGGTGTGTTGGGTCGCCCGCCTCGGGTCTGGCCCAGTGTCTGGTGTGTTGGGTCGCCCGCCTCGGGTCTGGCCCAGTGTCTGGTGTGTTCGGTCGCCCGCCTCGGCTCTGGCCCAGTGTCTGATGTGATGGGTCGCCCGCCTCAGATCTGACACAGTGCCTGGCCCAGTTTCTTGCACAGTGTCTGGTGTGTTGGGTCGCCAACCTTGGGTCTGGCCCAGTGTGTGGTGTATTGGGTAGCCTCGGATCTGGCCCAGTGTCTGGTGTGTTGGGTCGCCCACTTCTGGTCTGGCCCAGTGTGTGGTGTGTTGGGTCTCCCGCCTTGAGTCTGGCCCAGTGTCTGGTGTGTTAGGACACCCGCCTCTGGTCTGGCCCAGTTTCTGGTGTGTTGGGTCACCCGCCTCGGGTCTTGCCCAGTCTCTGGTGTGTTGGCTCGTCTGCCTCGGGTGTGGCCCAGTGTCTGGTGTGTTGGGTCGCTCAACTCGGGTCTGGCCCAGTGTCTGGTGTGATGGGTCACCCGCCTCGGGTCTGACCAAGTGTCTGGCCCACTGTCTGGTGTGTTGGGTCGCCCGCCTCGGGTCTGGCCCAGTGTCTGTTATGTGGGTCAGCCGCCTCGGGTCTGACCCAGTGTCTGGTGTGATGTGTCACCAGCCTCGGGTCTGGCACAGTGTCTGGTGTGGTGGGTCCCCGCCTCGGGTCTGGCCCAGTGTCTGGCTTAGTATCTGGCCCAGTATCTGGCCCAGTGTCTGGTATGTGACGGTTGCCCACCTCGGGTCTGGCCCAGTGTCTAGTGTGGTGAGTCACCCGCCTCATGTCTGGTGTTCTGGGTCATGCCTCATCAGGCTTTTCTTTCTGGTGTATTTGGTCTGCCTGACTTGGGTCTGGCCCCATGTCTGGTGTTTTGGGTGCTTGCTTCGGGTCTTGCCCAGTGTCTGGTGTGTTGGGTCGCCCACCTCGGGTCTGACCCAGTGTCTGGTGTGTTGGGTCGCCCACCTCGGGTCTGACCCAGTGTCTGGCCCAGTGTCTGGTGTGTTGGGTCGCCCACCTCGGGTCTGACCCAGTGTCTGGCCCAATGTCTGGTGTGTTGGGTCGCCCACCTCGGGTCTGACCCAGTGTCTGGCCCAGTGTCTGGTGTGTTGGGTCGCCCACCTCGGGTCTGACCCAGTGTCTGGCCCAGTGTCTGGTGTGTTGGGTCGCCCACCTCGGGTTTGACCCAGTGTCTGGCCCAGTGTCTGGTGTGTTGGGTCGCCCACCTCGGGTCTGACCCAGTGTCTGGCCCAGTGTCTGGTGTGTTGGGTCGCCCACCTCGGGTCTGACCCAGTGTCTGGCCCAGTGTCTGGTGTGTTGGGTCACCCACCTCGGGTCTGACCCAGTGTCTGGCCCAGTGTCTGGTGTGTTGGGTCGCCCACCTCGGGTCTGACCCAGTGTCTGGCCCAGTGTCTGGTGTGTTGGGTCGCCCACCTCGGGTCTGACCCAGTGTCAGGCCCTGTGTCTGGTGTGTTGGGTTTCCCGCCTCGGGTTTGGCCCAGTGTCTGGTGTGGTGGGTCGACCGCCTCGGGTCTGGCGCAGTGCCTGGTGTGTTGGGTCGCCCACCTCGGGTCTGACCCAGTGTCTGGCCCTGTGTCTGGTGTGTTGGGTTTCCGGCCTCGGGTCTGGCCCAGTGTCTGGTGTGGTGGGTCGACCGCCTCGGGGATGACCCAGTGTCTGGCCCAGTTTCTGGCCCAGTGTCTGATCCAGTATCTGGCCCAGTGTCTGGACAATGTGTGGTGTGTTGAGTCTGCCACCTCGGGTCTGGTCCAGTGTCTGGTGTGTTGGGTTGCCCACCTTTGGTTTGGCCCAGTGTCTGGTGTGTTGGGTTGCCTGCCTCGGGTCTGGCCCAGTGTCTGGTGTGTTTGGTCACCCGCCTCGGGTCTGGCCCAGTGTCTGGTGTGTTGGGTCACCCGTCTCGGGTCTGGCCCAGTGTCTGGTGTGTTGGGTCGCCCGCCTCGGGTCTGGCCCAGTGTCTGGTGTGTTCGGTCGCTCGCCTCGGGTCTGGCCCGGTGTCTGGTGTGTTGGGTCGCCCGCCTCGGGTCTGGCCCAGTGTCTGGTGTGTTCGGTCGCCCGCCTCGGCTCTGGCCCAGTGTCTGATGTGATGGGTCGCCCGCCTCAGATCTGACACAGTGCCTGGCCCAGTTTCTGGCACAGTGTCTGGTGTGTTGGGTCGCCAACCTTGGGTCTGGCCCAGTGTGTGGTGTATTGGGTAGCCTCGGATCTGGCCCAGTGTCTGGTGTGTTGGGTCGCCCACCTCTGGTCTGGCCCAGTGTGTGGTGTGTTGGGTCTCCCGCCTTGAGTCTGGCCCAGTGTCTGGTGTGTTAGGACACCCGCCTCTGGTCTGGCCCAGTTTCTGGTGTGTTGGGTCACCCGCCTCGGGTCTTGCCCAGTCTCTGGTGTGTTGGCTCGTCTGCCTCGGGTGTGGCCCAGTGTCTGGTGTGTTGGGTTGCTCAACTCGGGTCTGGCCCAGTGTCTGGTGTGATGGGTCACCCGCCTCTGGTCTGACCAAGTGTCTGGCCCACTGTCTGGTGTGTTGGGTCGCCCGCCTCGGGTCTGGCCCAGTGTCTTATGTGGGTCAGCCGCCTCGGGTCTGACCCAGTGTCTGGTGTGATGTGTCACCAGCCTCAGGTCTGGCACAGTGTCTGGTGTGGTGGGTCCCCGCCTCGGGTCTGGCCCATTGTCTGGCTTAGTATCTGGCCCAGTATCTGGCCCAGTGTCTGGTATGTGACGGTTGCCCGCCTCGGGTCTGGCCCAGTGTCTAGTGTGGTGAGTCACCTGCCTCATGTCTGGTGTTCTGGGTCATGCCTCATCAGGCTTTTCTTTCTGGTGTATTTGGTCTGCCTGACTTGGGTCTGGCCCCATGTCTGGTGTTTTGTGTGCTTGCTTCGGGTCTTGCCCAGTGTCTGTTGTGTTGGGTCGCCCACCTCGGGTTTGACCCAGTGTCTGGCCCAGTGTCTGGTGTGTTGGGTCGCCCACCTCGGGTCTGACCCAGTGTCTGGCCCAGTGTCTGGTGTGTTGGGTCGCCCACCTCGGGTCTGACCCAGTGTCTGGCCCAGTGTCTGGTGTGTTGGGTCGCCCACCTCGGGTCTGACCCAGTGTCTGGCCCAGTGTCTGGTGTGTTGGGTCGCCCACCTCGGGTCTGACCCAGTGTCTGGCCCAGTGTCTGGTGTGTTGGGTCGCCCACCTCGGGTCTGACCCAGTGTCTGGCCCAGTGTCTGGTGTGTTGGGTCGCCCACCTCGGGTCTGACCCAGTGTCTGGCCCAGTGTCTGGTGTGTTGGGTCGCCCACCTCGGGTCTGACCCAGTGTCTGGCCCAGTGTCTGGTGTGGTGGGTCGACCGCCTCGGGTCTGGCGCAGTGCCTGGTGTGTTGGGTCGCACACCTCGGGTCTGACCCAGTGTCTGGCCCTGTGTCTGGTGTGTTGGGTTTCCGGCCTCGGGTCTGGCCCAGTGTCTGGTGTGGTGGGTCGACCGCCTCGGGGATGACCCAGTGTCTGGCCCAGTTTCTGGCCCAGTGTCTGATCCAGTATCTGGCCCAGTGTCTGGACAATGTGTGGTGTGTTGAGTCTGCCACCTCGGGTCTGGTCCAGTGTCTGGTGTGTTGGGTTGCCCACCTTTGGTTTGGCCCAGTGTCTGGTGTGTTGGGTTGCCTGCCTCGGGTCTGGCCCAGTGTCTGGTGTGTTGGGTCGCCCGCCTCGGGTTTGGCCCAGTGTCTGGTGTGTTAGGTTGCCCACCTCGGGTCTGGCCCAGTGTCTGGTGTGATTGGTCGCCCGCCTCGGGTTTGACCCAGGGCTTTCCCCAGTGTCTGGCCCAGTGTCTGGTGTTTTGGGTCACCCGCCTCAGGTCTGGCTAAGTGTCTGGTGTGTTGGGTCCCCCCGCCTCGGGTCTGGCCCAGTGTCTGATGTGATGGGTTGCCCGCCTAGGGTCTGACAGTGCCTGGCCCAGTTTCTGGCCTAGTGTCTGCTGTGTTGGGTTGCCCACCTCGGGTCTGGCCCAGTGTCTGGTGTGATGGGTCGCCCACCTCGGGTTTGACCCAGTGCCTTTCCCAGTGTCTGGCCCAGTGTCTGGTGTGTTGGGTCACCCGCCTCGGGTCTTGCCCAGTGTCTGGTGTGTTGGGTCGCCGACCTCGGGTCTCGCCCAGTGTCTGGTGTGTTGGGTCTACCGCCTTGGGTCTAGCCCAGTGTCTGGTGTGTTGGGTCGCCCGCCTCGGGTCTGGCCCAGTGTCTGGTGTGGCGGGTCACCCGCCTCGGGTCTGGCCCAGTGTCTGTTGTGTGTGTCGCCCGCCTCGATCATGGCCCATTGTCTGGTGTGATGGGTCACCCGCCTCGGGTCTGGCCCAGAGTCTGACCCAGTGTGTGGCCCAGTGTCTGGTGTGTTGGGTCGCCTGTATTGTGTCTGGCCCAGTGTCTGGTGTGGTGAGTCGCCCGACTCGTGTCTGGCCCTGTGTCTGTTGTGTGGGTCGCCCGCCTCGTGTCTTGCCCAGTGTCTGGTGTGTTGGGTCGCCGACCTCGGGTCTCGCCCAGTGTCTGGTGTGTTGGGTCTACCGCCTTGGGTCTAGCCCAGTGTCTGGTGTGTTGGGTCGCCCGCCTCGGGTCTGGCCCAGTGTCTGGTGTGGCGGGTCACCCGCCTCGGGTCTGGCCCAGTGTCTGTTGTGTGTGTCGCCCGCCTCGATCATGGCCCATTGTCTGGTGTGATGGGTCACCCGCCTCGGGTCTGGCCCAGAGTCTGACCCAGTGTGTGGCCCAGTGTCTGGTGTGTTGGGTCGCCTGTATTGTGTCTGGCCCAGTGTCTGGTGTGGTGAGTCGCCCGACTCGTGTCTGGCCCAGTGTCTGGTGTGTTGGGTCGCCTGTATTGTGTCTGGCCCAGTGACTGGTATGATGTGTTGCCAGCCTCGGGTCTGGCCCAGTGTCTGTTGTGTTGGGTCTCCCGCCTCAGGTCTGGCCCAGTGTCTGGTGTGGTGGGTCGCCCACCTTGGGTCTGGCCCAGTGCCTGGTGTGTGGGTCCCCGCCTCGGGTCTGACCCAGTGTCTTGCGTGTTGGGTTGCCCGCCTCGGGTCTGGTCCAATTTCTGGTGTGATGGGTCGCCCACTTCGAGGCTGACCCAGTGTCTGGCCCAGTGTCTGGCCCAGTGACTGACTCTGTGTCTGGCCCAGTGTCTGGCCCAGTGTCTTGCGTGTTGGGTTGCCCGCCTCGGGTCTGGCCCAGTGTCTGGTGTGTTGGGTCGCCCGCCTCGGGTCTAGCCCAGTGTCTGGTGTGTTGGGTCGCCTGCCTCGGGTCTGGCCCAGTGTCTGGTGTGTTGGGTCGCCCACCTCGGGTCTGGCCCAGTGTCTGGTGTGTTGGGTCGCCCGTCTCGGGTCTGGCCCAGTGTCTGGTGTGTTGGGTCGCCCGCCTCGGGACTGGCCCAGTGTCTGGTGTGTTGGGTCGCCCGCCTCGGGTCTGGCCCAGTGTCTGGTGTGTTGGGTCGCCCGCCTCGGGTCTGGCCCAGTGTCTGGTGTGTTGGGTCGCCCGCCTCGGGTCTGGCCCAGTGTCTGGTGTGTTGGGTCGCCCGCCTCGGGTCTGGCCCAGTGTCTGGTGTGTTGGCTCGCCCGCCTCGGGTCTGGCCCAGTGTCTGGTGTGTTGGGTCGCCCGCCTCGGGTCTGGCCCAGTGTCTGGTGTGTTGGGTCGCCCGCCTCGGGTCTGGCCCAGTGTCTGGTGTGTTGGGTCGCCCACCTCGGGTCTGACCCAGTGTCTGGCCCAATGTCTGGTGTGTTGGGTCGCCCACCTCGGGTCTGACCCAGTGTCTGGCCCAGTGTCTGGTGTGTTGGGTCGCCCACCTCGGGTCTGACCCAGTGTCTGGCCCAGTGTCTGGTGTGTTGGGTCGCCCACCTCGGGTTTGACCCAGTGTCTGGCCCAGTGTCTGGTGTGTTGGGTCGCCCACCTCGGGTCTGACCCAGTGTCTGGCCCAGTGTCTGGTGTGTTGGGTCGCCCACCTCGGGTCTGACCCAGTGTCTGGACCAGTGTCTGGTGTGTTGGGTCACCCACCTCGGGTCTGACCCAGTGTCTGGCCCAGTGTCTGGTGTGTTGGGTCGCCCACCTCGGGTCTGACCCAGTGTCTGGCCCAGTGTCTGGTGTGTTGGGTCGCCCACCTCGGGTCTGACCCAGTGTCAGGCCCTGTGTCTGGTGTGTTGGGTTTCCCGCCTCGGGTTTGGCCCAGTGTCTGGTGTGGTGGGTCGACCGCCTCGGGTCTGGCGCAGTGCCTGGTGTGTTGGGTCGCCCACCTCGGGTCTGACCCAGTGTCTGGCCCTGTGTCTGGTGTGTTGGGTTTCCGGCCTCGGGTCTGGCCCAGTGTCTGGTGTGGTGGGTCGACCGCCTCGGGGATGACCCAGTGTCTGGCCCAGTTTCTGGCCCAGTGTCTGATCCAGTATCTGGCCCAGTGTCTGGACAATGTGTGGTGTGTTGAGTCTGCCACCTCGGGTCTGGTCCAGTGTCTGGTGTGTTGGGTTGCCCACCTTTGGTTTGGCCCAGTGTCTGGTGTGTTGGGTTGCCTGCCTCGGGTCTGGCCCAGTGTCTGGTGTGTTTGGTCACCCGCCTCGGGTCTGGCCCAGTGTCTGGTGTGTTGGGTCACCCGCCTCGGGTCTGGCCCAGTGTCTGGTGTGTTGGGTCGCCCGCCTCGGGTCTGGCCCAGTGTCTGGTGTGTTGGGTCGCTCGCCTCGGGTCTGGCCCGGTGTCTGGTGTGTTGGGTCGCCCGCCTCGGGTCTGGCCCAGTGTCTGGTGTGTTCGGTCGCCCGCCTCGGCTCTGGCCCAGTGTCTGATGTGATGGGTCGCCCGCCTCAGATCTGACACAGTGCCTGGCCCAGTTTCTGGCACAGTGTCTGGTGTGTTGGGTCGCCAACCTTGGGTCTGGCCCAGTGTGTGGTGTATTGGGTAGCCTCGGATCTGGCCCAGTGTCTGGTGTGTTGGGTCGCCCACCTCTGGTCTGGCCCAGTGTGTGGTGTGTTGGGTCTCCCGCCTTGAGTCTGGCCCAGTGTCTGGTGTGTTAGGACACCCGCCTCTGGTCTGGCCCAGTTTCTGGTGTGTTGGGTCACCCGCCTCGGGTCTTGCCCAGTCTCTGGTGTGTTGGCTCGTCTGCCTTGGGTGTGGCCCAGTGTCTGGTGTGTTGGGTTGCTCAACTCGGGTCTGGCCCAGTGTCTGGTGTGATGGGTCACCCGCCTCTGGTCTGACCAAGTGTCTGGCCCACTGTCTGGTGTGTTGGGTCGCCCGCCTCGGGTCTGGCCCAGTGTCTGTTATGTGGGTCAGCCGCCTCGGGTCTGACCCAGTGTCTGGTGTGATGTGTCACCAGCCTCAGGTCTGGCACAGTGTCTGGTGTGGTGGGTCCCCGCCTCGGGTCTGGCCCATTGTCTGGCTTAGTATCTGGCCCAGTATCTGGCCCAGTGTCTGGTATGTGACGGTTGCCCGCCTCGGGTCTGGCCCAGTGTCTAGTGTGGTGAGTCACCTGCCTCATGTCTGGTGTTCTGGGTCATGCCTCATCAGGCTTTTCTTTCTGGTGTATTTGGTCTGCCTGACTTGGGTCTGGCCCCATGTCTGGTGTTTTGTGTGCTTGCTTCGGGTCTTGCCCAGTGTCTGTTGTGTTGGGTCGCCCACCTCGGGTTTGACCCAGTGTCTGGCCCAGTGTCTGGTGTGTTGGGTCGCCCACCTCGGGTCTGACCCAGTGTCTGGCCCAGTGTCTGGTGTGTTGGGTCGCCCACCTCGGGTCTGACCCAGTGTCTGGCCCAGTGTCTGGTGTGTTGGGTCGCCCACCTCGGGTCTGACCCAGTGTCTGGCCCAGTGTCTGGTGTGTTGGGTCGCCCACCTCGGGTCTGACCCAGTGTCTGGCCCAGTGTCTGGTGTGTTGGGTCGCCCACCTCGGGTCTGACCCAGTGTCTGGCCCAGTGTCTGGTGTGTTGGGTCGCCCACCTCGGGTCTGACCCAGTGTCTGGCCCAGTGTCTGGTGTGTTGGGTCGCCCACCTCGGGTCTGACCCAGTGTCTGGCCCAGTGTCTGGTGTGTTGGGTCGCCCACCTCGGGTCTGACCCAGTGTCTGGCCCAGTGTCTGGTGTGGTGGGTCGACCGCCTCGGGTCTGGCGCAGTGCCTGGTGTGTTGGGTCGCACACCTCGGGTCTGACCCAGTGTCTGGCCCTGTGTCTGGTGTGTTGGGTTTCCGGCCTCGGGTCTGGCCCAGTGTCTGGTGTGGTGGGTCGACCGCCTCGGGGATGACCCAGTGTCTGGCCCAGTTTCTGGCCCAGTGTCTGATCCAGTATCTGGCCCAGTGTCTGGACAATGTGTGGTGTGTTGAGTCTGCCACCTCGGGTCTGGTCCAGTGTCTGGTGTGTTGGGTTGCCCACCTTTGGTTTGGCCCAGTGTCTGGTGTGTTGGGTCGCCCGCCTCGGGTCTGGCCCAGTGTCTGTTATGTGGGTCAGCCGCCTCGGGTCTGACCCAGTGTCTGGTGTGATGTGTCACCAGCCTCAGGTCTGGCACAGTGTCTGGTGTGGTGGGTCCCCGCCTCGGGTCTGGCCCATTGTCTGGCTTAGTATCTGGCCCAGTATCTGGCCCAGTGTCTGGTATGTGACGGTTGCCCGCCTCGGGTCTGGCCCAGTGTCTAGTGTGGTGAGTCACCTGCCTCATGTCTGGTGTTCTGGGTCATGCCTCATCAGGCTTTTCTTTCTGGTGTATTTGGTCTGCCTGACTTGGGTCTGGCCCCATGTCTGGTGTTTTGTGTGCTTGCTTCGGGTCTTGCCCAGTGTCTGTTGTGTTGGGTCGCCCACCTCGGGTTTGACCCAGTGTCTGGCCCAGTGTCTGGTGTGTTGGGTCGCCCACCTCGGGTCTGACCCAGTGTCTGGCCCAGTGTCTGGTGTGTTGGGTCGCCCACCTCGGGTCTGACCCAGTGTCTGGCCCAGTGTCTGGTGTGTTGGGTCGCCCACCTCGGGTCTGACCCAGTGTCTGGCCCAGTGTCTGGTGTGTTGGGTCGCCCACCTCGGGTCTGACCCAGTGTCTGGCCCAGTGTCTGGTGTGTTGGGTCGCCCACCTCGGGTCTGACCCAGTGTCTGGCCCAGTGTCTGGTGTGTTGGGTCGCCCACCTCGGGTCTGACCCAGTGTCTGGCCCAGTGTCTGGTGTGTTGGGTCGCCCACCTCGGGTCTGACCCAGTGTCTGGCCCAGTGTCTGGTGTGTTGGGTCGCCCACCTCGGGTCTGACCCAGTGTCTGGCCCAGTGTCTGGTGTGGTGGGTCGACCGCCTCGGGTCTGGCGCAGTGCCTGGTGTGTTGGGTCGCACACCTCGGGTCTGACCCAGTGTCTGGCCCTGTGTCTGGTGTGTTGGGTTTCCGGCCTCGGGTCTGGCCCAGTGTCTGGTGTGGTGGGTCGACCGCCTCGGGGATGACCCAGTGTCTGGCCCAGTTTCTGGCCCAGTGTCTGATCCAGTATCTGGCCCAGTGTCTGGACAATGTGTGGTGTGTTGAGTCTGCCACCTCGGGTCTGGTCCAGTGTCTGGTGTGTTGGGTTGCCCACCTTTGGTTTGGCCCAGTGTCTGGTGTGTTGGGTTGCCTGCCTCGGGTCTGGCCCAATGTCTGGTGTGTTGGGTCGCCCGCCTCGGGTTTGGCCCAGTGTCTGGTGTGTTAGGTTGCCCACCTCGGGTCTGGCCCAGTGTCTGGTGTGATTGGTCGCCCGCCTCGGGTTTGACCCAGGGCTTTCCCCAGTGTCTGGCCCAGTGTCTGGTGTTTTGGGTCACCCGCCTCAGGTCTGGCTAAGTGTCTGGTGTGTTGGGTCCCCCCGCCTCGGGTCTGGCCCAGTGTCTGATGTGATGGGTTGCCCGCCTAGGGTCTGACAGTGCCTGGCCCAGTTTCTGGCCTAGTGTCTGCTGTGTTGGGTTGCCCACCTCGGGTCTGGCCCAGTGTCTGGTGTGATGGGTCGCCCACCTCGGGTTTGACCCAGTGCCTTTCCCAGTGTCTGGCCCAGTGTCTGGTGTGTTGGGTCACCCGCCTCGGGTCTTGCCCAGTGTCTGGTGTGTTGGGTCGCCGACCTCGGGTCTCGCCCAGTGTCTGGTGTGTTGGGTCTACCGCCTTGGGTCTAGCCCAGTGTCTGGTGTGTTGGGTCGCCCGCCTCGGGTCTGGCCCAGTGTCTGGTGTGGCGGGTCACCCGCCTCGGGTCTGGCCCAGTGTCTGTTGTGTGTGTCGCCCGCCTCGATCATGGCCCATTGTCTGGTGTGATGGGTCACCCGCCTCGGGTCTGGCCCAGAGTCTGACCCAGTGTGTGGCCCAGTGTCTGGTGTGTTGGGTCGCCTGTATTGTGTCTGGCCCAGTGTCTGGTGTGGTGAGTCGCCCGACTCGTGTCTGGCCCTGTGTCTGTTGTGTGGGTCGCCCGCCTCGTGTCTTGCCCAGTGTCTGGTGTGTTGGGTCGCCGACCTCGGGTCTCGCCCAGTGTCTGGTGTGTTGGGTCTACCGCCTTGGGTCTAGCCCAGTGTCTGGTGTGTTGGGTCGCCCGCCTCGGGTCTGGCCCAGGGTCTGGTGTGGCGGGTCACCCGCCTCGGGTCTGGCCCAGTGTCTGTTGTGTGTGTCGCCCGCCTCGATCATGGCCCATTGTCTGGTGTGATGGGTCACCCGCCTCGGGTCTGGCCCAGAGTCTGACCCAGTGTGTGGCCCAGTGTCTGGTGTGTTGGGTCGCCTGTATTGTGTCTGGCCCAGTGACTGGTATGATGTGTTGCCAGCCTCGGGTCTGGCCCAGTGTCTGTTGTGTTGGGTCTCCCGCCTCAGGTCTGGCCCAGTGTCTGGTGTGGTGGGTCGCCCACCTTGGGTCTGGCCCAGTGCCTGGTGTGTGGGTCCCCGCCTCGGGTCTGACCCAGTGTCTTGCGTGTTGGGTTGCCCGCCTCGAGTCTGGTCCAATTTCTGGTGTGATGGGTCGCCCACTTCGAGGCTGACCCAGTGTCTGGCCCAGTGTCTGGCCCAGTGACTGACTCTGTGTCTGGCCCAGTGTCTGGCCCAGTGTCTTGCGTGTTGGGTTGCCCGCCTCGGGTCTGGCCCAGTGTCTGGTGTGTTGGGTCGCCCGCCTCGGGTCTGGCCCAGTGTCTGGTGTGTTGGATCGCCCGCCTCGGGTCTGGCCCAGTGTCTGGTGTGTTGGGTCGCCCGCCTCGGGTCTGGCCCAGTGTCTGGTGTGTTGGGTCGCCCGCCTCGGGTCTGGCCCAGTGTCTGGTGTGTTGGGTCGCCCGCCTCGGGTCTGGCCCAGTGTCTGGTGTGTTGGGTTGCCCGCCTCGGGTCTAGCCCAGTGTCTGGTGTGTTCGGTCGCCCGCCTCGGCTCTGGCCCAGTGTCTGATGTGATGAGTCGCCCGCCTCAGATCTGACACAGTGCCTGGCCCAGTTTCTGGCACAGTGTCTGGTGTGTTGGGTCGCCAACCTTGGGTCTGGCCCAGTGTGTGGTGTATTGGGTAGCCTCGGATCTGGCCCAGTGTCTGGTGTGTTGGGTCGCCCACCTCTGGTCTGGCCCAGTGTGTGGTGTGTTGGGTCTCCCGCCTTGAGTCTGGCCCAGTGTCTGGTGTGTTAGGACACCCGCCTCTGGTCTGGCCCAGTTTCTGGTGTGTTGGGTCACCCGCCTCGGGTCTTGCCCAGTCTCTGGTGTGTTGGCTCGTCTGCCTCGGGTGTGGCCCAGTGTCTGGTGTGTTGGGTTGCTCAACTCGGGTCTGGCCCAGTGTCTGGTGTGATGGGTCACCCGCCTCTGGTCTGACCAAGTGTCTGGCCCACTGTCTGGTGTGTTGGGTCGCCCGCCTCGGGTCTGGCCCAGTGTCTGTTATGTGGGTCAGCCGCCTCGGGTCTGACCCAGTGTCTGGTGTGATGTGTCACCAGCCTCGGGTCTGGAACAGTGTCTGGTGTGGTGGGTCCCCGCCTCGGGTCTGGCCCATTGTCTGGCTTAGTATCTGGCCCAGTATCTGGCCCAGTGTCTGGTATGTGACGGTTGCCCGCCTCGGGTCTGGCTCAGTGTCTAGTGTGGTGAGTCACCCGCCTCATGTCTGGTGTTCTGGGTCATGCCTCATCAGGCTTTTCTTTCTGGTGTATTTGGTCTGCCTGACTTGGGTCTGGCCCCATGTCTGGTGTTTTGGGTGCTTGCTTCGGGTCTTGCCCAGTGTCTGGTGTGTTGGGTCGCCCACCTCGGGTTTGACCCAGTGTCTGGCCCAGTGTCTGGTGTGTTGGGTCGCCCACCTCGGGTCTGACCCAGTGTCTGGCCCAGTGTCTGGTGTGTTGGGTCGCCCACCTCGGGTCTGACCCAGTGTCTGGTCCAGTGTCTGGTGTGTTGGGTCGCCCACCTCGGGTCTGACCCAGTGTCTGGCCCAGTGTCTGGTGTGTTGGGTCGCCCACCTCGGGTCTGACCCAGTGTCTGGCCCAGTGTCTGGTGTGTTGGGTCGCCCACCTCGGGTCTGACCCAGTGTCTGGCCCAGTGTCTGGTGTGTTGGGTCGCCCACCTCGGGTCTGACCCAGTGTCTGGTGTGTTGGGTCGCCCACCTCGGGTCTGACCCAGTGTCTGGCCCAGTGTCTGGTGTGTTGGGTCGCCCACCTCGGGTCTGACCCAGTGTCTGGCCCAGTGTCTGGTGTGTTGGGTCGCCCACCTCGGGTCTGACCCAGTGTCAGGCCCTGTGTCTGGTGTGTTGGGTTTCCCGCCTCGGGTTTGGCCCAGTGTCTGGTGTGGTGGGTCGACCGCCTCGGGTCTGGCGCAGTGCCTGGTGTGTTGGGTCGCACACCTCGGGTCTGACCCAGTGTCTGGCCCTGTGTCTGGTGTGTTGGGTTTCCGGCCTCGGGTCTGGCCCAGTGTCTGGTGTGGTGGGTCGACCGCCTTGGGGATGACCCAGTGTCTGGCCCAGTTTCTGGACAATGTGTGGTGTGTTGAGTCTGCCACCTCGGGTCTGGTCCAGTGTCTGGTGTGTTGGGTTGCCCACCTTTGGTTTGGCCCAGTGTCTGGTGTGTTGGGTTGCCTGCCTCGGGTCTGGCCCAGTGTCTGGTGTGTTTGGTCGCCCGCCTCGGGTCTGGCCCAGTGTCTGGTGTGTTGGGTCGCCCGCCTCGGGTTTGGCCCAGTGTCTGGTGTGTTAAGTTGCCCACCTTGGGTCTGGCCCAGTGTCTGGTGTGTTGGGTCGCCCGCCTCGGGTTTGGCCCAGTGTCTGGTGTGTTAAGTTGCCCACCTCGGGTTTGACCCAGTGATTTCCCCAGTGTCTGTCCCAGTGTCTGGTGTTTTGGGTCACCCGCCTCAGGTCTGGCTAAGTGTCTGGTGTGTTGGGTCCCCCCGCCTCGGGTCTGGCCCAGTGTCTGATGTGATGGGTTGCCCGCCTAGGGTCTGACAGTGCCTGGCCCAGTTTCTGGCCTAGTGTCTGCTGTGTTGGGTTGCCCACCTCGGGTCTGGCCCAGTGTCTGGTGTGATGGGTCGCCCACCTCGGGTTTGACCCAGTGCCTTTCCCAGTGTCTGGCCCAGTGTCTGGTGTGTTGGGTCACCCGCCTCGGGTCTTGCCCAGTGTCTGGTGTGTTGGGTCGCCGACCTCGGGTCTCGCCCAGTGTCTGGTGTGTTGGGTCGCCCGCCTCGGGTCTGGCCCAGTGTCTGGTGTGGCGGGTCACCCGCCTCGGGTCTGGCCCAGTGTCTGTTGTGTGTGTCGCCCGCCTCGGTCATGGCCCATTGTCTGGTGTGATGGGTCACCCGCCTCGGGTCTGGCCCAGAGTCTGACCCAGTGTGTGGCCCAGTGTCTGGTGTGTTGGGTCGCCTGTATTGTGTCTGGCCCAGTGTCTGGTGTGGTGAGTCGCCCGACTCGTGTCTGGCCCTGTGTCTGTTGTGTGGGTCGCCCGCCTCGTGTCTTGCCCAGTGTCTGGTGTGTTGGGTCGCCGACCTCGGGTCTCGCCCAGTGTCTGGTGTGTTGGGTCTACTGCCTTGGGTCTAGCCCAGTGTCTGGTGTGTTGGGTCGCCCGCCTCGGGTCTGGCCCAGTGTCTGGTGTGGCGGGTCACCCGCCTCGGGTCTGGCCCAGTGTCTGTTGTGTGTGTCGCCCGCCTCGATCATGGCCCATTGTCTGGTGTGATGGGTCACCCGCCTCGGGTCTGGCCCAGAGTCTGACCCAGTGTGTGGCCCAGTGTCTGGTGTGTTGGGTCGCCTGTATTGTGTCTGGCCCAGTGTCTGGTGTGGTGAGTCGCCCGACTCGTGTCTGGCCCAGTGTCTGGTGTGTTGGGTCGCCTGTATTGTGTCTGGCCCAGTGACTGGTATGATGTGTTGCCAGCCTCGGGTCTGGCCCAGTGTCTGTTGTGTTGGGTCTCCCGCCTCAGGTCTGGCCCAGTGTCTGGTGTGGTGGGTCGCCCACCTTGGGTCTGGCCCAGTGCCTGGTGTGTGGGTCCCCGCCTCGGGTCTGACCCAGTGTCTTGCGTGTTGGGTTGCCCGCCTCGGGTCTGGTCCAATTTCTGGTGTGATGGGTCGCCCACTTCGAGGCTGACCCAGTGTCTGGCCCAGTGTCTGGCCCAGTGACTGACTCAGTGTCTGGCCCAGTGTCTGGCCCAGGGTCGCCCGCCTCGGGTCTGGCCCAGTGTCTTGCGTGTTGGGTTGCCCGCCTCAGGTCTGGTCCAATTTCTGGTGTGATGGGTCGCCCGCCTCGGGGCTGACCCAGTGTCTGGCCCAGTGTCTGGCCCAGTGTCTCGCCCAGTGTCTGGCCAAGTGTCTGGCCTATGTGTCTGGTATGTTGGGTCTGCCGCCTCGGGTCTGGCCCAGTGTCTGGTGTGCTGGGTTGCCCGCCTCGGGTTTGGCCCAGTGTCTGGTGTGTTGGGTCCCCCGCCTCGGTTCTGGCCTAGTGTCTGGTTTGTTGTGTTGCCCGCGTTGGGTCTGGTCCAGTGTCTGGTGTGATGGGTTGCCCGCCTCGGGTTTGACCCAGTGCCTTCCCCAGTGTCTGGCCCAGTGTCTGCTGTTTTGGGTCGCCCGCGTTGGGTCTGGCCCAGTCTCTGGTGTGTTGGGTCACCCGTATCGGTTCTGGCCTAGTGTCTGGTTTGTTGTGTTGCCCGCCTCGGGTCTGGCAAAGGGTCTGGTGTGTTGGGTCCCCCGCCTCGGGTCTGGCCCAGTGTCTGGTGTGATGGGTCGCCCGACTAGGGTCTGACACAGTTCCTGGCCCAGTTTCTATCCTAGTGCCTGGTGTGTATGGTTGCCCGCCTCGGGTCTGGCCCAGTGTCTCGTGTGATGAGTTGCCTGCCTCGAGGTTGACCCAGTGCCTTCCCCAGTGTCTGGCCCAGTGTCTGGTGTTTTGGGTCGCCCGCCTCGGGTCTGGCAAAGTATCTGGTGTGTTGGGTCCTCCGCCTTGTGTCTGGCCCAGTAACTGGTGTGTTGGGACCCCCGCCACGGGTCTGGCCCAGTGTCTGGTGTGTTGGGTCTCCCACCTCGGGTCTGGCCCAGTGTCTGGTGTGTTGGGTCGCCCACCTCGGGTCTGGCCCAGTGTCTGGTGTGTTGGGTCGCCTGTCTTGTGTCTGGCCCAGTGTCTGGTGTGGTGAGTCGCCTGACTCGTGTCTGGCCCTGTGTCTGTAGTGTGGGTCGCCCGCCTCGTATATGACCCAGTGACTGGAATGATGTGTTGCCAGCCTTGGGTCTGGCCCAGTGTCTGTTGTGTTGGGTCTCCCGCCTCAGGTCTGGCCCAGTGTCTGGTGTGGTGGGTCGCCCGCCTTGGGTCTGGCCCAGTGTCTGGTGTGTTGGGTTGCCTGTCTTGTGTCTGGCCCAGTGTCTGGTGTGGTGAGTCGCCTGACTCGTGTCTGGCCCTGTGTCTGTAGTGTGGGTCGCCCGCCTCGTGTCTGACCCAGTGACTGGAATGATGTGTTGCCAGCCTTGGGTCTGGCCCAGTGTCTGTTGTGTTGGGTCTCCCGCCTCAGGTCTGGCCCAGTGTCTGGTGTGGTGGGTCGCCCGCCTTGGGTTTGGCCCAGTGTCTGGTGTGTTGGGTTGCCTGCCTCGGGTCTGGCCCAGTGTCTGGTGTGATTGGTCGCCCGCCTCGGGTTTGACCCAGTGCTTTCCCCAGTGTCTGGCCCAGTGTCTGGTGTTTTGGGTCACCCGCCTCAGGTCTGGCTAAGTGTCTGGTGTGTTGGGTCCCCCCGCCTCGGGTCTGGCCCAGTGTCTGATGTGATGGGTTGCCCGCCTAGGGTCTGACAGTGCCTGGCCCAGTTTCTGGCCTAGTGTCTGCTGTGTTGGGTTGCCCACCTCGGGTCTGGCCCAGTGTCTGGTGTGATGGGTCGCCCACCTCGGGTTTGACCCAGTGCCTTTCCCAGTGTCTGGCCCAGTGTCTGGTGTGTTGGGTCACCCGCCTCGGGTCTTGCCCAGTGTCTGGTGTGTTGGGTCGCCGACCTCGGGTCTCGCCCAGTGTCTGGTGTGTTGGGTCTACCGCCTTGGGTCTAGCCCAGTGTCTGGTGTGTTGGGTCGCCCGCCTCGGGTCTGGCCCAGTGTCTGGTGTGGCGGGTCACCCGCCTCGGGTCTGGCCCAGTGTCTGTTGTGTGTGTCGCCCGCCTCGATCATGGCCCATTGTCTGGTGTGATGGGTCACCCGCCTCGGGTCTGGCCCAGAGTCTGACCCAGTGTGTGGCCCAGTGTCTGGTGTGTTGGGTCGCCTGTATTGTGTCTGGCCCAGTGTCTGGTGTGGTGAGTCGCCCGACTCGTGTCTGGCCCTGTGTCTGTTGTGTGGGTCGCCCGCCTCGTGTCTTGCCCAGTGTCTGGTGTGTTGGGTCGCCGACCTCGGGTCTCGCCCAGTGTCTGGTGTGTTGGGTCTACCGCCTTGGGTCTAGCCCAGTGTCTGGTGTGTTGGGTCGCCCGCCTCGGGTCTGGCCCAGTGTCTGGTGTGGCGGGTCACCCGCCTCGGGTCTGGCCCAGTGTCTGTTGTGTGTGTCGCCCGCCTCGATCATGGCCCATTGTCTGGTGTGATGGGTCACCCGCCTCGGGTCTGGCCCAGAGTCTGACCCAGTGTGTGGCCCAGTGTCTGGTGTGTTGGGTCGCCTGTATTGTGTCTGGCCCAGTGTCTGGTGTGGTGAGTCGCCCGACTCGTGTCTGGCCCAGTGTCTGGTGTGTTGGGTCGCCTGTATTGTGTCTGGCCCAGTGACTGGTATGATGTGTTGCCAGCCTCGGGTCTGGCCCAGTGTCTGTTGTGTTGGGTCTCCCGCCTCAGGTCTGGCCCAGTGTCTGGTGTGGTGGGTCGCCCACCTTGGGTCTGGCCCAGTGCCTGGTGTGTGGGTCCCCGCCTCGGGTCTGACCCAGTGTCTTGCGTGTTGGGTTGCCCGCCTCGGGTCTGGTCCAATTTCTGGTGTGATGGGTCGCCCACTTCGAGGCTGACCCAGTGTCTGGCCCAGTGACTGACTCTGTGTCTGGCCCAGTGTCTGGCCCAGGGTCGCCCGCCTCGGGTCTGGCCCAGTGTCTTGCGTGTTGGGTTGCCCGCCTCGGGTCTGGCCCAGTGTCTGGTGTGTTGGGTCGCCCGCCTCGGGTCTGGCCCAGTGTCTGGTGTGTTGGGTCGCCCGCCTCGGGTCTGGCCCAGTGTCTGGTGTGTTGGGTCGCCCGCCTCGGGTCTGGCCCAGTGTCTGGTGTGTTGGGTCGCCCGCCTCGGGTCTGGCCCAGTGTCTGGTGTGTTGGGTCGCCCGCCTCGGGTCTGGCCCAGTGTCTGGTGTGTTGGGTTGCCCGCCTCGGGTCTGGCCCAGTGTCTGGTGTGTTCGGTCGCCCGCCTCGGCTCTGGCCCAGTGTCTGATGTGATGAGTCGCCCGCCTCAGATCTGACACAGTGCCTGGCCCAGTTTCTGGCACAGTGTCTGGTGTGTTGGGTCGCCAACCTTGGGTCTGGTCCAGTGTGTGGTGTATTGGGTAGCCTCGGATCTGGCCCAGTGTCTGGTGTGTTGGGTCGCCCACCTCTGGTCTGGCCCAGTGTGTGGTGTGTTGGGTCTCCCGCCTTGAGTCTGGCCCAGTGTCTGGTGTGTTAGGACACCCGCCTCTGGTCTGGCCCAGTTTCTGGTGTGTTGGGTCACCCGCCTCGGGTCTTGCCCAGTCTCTGGTGTGTTGGCTCGTCTGCCTCGGGTGTGGCCCAGTGTCTGGTGTGTTGGGTTGCTCAACTCGGGTCTGGCCCAGTGTCTGGTGTGATGGGTCACCCGCCTCTGGTCTGACCAAGTGTCTGGCCCACTGTCTGGTGTGTTGGGTCGCCCGCCTCGGGTCTGGCCCAGTGTCTGTTATGTGGGTCAGCCGCCTCGGGTCTGACCCAGTGTCTGGTGTGATGTGTCACCAGCCTCGGGTCTGGAACAGTGTCTGGTGTGGTGGGTCCCCGCCTCGGGTCTGGCCCATTGTCTGGCTTAGTATCTGGCCCAGTATCTGGCCCAGTGTCTGGTATGTGACGGTTGCCCGCCTCGGGTCTGGCCCAGTGTCTAGTGTGGTGAGTCACCCGCCTCATGTCTGGTGTTCTGGGTCATGCCTCATCAGGCTTTTCTTTCTGGTGTATTTGGTCTGCCTGACTTGGGTCTGACCCCATGTCTGGTGTTTTGGGTGCTTGCTTCGGGTCTTGCCCAGTGTCTGGTGTGTTGGGTCGCCCACCTCGGGTTTGACCCAGTGTCTGGCCCAGTGTCTGGTGTGTTGGGTCGCCCACCTCGGGTCTGACCCAGTGTCTGGCCCAGTGTCTGGTGTGTTGGGTCGAGCACCTCGGGTCTGACCCAGTGTCTGGTCCAGTGTCTGGTGTGTTGGGTCGCCCACCTCGGGTCTGACCCAGTGTCTGGCCCAGTGTCTGGTGTGTTGGGTCGCCCACCTCGGGTCTGACCCAGTGTCTGGCCCAGTGTCTGGTGTGTTGGGTCGCCCACCTCGGGTCTGACCCAGTGTCTGGCCCAGTGTCTGGTGTGTTGGGTCGCCCACCTCGGGTCTGACCCAGTGTCTGGCCCAGTGTCTGGTGTGTTGGGTCGCCCACCTCGGGTCTGACCCAGTGTCTGGCCCAGTGTCTGGTGTGTTGGGTCGCCCACCTCGGGTCTGACCCAGTGTCTGGCCCAGTGTCTGGTGTGTTGGGTCGCCCACCTCGGGTCTGACCCAGTGTCAGGCCCTGTGTCTGGTGTGTTGGGTTTCCCGCCTCGGGTTTGGCCCAGTGTCTGGTGTGGTGGGTCGCACACCTCGGGTCTGACCCAGTGTCTGGCCCTGTGTCTGGTGTGTTGGGTTTCCGGCCTCGGGTCTGGCCCAGTGTCTGGTGTGGTGGGTCGACCGCCTCGGGGATGACCCAGTGTCTGGCCCAGTTTCTGGACAATGTGTGGTGTGTTGAGTCTGCCACCTCGGGTCTGGTCCAGTGTCTTGTGTGTTGGGTTGCCCACCTTTGGTTTGGCCCAGTGTCTGGTGTGTTGGGTTGCCTGCCTCGGGTCTGGCCCAGTGTCTGGTGTGTTTGGTCGCCCGCCTCGGGTCTGGCCCAGTGTCTGGTGTGTTGGGTCGCCCGCCTCGGGTTTGGCCCAGTGTCTGGTGTGTTAAGTTGCCCACCTCGGGTCTGGCCCAGTGTCTGGTGTGATTGGTCGCCCGCCTCGGGTTTGACCCAGTGATTTCCCCAGTGTCTGGCCCAGTGTCTGGTGTTTTGGGTCACCCGCCTCAGGTCTGGCTAAGTGTCTGGTGTGTTGGGTCCCCCCGCCTCGGGTTTGGCCCAGTGTCTGATGTGATGGGTTGCCCGCCTAGGGTCTGACAGTGCCTGGCCCAGTTTCTGGCCTAGTGTCTGCTGTGTTGAGTTGCCCACCTCGGGTCTGGCCCAGTGTCTGGTGTGATGGGTCGCCCACCTCGGGTTTGACCCAGTGCCTTTCCTAGTGTCTGGCCCAGTGTCTGGTGTGTTGGGTCACCCGCCTCGGGTCTTGCCCAGTGTCTGGTGTGTTGGGTCGCCGACCTCGGGTCTCGCCCAGTGTCTGGTGTGTTGGGTCTATCGCCTTGGGTCTAGCCCAGTGTCTGGTGTGTTGGGTCGCCCGCCTCGGGTCTGGCCCAGTGTCTGGTGTGGCGGGTCACCCGCCTCGGGTCTGGCCCAGTGTCTGTTGTGTGTGTCGCCCGCCTCGATCATGGCCCATTGTCTGGTGTGATGGGTCACCCGCCTCGGGTCTGGCCCAGAGTCTGACCCAGTGTGTGGCCCAGTGTCTGGTGTGTTGGGTCGCCTGTATTGTGTCTGGCCCAGTGTCTGGTGTGGTGAGTCGCCCGACTCGTGTCTGGCCCTGTGTCTGTTGTGTGGGTCGCCCGCCTCGTGTCTTGCCCAGTGTCTGGTGTGTTGGGTCGCCGACCTCGGGTCTCGCCCAGTGTCTGGTGTGTTGGGTCTACCGCCTTGGGTCTAGCCCAGTGTCTGGTGTGTTGGGTCGCCCGCCTCGGGTCTGGCCCAGTGTCTGGTGTGGCGGGTCACCCGCCTCGGGTCTGGCCCAGTGTCTGTTGTGTGTGTCGCCCGCCTCGATCATGGCCCATTGTCTGGTGTGATGGGTCACCCGCCTCGGGTCTGGCCCAGAGTCTGACCCAGTGTGTGGCCCAGTGTCTGGTGTGTTGGGTCGCCTGTATTGTGTCTGGCCCAGTGTCTGGTGTGGTGAGTCGCCCGACTCGTGTCTGGCCCAGTGTCTGGTGTGTTGGGTCGCCTGTATTGTGTCTGGCCCAGTGACTGGTATGATGTGTTGCCAGCCTCGGGTCTGGCCCAGTGTCTGTTGTGTTGGGTCTCCCGCCTCAGGTCTGGCCCAGTGTCTGGTGTGGTGGGTCGCCCACCTTGGGTCTGGCCCAGTGCCTGGTGTGTGGGTCCCCGCCTCGGGTCTGACGCAGTGTCTTGCGTGTTGGGTTGCCCGCCTCGGGTCTGGTCCAATTTCTGGTGTGATGGGTCGCCCACTTCGAGGCTGACCCAGTGTCTGGCCCAGTGTCTGGCCCAGTGACTGACTCAGTGTCTGGCCCAGTGTCTGGCCCAGGGTCGCCCGCCTCGGGTCTGGCCCAGTGTCTTGCGTGTTGGGTTGCCCGCCTCAGGTCTGGTCCAATTTCTGGTGTGATGGGTCGCCCGCCTCGGGGCTGACCCAGTGTCTGACCCAGTGTCTGGCCCAGTGTCTGGCCCAGTGTCTGGCCCAGTGTCTCGCCCAGTGTCTGGCCAAGTGTCTGGCCTATGTGTCTGGTATGTTGGGTCGCCCGCCTCGGGTCTGGCCCAGTGTCTGGTGTGTTGGGTCGCCCGCCTCGGGTCTGGCCCAGTGTCTGGTGTGTTGGGTTGCCCGCCTCGGGTCTAGCCCAGTGTCTGGTGTGTTCGGTCGCCCGCCTCGGCTCTGGCCCAGTGTCTGATGTGATGAGTCGCCCGCCTCAGATCTGACACAGTGCCTGGCCCAGTTTCTGGCACAGTGTCTGGTGTGTTGGGTCGCCAACCTTGGGTCTGGTCCAGTGTGTGGTGTATTGGGTAGCCTCGGATCTGGCCCAGTGTCTGGTGTGTTGGGTCGCCCACCTCTGGTCTGGCCCAGTGTGTGGTGTGTTGGGTCTCCCGCCTTGAGTCTGGCCCAGTGTCTGGTGTGTTAGGACACCCGCCTCTGGTCTGGCCCAGTTTCTGGTGTGTTGGGTCACCCGCCTCGGGTCTTGCCCAGTCTCTGGTGTGTTGGCTCGTCTGCCTCGGGTGTGGCCCAGTGTCTGGTGTGTTGGGTTGCTCAACTCGGGTCTGGCCCAGTGTCTGGTGTGATGGGTCACCCGCCTCTGGTCTGACCAAGTGTCTGGCCCACTGTCTGGTGTGTTGGGTCGCCCGCCTCGGGTCTGGCCCAGTGTCTGTTATGTGGGTCAGCCGCCTCGGGTCTGACCCAGTGTCTGGTGTGATGTGTCACCAGCCTCGGGTCTGGAACAGTGTCTGGTGTGGTGGGTCCCCGCCTCGGGTCTGGCCCATTGTCTGGCTTAGTATCTGGCCCAGTATCTGGCCCAGTGTCTGGTATGTGACGGTTGCCCGCCTCGGGTCTGGCCCAGTGTCTAGTGTGGTGAGTCACCCGCCTCATGTCTGGTGTTCTGGGTCATGCCTCATCAGGCTTTTCTTTCTGGTGTATTTGGTCTGCCTGACTTGGGTCTGACCCCATGTCTGGTGTTTTGGGTGCTTGCTTCGGGTCTTGCCCAGTGTCTGGTGTGTTGGGTCGCCCACCTCGGGTTTGACCCAGTGTCTGGCCCAGTGTCTGGTGTGTTGGGTCGCCCACCTCGGGTCTGACCCAGTGTCTGGCCCAGTGTCTGGTGTGTTGGGTCGAGCACCTCGGGTCTGACCCAGTGTCTGGTCCAGTGTCTGGTGTGTTGGGTCGCCCACCTCGGGTCTGACCCAGTGTCTGGCCCAGTGTCTGGTGTGTTGGGTCGCCCACCTCGGGTCTGACCCAGTGTCTGGCCCAGTGTCTGGTGTGTTGGGTCGCCCACCTCGGGTCTGACCCAGTGTCTGGCCCAGTGTCTGGTGTGTTGGGTCGCCCACCTCGGGTCTGACCCAGTGTCTGGCCCAGTGTCTGGTGTGTTGGGTCGCCCACCTCGGGTCTGACCCAGTGTCTGGCCCAGTGTCTGGTGTGTTGGGTCGCCCACCTCGGGTCTGACCCAGTGTCTGGCCCAGTGTCTGGTGTGTTGGGTCGCCCACCTCGGGTCTGACCCAGTGTCAGGCCCTGTGTCTGGTGTGTTGGGTTTCCCGCCTCGGGTTTGGCCCAGTGTCTGGTGTGGTGGGTCGCACACCTCGGGTCTGACCCAGTGTCTGGCCCTGTGTCTGGTGTGTTGGGTTTCCGGCCTCGGGTCTGGCCCAGTGTCTGGTGTGGTGGGTCGACCGCCTCGGGGATGACCCAGTGTCTGGCCCAGTTTCTGGACAATGTGTGGTGTGTTGAGTCTGCCACCTCGGGTCTGGTCCAGTGTCTTGTGTGTTGGGTTGCCCACCTTTGGTTTGGCCCAGTGTCTGGTGTGTTGGGTTGCCTGCCTCGGGTCTGGCCCAGTGTCTGGTGTGTTTGGTCGCCCGCCTCGGGTCTGGCCCAGTGTCTGGTGTGTTGGGTCGCCCGCCTCGGGTTTGGCCCAGTGTCTGGTGTGTTAAGTTGCCCACCTCGGGTCTGGCCCAGTGTCTGGTGTGATTGGTCGCCCGCCTCGGGTTTGACCCAGTGATTTCCCCAGTGTCTGGCCCAGTGTCTGGTGTTTTGGGTCACCCGCCTCAGGTCTGGCTAAGTGTCTGGTGTGTTGGGTCCCCCCGCCTCGGGTTTGGCCCAGTGTCTGATGTGATGGGTTGCCCGCCTAGGGTCTGACAGTGCCTGGCCCAGTTTCTGGCCTAGTGTCTGCTGTGTTGAGTTGCCCACCTCGGGTCTGGCCCAGTGTCTGGTGTGATGGGTCGCCCACCTCGGGTTTGACCCAGTGCCTTTCCTAGTGTCTGGCCCAGTGTCTGGTGTGTTGGGTCACCCGCCTCGGGTCTTGCCCAGTGTCTGGTGTGTTGGGTCGCCGACCTCGGGTCTCGCCCAGTGTCTGGTGTGTTGGGTCTATCGCCTTGGGTCTAGCCCAGTGTCTGGTGTGTTGGGTCGCCCGCCTCGGGTCTGGCCCAGTGTCTGGTGTGGCGGGTCACCCGCCTCGGGTCTGGCCCAGTGTCTGTTGTGTGTGTCGCCCGCCTCGATCATGGCCCATTGTCTGGTGTGATGGGTCACCCGCCTCGGGTCTGGCCCAGAGTCTGACCCAGTGTGTGGCCCAGTGTCTGGTGTGTTGGGTCGCCTGTATTGTGTCTGGCCCAGTGTCTGGTGTGGTGAGTCGCCCGACTCGTGTCTGGCCCTGTGTCTGTTGTGTGGGTCGCCCGCCTCGTGTCTTGCCCAGTGTCTGGTGTGTTGGGTCGCCGACCTCGGGTCTCGCCCAGTGTCTGGTGTGTTGGGTCTACCGCCTTGGGTCTAGCCCAGTGTCTGGTGTGTTGGGTCGCCCGCCTCGGGTCTGGCCCAGTGTCTGGTGTGGCGGGTCACCCGCCTCGGGTCTGGCCCAGTGTCTGTTGTGTGTGTCGCCCGCCTCGATCATGGCCCATTGTCTGGTGTGATGGGTCACCCGCCTCGGGTCTGGCCCAGAGTCTGACCCAGTGTGTGGCCCAGTGTCTGGTGTGTTGGGTCGCCTGTATTGTGTCTGGCCCAGTGTCTGGTGTGGTGAGTCGCCCGACTCGTGTCTGGCCCAGTGTCTGGTGTGTTGGGTCGCCTGTATTGTGTCTGGCCCAGTGACTGGTATGATGTGTTGCCAGCCTCGGGTCTGGCCCAGTGTCTGTTGTGTTGGGTCTCCCGCCTCAGGTCTGGCCCAGTGTCTGGTGTGGTGGGTCGCCCACCTTGGGTCTGGCCCAGTGCCTGGTGTGTGGGTCCCCGCCTCGGGTCTGACGCAGTGTCTTGCGTGTTGGGTTGCCCGCCTCGGGTCTGGTCCAATTTCTGGTGTGATGGGTCGCCCACTTCGAGGCTGACCCAGTGTCTGGCCCAGTGTCTGGCCCAGTGACTGACTCAGTGTCTGGCCCAGTGTCTGGCCCAGGGTCGCCCGCCTCGGGTCTGGCCCAGTGTCTTGCGTGTTGGGTTGCCCGCCTCAGGTCTGGTCCAATTTCTGGTGTGATGGGTCGCCCGCCTCGGGGCTGACCCAGTGTCTGACCCAGTGTCTGGCCCAGTGTCTGGCCCAGTGTCTGGCCCAGTGTCTCGCCCAGTGTCTGGCCAAGTGTCTGGCCTATGTGTCTGGTATGTTGGGTCACCCGCCTCGGGTCTGGCCCAGTGTCTGGTGTGTTGGGTCGCCCGCCTCGGGTCTGGCCCAGTGTCTGGTGTGTTGGGTTGCCCGCCTCGGGTCTAGCCCAGTGTCTGGTGTGTTCGGTCGCCCGCCTCGGCTCTGGCCCAGTGTCTGATGTGATGAGTCGCCCGCCTCAGATCTGACACAGTGCCTGGCCCAGTTTCTGGCACAGTGTCTGGTGTGTTGGGTCGCCAACCTTGGGTCTGGCCCAGTGTGTGGTGTATTGGGTAGCCTCGGATCTGGCCCAGTGTCTGGTGTGTTGGGTCGCCCACCTCTGGTCTGGCCCAGTGTGTGGTGTGTTGGGTCTCCCGCCTTGAGTCTGGCCCAGTGTCTGGTGTGTTAGGACACCCGCCTCTGGTCTGGCCCAGTTTCTGGTGTGTTGGGTCACCCGCCTCGGGTCTTGCCCAGTCTCTGGTGTGTTGGCTCGTCTGCCTCGGGTGTGGCCCAGTGTCTGGTGTGTTGGGTTGCTCAACTCGGGTCTGGCCCAGTGTCTGGTGTGATGGGTCACCCGCCTCTGGTCTGACCAAGTGTCTGGCCCACTGTCTGGTGTGTTGGGTCGCCCGCCTCGGGTCTGGCCCAGTGTCTGTTATGTGGGTCAGCCGCCTCGGGTCTGACCCAGTGTCTGGTGTGATGTGTCACCAGCCTCGGGTCTGGAACAGTGTCTGGTGTGGTGGGTCCCCGCCTCGGGTCTGGCCCATTGTCTGGCTTAGTATCTGGCCCAGTATCTGGCCCAGTGTCTGGTATGTGACGGTTGCCCGCCTCGGGTCTGGCTCAGTGTCTAGTGTGGTGAGTCACCCGCCTCATGTCTGGTGTTCTGGGTCATGCCTCATCAGGCTTTTCTTTCTGGTGTATTTGGTCTGCCTGACTTGGGTCTGGCCCCATGTCTGGTGTTTTGGGTGCTTGCTTCGGGTCTTGCCCAGTGTCTGGTGTGTTGGGTCGCCCACCTCGGGTTTGACCCAGTGTCTGGCCCAGTGTCTGGTGTGTTGGGTCGCCCACCTCGGGTCTGACCCAGTGTCTGGCCCAGTGTCTGGTGTGTTGGGTCGCCCACCTCGGGTCTGACCCAGTGTCTGGTCCAGTGTCTGGTGTGTTGGGTCGCCCACCTCGGGTCTGACCCAGTGTCTGGCCCAGTGTCTGGTGTGTTGGGTCGCCCACCTCGGGTCTGACCCAGTGTCTGGCCCAGTGTCTGGTGTGTTGGGTCGCCCACCTCGGGTCTGACCCAGTGTCTGGCCCAGTGTCTGGTGTGTTGGGTCGCCCACCTCGGGTCTGACCCAGTGTCTGGTGTGTTGGGTCGCCCACCTCGGGTCTGACCCAGTGTCTGGCCCAGTGTCTGGTGTGTTGGGTCGCCCACCTCGGGTCTGACCCAGTGTCTGGCCCAGTGTCTGGTGTGTTGGGTCGCCCACCTCGGGTCTGACCCAGTGTCAGGCCCTGTGTCTGGTGTGTTGGGTTTCCCGCCTCGGGTTTGGCCCAGTGTCTGGTGTGGTGGGTCGACCGCCTCGGGTCTGGCGCAGTGCCTGGTGTGTTGGGTCGCACACCTCGGGTCTGACCCAGTGTCTGGCCCTGTGTCTGGTGTGTTGGGTTTCCGGCCTCGGGTCTGGCCCAGTGTCTGGTGTGGTGGGTCGACCGCCTTGGGGATGACCCAGTGTCTGGCCCAGTTTCTGGACAATGTGTGGTGTGTTGAGTCTGCCACCTCGGGTCTGGTCCAGTGTCTGGTGTGTTGGGTTGCCCACCTTTGGTTTGGCCCAGTGTCTGGTGTGTTGGGTTGCCTGCCTCGGGTCTGGCCCAGTGTCTGGTGTGTTTGGTCGCCCGCCTCGGGTCTGGCCCAGTGTCTGGTGTGTTGGGTCGCCCGCCTCGGGTTTGGCCCAGTGTCTGGTGTGTTAAGTTGCCCACCTTGGGTCTGGCCCAGTGTCTGGTGTGTTGGGTCGCCCGCCTCGGGTTTGGCCCAGTGTCTGGTGTGTTAAGTTGCCCACCTCGGGTTTGACCCAGTGATTTCCCCAGTGTCTGTCCCAGTGTCTGGTGTTTTGGGTCACCCGCCTCAGGTCTGGCTAAGTGTCTGGTGTGTTGGGTCCCCCCGCCTCGGGTCTGGCCCAGTGTCTGATGTGATGGGTTGCCCGCCTAGGGTCTGACAGTGCCTGGCCCAGTTTCTGGCCTAGTGTCTGCTGTGTTGGGTTGCCCACCTCGGGTCTGGCCCAGTGTCTGGTGTGATGGGTCGCCCACCTCGGGTTTGACCCAGTGCCTTTCCCAGTGTCTGGCCCAGTGTCTGGTGTGTTGGGTCACCCGCCTCGGGTCTTGCCCAGTGTCTGGTGTGTTGGGTCGCCGACCTCGGGTCTCGCCCAGTGTCTGGTGTGTTGGGTCGCCCGCCTCGGGTCTGGCCCAGTGTCTGGTGTGGCGGGTCACCCGCCTCGGGTCTGGCCCAGTGTCTGTTGTGTGTGTCGCCCGCCTCGGTCATGGCCCATTGTCTGGTGTGATGGGTCACCCGCCTCGGGTCTGGCCCAGAGTCTGACCCAGTGTGTGGCCCAGTGTCTGGTGTGTTGGGTCGCCTGTATTGTGTCTGGCCCAGTGTCTGGTGTGGTGAGTCGCCCGACTCGTGTCTGGCCCTGTGTCTGTTGTGTGGGTCGCCCGCCTCGTGTCTTGCCCAGTGTCTGGTGTGTTGGGTCGCCGACCTCGGGTCTCGCCCAGTGTCTGGTGTGTTGGGTCTACTGCCTTGGGTCTAGCCCAGTGTCTGGTGTGTTGGGTCGCCCGCCTCGGGTCTGGCCCAGTGTCTGGTGTGGCGGGTCACCCGCCTCGGGTCTGGCCCAGTGTCTGTTGTGTGTGTCGCCCGCCTCGATCATGGCCCATTGTCTGGTGTGATGGGTCACCCGCCTCGGGTCTGGCCCAGAGTCTGACCCAGTGTGTGGCCCAGTGTCTGGTGTGTTGGGTCGCCTGTATTGTGTCTGGCCCAGTGTCTGGTGTGGTGAGTCGCCCGACTCGTGTCTGGCCCAGTGTCTGGTGTGTTGGGTCGCCTGTATTGTGTCTGGCCCAGTGACTGGTATGATGTGTTGCCAGCCTCGGGTCTGGCCCAGTGTCTGTTGTGTTGGGTCTCCCGCCTCAGGTCTGGCCCAGTGTCTGGTGTGGTGGGTCGCCCACCTTGGGTCTGGCCCAGTGCCTGGTGTGTGGGTCCCCGCCTCGGGTCTGACCCAGTGTCTTGCGTGTTGGGTTGCCCGCCTCGGGTCTGGTCCAATTTCTGGTGTGATGGGTCGCCCACTTCGAGGCTGACCCAGTGTCTGGCCCAGTGTCTGGCCCAGTGACTGACTCAGTGTCTGGCCCAGTGTCTGGCCCAGGGTCGCCCGCCTCGGGTCTGGCCCAGTGTCTTGCGTGTTGGGTTGCCCGCCTCAGGTCTGGTCCAATTTCTGGTGTGATGGGTCGCCCGCCTCGGGGCTGACCCAGTGTCTGGCCCAGTGTCTGGCCCAGTGTCTCGCCCAGTGTCTGGCCAAGTGTCTGGCCTATGTGTCTGGTATGTTGGGTCTGCCGCCTCGGGTCTGGCCCAGTGTCTGGTGTGCTGGGTTGCCCGCCTCGGGTTTGGCCCAGTGTCTGGTGTGTTGGGTCCCCCGCCTCGGTTCTGGCCTAGTGTCTGGTTTGTTGTGTTGCCCGCGTTGGGTCTGGTCCAGTGTCTGGTGTGATGGGTCGCCCGCCTCGGGTTTGACCCAGTGCCTTCCCCAGTGTCTGGCCCAGTGTCTGCTGTTTTGGGTCGCCCGCGTTGGGTCTGGCCCAGTCTCTGGTGTGTTGGGTCACCCGTATCGGTTCTGGCCTAGTGTCTGGTTTGTTGTGTTGCCCGCCTCGGGTCTGGCAAAGGGTCTGGTGTGTTGGGTCCCCCGCCTCGGGTCTGGCCCAGTGTCTGGTGTGATGGGTCGCCCGACTAGGGTCTGACACAGTTCCTGGCCCAGTTTCTATCCTAGTGCCTGGTGTGTATGGTTGCCCGCCTCGGGTCTGGCCCAGTGTCTCGTGTGATGAGTTGCCTGCCTCGGGGTTGACCCAGTGCCTTCCCCAGTGTCTGGCCCAGTGTCTGGTGTTTTGGGTCGCCCGCCTCGGGTCTGGCAAAGTATCTGGTGTGTTGGGTCCTCCGCCTTGTGTCTGGCCCAGTAACTGGTGTGTTGGGACCCCCGCCACGGGTCTGGCCCAGTGTCTGGTGTGTTGGGTCTCCCACCTCGGGTCTGGCCCAGTGTCTGGTGTGTTGGGTCGCCCACCTCGGGTCTGGCCCAGTGTCTGGTGTGTTGGGTCGCCTGTCTTGTGTCTGGCCCAGTGTCTGGTGTGGTGAGTCGCCTGACTCGTGTCTGGCCCTGTGTCTGTAGTGTGGGTCGCCCGCCTCGTATATGACCCAGTGACTGGAATGATGTGTTGCCAGCCTTGGGTCTGGCCCAGTGTCTGTTGTGTTGGGTCTCCCGCCTCAGGTCTGGCCCAGTGTCTGGTGTGGTGGGTCGCCCGCCTTGGGTCTGGCCCAGTGTCTGGTGTGTTGGGTTGCCTGTCTTGTGTCTGGCCCAGTGTCTGGTGTGGTGAGTCGCCTGACTCGTGTCTGGCCCTGTGTCTGTAGTGTGGGTCGCCCGCCTCGTGTCTGACCCAGTGACTGGAATGATGTGTTGCCAGCCTTGGGTCTGGCCCAGTGTCTGTTGTGTTGGGTCTCCCGCCTCAGGTCTGGCCCAGTGTCTGGTGTGGTGGGTCGCCCGCCTTGGGTTTGGCCCAGTGTCTGGTGTGTTGGGTTGCCTGCCTCGGGTCTGGCCCAGTGTCTGGTGTGATTGGTCGCCCGCCTCGGGTTTGACCCAGTGCTTTCCCCAGTGTCTGGCCCAGTGTCTGGTGTTTTGGGTCACCCGCCTCAGGTCTGGCTAAGTGTCTGGTGTGTTGGGTCCCCCCGCCTCGGGTCTGGCCCAGTGTCTGATGTGATGGGTTGCCCGCCTAGGGTCTGACAGTGCCTGGCCCAGTTTCTGGCCTAGTGTCTGCTGTGTTGGGTTGCCCACCTCGGGTCTGGCCCAGTGTCTGGTGTGATGGGTCGCCCACCTCGGGTTTGACCCAGTGCCTTTCCCAGTGTCTGGCCCAGTGTCTGGTGTGTTGGGTCACCCGCCTCGGGTCTTGCCCAGTGTCTGGTGTGTTGGGTCGCCGACCTCGGGTCTCGCCCAGTGTCTGGTGTGTTGGGTCTACCGCCTTGGGTCTAGCCCAGTGTCTGGTGTGTTGGGTCGCCCGCCTCGGGTCTGGCCCAGTGTCTGGTGTGCTGGGTTGCCCGCCTCGGGTTTGGCCCAGTGTCTGGTGTGTTGGGTCCCCCGCCTCGGTTCTGGCCTAGTGTCTGGTTTGTTGTGTTGCCCGCGTTGGGTCTGGTCCAGTGTCTGGTGTGATGGGTCGCCCGCCTCGGGTTTGACCCAGTGCCTTCCCCAGTGTCTGGCCCAGTGTCTGCTGTTTTGGGTCGCCCGCGTTGGGTCTGGCCCAGTCTCTGGTGTGTTGGGTCACCCGTATCGGTTCTGGCCTAGTGTCTGGTTTGTTGTGTTGCCCGCCTCGGGTCTGGCAAAGGGTCTGGTGTGTTGGGTCCCCCGCCTCGGGTCTGGCCCAGTGTCTGGTGTGATGGGTCGCCCGACTAGGGTCTGACACAGTTCCTGGCCCAGTTTCTATCCTAGTGCCTGGTGTGTATGGTTGCCCGCCTCGGGTCTGGCCCAGTGTCTCGTGTGATGAGTTGCCTGCCTCGGGGTTGACCCAGTGCCTTCCCCAGTGTCTGGCCCAGTGTCTGGTGTTTTGGGTCGCCCGCCTCGGGTCTGGCAAAGTATCTGGTGTGTTGGGTCCTCCGCCTTGTGTCTGGCCCAGTAACTGGTGTGTTGGGACCCCCGCCACGGGTCTGGCCCAGTGTCTGGTGTGTTGGGTCTCCCACCTCGGGTCTGGCCCAGTGTCTGGTGTGTTGGGTCGCCCACCTCGGGTCTGGCCCAGTGTCTGGTGTGTTGGGTCGCCTGTCTTGTGTCTGGCCCAGTGTCTGGTGTGGTGAGTCGCCTGACTCGTGTCTGGCCCTGTGTCTGTAGTGTGGGTCGCCCGCCTCGTATATGACCCAGTGACTGGAATGATGTGTTGCCAGCCTTGGGTCTGGCCCAGTGTCTGTTGTGTTGGGTCTCCCGCCTCAGGTCTGGCCCAGTGTCTGGTGTGGTGGGTCGCCCGCCTTGGGTCTGGCCCAGTGTCTGGTGTGTTGGGTTGCCTGTCTTGTGTCTGGCCCAGTGTCTGGTGTGGTGAGTCGCCTGACTCGTGTCTGGCCCTGTGTCTGTAGTGTGGGTCGCCCGCCTCGTGTCTGACCCAGTGACTGGAATGATGTGTTGCCAGCCTTGGGTCTGGCCCAGTGTCTGTTGTGTTGGGTCTCCCGCCTCAGGTCTGGCCCAGTGTCTGGTGTGGTGGGTCGCCCGCCTTGGGTTTGGCCCAGTGTCTGGTGTGTTGGGTTGCCTGCCTCGGGTCTGGCCCAGTGTCTGGTGTGATTGGTCGCCCGCCTCGGGTTTGACCCAGTGCTTTCCCCAGTGTCTGGCCCAGTGTCTGGTGTTTTGGGTCACCCGCCTCAGGTCTGGCTAAGTGTCTGGTGTGTTGGGTCCCCCCGCCTCGGGTCTGGCCCAGTGTCTGATGTGATGGGTTGCCCGCCTAGGGTCTGACAGTGCCTGGCCCAGTTTCTGGCCTAGTGTCTGCTGTGTTGGGTTGCCCACCTCGGGTCTGGCCCAGTGTCTGGTGTGATGGGTCGCCCACCTCGGGTTTGACCCAGTGCCTTTCCCAGTGTCTGGCCCAGTGTCTGGTGTGTTGGGTCACCCGCCTCGGGTCTTGCCCAGTGTCTGGTGTGTTGGGTCGCCGACCTCGGGTCTCGCCCAGTGTCTGGTGTGTTGGGTCTACCGCCTTGGGTCTAGCCCAGTGTCTGGTGTGTTGGGTCGCCCGCCTCGGGTCTGGCCCAGTGTCTGGTGTGGCGGGTCACCCGCCTCGGGTCTGGCCCAGTGTCTGTTGTGTGTGTCGCCCGCCTCGATCATGGCCCATTGTCTGGTGTGATGGGTCACCCGCCTCGGGTCTGGCCCAGAGTCTGACCCAGTGTGTGGCCCAGTGTCTGGTGTGTTGGGTCGCCTGTATTGTGTCTGGCCCAGTGTCTGGTGTGGTGAGTCGCCCGACTCGTGTCTGGCCCTGTGTCTGTTGTGTGGGTCGCCCGCCTCGTGTCTTGCCCAGTGTCTGGTGTGTTGGGTCGCCGACCTCGGGTCTCGCCCAGTGTCTGGTGTGTTGGGTCTACCGCCTTGGGTCTAGCCCAGTGTCTGGTGTGTTGGGTCGCCCGCCTCGGGTCTGGCCCAGTGTCTGGTGTGGCGGGTCACCCGCCTCGGGTCTGGCCCAGTGTCTGTTGTGTGTGTCGCCCGCCTCGATCATGGCCCATTGTCTGGTGTGATGGGTCACCCGCCTCGGGTCTGGCCCAGAGTCTGACCCAGTGTGTGGCCCAGTGTCTGGTGTGTTGGGTCGCCTGTATTGTGTCTGGCCCAGTGTCTGGTGTGGTGAGTCGCCCGACTCGTGTCTGGCCCAGTGTCTGGTGTGTTGGGTCGCCTGTATTGTGTCTGGCCCAGTGACTGGTATGATGTGTTGCCAGCCTCGGGTCTGGCCCAGTGTCTGTTGTGTTGGGTCTCCCGCCTCAGGTCTGGCCCAGTGTCTGGTGTGGTGGGTCGCCCACCTTGGGTCTGGCCCAGTGCCTGGTGTGTGGGTCCCCGCCTCGGGTCTGACCCAGTGTCTTGCGTGTTGGGTTGCCCGCCTCGGGTCTGGTCCAATTTCTGGTGTGATGGGTCGCCCACTTCGAGGCTGACCCAGTGTCTGGCCCAGTGTCTGGCCCAGTGACTGACTCTGTGTCTGGCCCAGTGTCTGGCCCAGGGTCGCCCGCCTCGGGTCTGGCCCAGTGTCTTGCGTGTTGGGTTGCCCGCCTCGGGTCTGGCCCAGTGTCTGGTGTGTTGGGTCGCCCGCCTCGGGTCTGGCCCAGTGTCTGGTGTGTTGGGTCGCCCGCCTCGGGTCTGGCCCAGTGTCTGGTGTGTTGGGTCGCCCGCCTCGGGTCTGGCCCAGTGTCTGGTGTGTTGGGTCGCCCGCCTCGGGTCTGGCCCAGTGTCTGGTGTGTTGGGTCGCCCGCCTCGGGTCTGGCCCAGTGTCTGGTGTGTTGGGTTGCCCGCCTCGGGTCTGGCCCAGTGTCTGGTGTGTTCGGTCGCCCGCCTCGGCTCTGGCCCAGTGTCTGATGTGATGAGTCGCCCGCCTCAGATCTGACACAGTGCCTGGCCCAGTTTCTGGCACAGTGTCTGGTGTGTTGGGTCGCCAACCTTGGGTCTGGTCCAGTGTGTGGTGTATTGGGTAGCCTCGGATCTGGCCCAGTGTCTGGTGTGTTGGGTCGCCCACCTCTGGTCTGGCCCAGTGTGTGGTGTGTTGGGTCTCCCGCCTTGAGTCTGGCCCAGTGTCTGGTGTGTTAGGACACCCGCCTCTGGTCTGGCCCAGTTTCTGGTGTGTTGGGTCACCCGCCTCGGGTCTTGCCCAGTCTCTGGTGTGTTGGCTCGTCTGCCTCGGGTGTGGCCCAGTGTCTGGTGTGTTGGGTTGCTCAACTCGGGTCTGGCCCAGTGTCTGGTGTGATGGGTCACCCGCCTCTGGTCTGACCAAGTGTCTGGCCCACTGTCTGGTGTGTTGGGTCGCCCGCCTCGGGTCTGGCCCAGTGTCTGTTATGTGGGTCAGCCGCCTCGGGTCTGACCCAGTGTCTGGTGTGATGTGTCACCAGCCTCGGGTCTGGAACAGTGTCTGGTGTGGTGGGTCCCCGCCTCGGGTCTGGCCCATTGTCTGGCTTAGTATCTGGCCCAGTATCTGGCCCAGTGTCTGGTATGTGACGGTTGCCCGCCTCGGGTCTGGCCCAGTGTCTAGTGTGGTGAGTCACCCGCCTCATGTCTGGTGTTCTGGGTCATGCCTCATCAGGCTTTTCTTTCTGGTGTATTTGGTCTGCCTGACTTGGGTCTGACCCCATGTCTGGTGTTTTGGGTGCTTGCTTCGGGTCTTGCCCAGTGTCTGGTGTGTTGGGTCGCCCACCTCGGGTTTGACCCAGTGTCTGGCCCAGTGTCTGGTGTGTTGGGTCGCCCACCTCGGGTCTGACCCAGTGTCTGGCCCAGTGTCTGGTGTGTTGGGTCGAGCACCTCGGGTCTGACCCAGTGTCTGGTCCAGTGTCTGGTGTGTTGGGTCGCCCACCTCGGGTCTGACCCAGTGTCTGGCCCAGTGTCTGGTGTGTTGGGTCGCCCACCTCGGGTCTGACCCAGTGTCTGGCCCAGTGTCTGGTGTGTTGGGTCGCCCACCTCGGGTCTGACCCAGTGTCTGGCCCAGTGTCTGGTGTGTTGGGTCGCCCACCTCGGGTCTGACCCAGTGTCTGGCCCAGTGTCTGGTGTGTTGGGTCGCCCACCTCGGGTCTGACCCAGTGTCTGGCCCAGTGTCTGGTGTGTTGGGTCGCCCACCTCGGGTCTGACCCAGTGTCTGGCCCAGTGTCTGGTGTGTTGGGTCGCCCACCTCGGGTCTGACCCAGTGTCAGGCCCTGTGTCTGGTGTGTTGGGTTTCCCGCCTCGGGTTTGGCCCAGTGTCTGGTGTGGTGGGTCGCACACCTGGGGTCTGACCCAGTGTCTGGCCCTGTGTCTGGTGTGTTGGGTTTCCGGCCTCGGGTCTGGCCCAGTGTCTGGTGTGGTGGGTCGACCGCCTCGGGGATGACCCAGTGTCTGGCCCAGTTTCTGGACAATGTGTGGTGTGTTGAGTCTGCCACCTCGGGTCTGGTCCAGTGTCTTGTGTGTTGGGTTGCCCACCTTTGGTTTGGCCCAGTGTCTGGTGTGTTGGGTTGCCTGCCTCGGGTCTGGCCCAGTGTCTGGTGTGTTTGGTCGCCCGCCTCGGGTCTGGCCCAGTGTCTGGTGTGTTGGGTCGCCCGCCTCGGGTTTGGCCCAGTGTCTGGTGTGTTAAGTTGCCCACCTCGGGTCTGGCCCAGTGTCTGGTGTGATTGGTCGCCCGCCTCGGGTTTGACCCAGTGATTTCCCCAGTGTCTGGCCCAGTGTCTGGTGTTTTGGGTCACCCGCCTCAGGTCTGGCTAAGTGTCTGGTGTGTTGGGTCCCCCCGCCTCGGGTTTGGCCCAGTGTCTGATGTGATGGGTTGCCCGCCTAGGGTCTGACAGTGCCTGGCCCAGTTTCTGGCCTAGTGTCTGCTGTGTTGAGTTGCCCACCTCGGGTCTGGCCCAGTGTCTGGTGTGATGGGTCGCCCACCTCGGGTTTGACCCAGTGCCTTTCCTAGTGTCTGGCCCAGTGTCTGGTGTGTTGGGTCACCCGCCTCGGGTCTTGCCCAGTGTCTGGTGTGTTGGGTCGCCGACCTCGGGTCTCGCCCAGTGTCTGGTGTGTTGGGTCTATCGCCTTGGGTCTAGCCCAGTGTCTGGTGTGTTGGGTCGCCCGCCTCGGGTCTGGCCCAGTGTCTGGTGTGGCGGGTCACCCGCCTCGGGTCTGGCCCAGTGTCTGTTGTGTGTGTCGCCCGCCTCGATCATGGCCCATTGTCTGGTGTGATGGGTCACCCGCCTCGGGTCTGGCCCAGAGTCTGACCCAGTGTGTGGCCCAGTGTCTGGTGTGTTGGGTCGCCTGTATTGTGTCTGGCCCAGTGTCTGGTGTGGTGAGTCGCCCGACTCGTGTCTGGCCCTGTGTCTGTTGTGTGGGTCGCCCGCCTCGTGTCTTGCCCAGTGTCTGGTGTGTTGGGTCGCCGACCTCGGGTCTCGCCCAGTGTCTGGTGTGTTGGGTCTACCGCCTTGGGTCTAGCCCAGTGTCTGGTGTGTTGGGTCGCCCGCCTCGGGTCTGGCCCAGTGTCTGGTGTGGCGGGTCACCCGCCTCGGGTCTGGCCCAGTGTCTGTTGTGTGTGTCGCCCGCCTCGATCATGGCCCATTGTCTGGTGTGATGGGTCACCCGCCTCGGGTCTGGCCCAGAGTCTGACCCAGTGTGTGGCCCAGTGTCTGGTGTGTTGGGTCGCCTGTATTGTGTCTGGCCCAGTGTCTGGTGTGGTGAGTCGCCCGACTCGTGTCTGGCCCAGTGTCTGGTGTGTTGGGTCGCCTGTATTGTGTCTGGCCCAGTGACTGGTATGATGTGTTGCCAGCCTCGGGTCTGGCCCAGTGTCTGTTGTGTTGGGTCTCCCGCCTCAGGTCTGGCCCAGTGTCTGGTGTGGTGGGTCGCCCACCTTGGGTCTGGCCCAGTGCCTGGTGTGTGGGTCCCCGCCTCGGGTCTGACGCAGTGTCTTGCGTGTTGGGTTGCCCGCCTCGGGTCTGGTCCAATTTCTGGTGTGATGGGTCGCCCACTTCGAGGCTGACCCAGTGTCTGGCCCAGTGTCTGGCCCAGTGACTGACTCAGTGTCTGGCCCAGTGTCTGGCCCAGGGTCGCCCGCCTCGGGTCTGGCCCAGTGTCTTGCGTGTTGGGTTGCCCGCCTCAGGTCTGGTCCAATTTCTGGTGTGATGGGTCGCCCGCCTCGGGGCTGACCCAGTGTCTGACCCAGTGTCTGGCCCAGTGTCTGGCCCAGTGTCTGGCCCAGTGTCTCGCCCAGTGTCTGGCCAAGTGTCTGGCCTATGTGTCTGGTATGTTGGGTCTGCCGCCTCGGGTCTGGCCCAGTGTCTGGTGTGCTGGGTTGCCCGCCTCGGGTTTGGCCCAGTGTCTGGTGTGTTGGGTCCCCCGCCTCGGTTCTGGCCTAGTGTCTGGTTTGTTGTGTTGCCCACGTCGGGTCTGGTCCAGTGTCTGGTGTGATGGGTTGCCCGCCTCGGGTTTGACCCAGTGCCTTCCCCAGTGTCTGGCCCAGTGTCTGCTGTTTTGGGTCGCCCGCGTTGGGTCTGGCCCAGTCTCTGGTGTGTTGGGTCACCCGTATCGGTTCTGGCCTAGTGTCTGGTTTGTTGTGTTGCCCGCCTCGGGTCTGGCAAAGGGTCTGGTGTGTTGGGTCCCCCGCCTCGGGTCTGGCCCAGTGTCTGGTGTGATGGGTCGCCCGACTAGGGTCTGACACAGTTCCTGGCCCAGTTTCTATCCTAGTGCCTGGTGTGTATGGTTGCCCGCCTCGGGTCTGGCCCAGTGTCTGGTGTGATGAGTCGCCTGCCTCGGGGTTGACCCAGTGCCTTCCCCAGTGTCTGGCCCAGTGTCTGGTGTTTTGGGTCGCCCGCCTCGGGTCTGGCAAAGTATCTGGTGTGTTGGGTCCTCCGCCTTGTGTCTGGCCCAGTAACTGGTGTGTTGGGACCCCCGCCACGGGTCTGGCCCAGTGTCTGGTGTGTTGGGTCTCCCACCTCGGGTCTGGCCCAGTGTCTGGTGTGTTGGGTCGCCCACCTCGGGTCTGGCCCAGTGTCTGGTGTGTTGGGTCGCCTGTCTTGTGTCTGGCCCAGTGTCTGGTGTGGTGAGTCGCCTGACTCGTGTCTGGCCCTGTGTCTGTAGTGTGGGTCACCCGCCTCGTATCTGACTCAGTGACTGGAATGATGTGTTGCCAGCCTTGGGTCTGGCCCAGTGTCTGTTGTGTTGGGTCTCCCGCCTCAGGTCTGGCCCAGTGTCTGGTGTGGTGGGTCGCCCGCCTTGGGTCTGGCCCAGTGTCTGGTGTGTTGGGTTGCCTGTCTTGTGTCTGGCCCAGTGTCTGGTGTGGTGAGTCGCCTGACTCGTGTCTGGCCCTGTGTCTGTAGTGTGGGTCGCCCGCCTCGTGTCTGACCCAGTGACTGGAATGATGTGTTGCCAGCCTTGGGTCTGGCCCAGTGTCTGTTGTGTTGGGTCTCCCGCCTCAGGTCTGGCCCAGTGTCTGGTGTGGTGGGTCGCCCGCCTTGGGTCTGGCCCAGTGCCTGGTGTGTGGGTCCCCGCCTCGGGTCTGACCCAGTGTCTTGCGTGTTGGGTTGCCCACCTCGGGTCTGGTCCAATTTCTGGTGTGATGGGTCGCCCACCTCGAGGCTGACCCAGTGTCTGGCTCAGTTTCTGGCCCAGTGACTGATCCAGTGTCTGGCCAAGTGTCTGACCCAGTGTCTGGCCCAGTGTCTGGCCAATGTGTCTGGTGTGTTGGGTCTGCTTCCTCGGGTCTGTCCCAATGTTTGGTGTGCTGGGTCACCTCCTAGGGTCTGGCCCAGTGTCTGGTGTGTTGGGTCGCCAGCCTTGGATCTGGCCCAGTATCTGGTGCGTTGGGTTGCCCGCCTTGGGTCTAGCCCAGTGTTTGGTGTGTTGGTTCGCCCGCCTCGGGTCTGGCCCAGTGTCTGGTGTGGCGGGTCGCCCGCCTCGGGTCTGGCCCAGTGTCTGGCATGTTGGGTCACCAGCCTTGGATCTGGCCCAGTATCTGGTGCGTTGGGTTGCCCGCCTTGGGTCTAGCCCAGTGTTTGGTGTGTTGGTTCGCCCGCCTCGAGTCTGGCCCAGTGTCTAGTGTGGTGGGTCGCCCGCCTTTGGTCTGGCCCAGAGTCTGACCCAGTGTGTGGCCCAGTGTCTGGTGTGTTGGGTCAGCCGTCTTGGGTCTGGCCCAGTGTCTGGTGTGGTGAGTCGCCCGCCTCATGTCTGGCCCAGTGTCTGTTGTGTGGGTCGCCCGCATGGGGTCTGACCCAGTGTTTGGTATGATGTGTTGCCAGCCTCGGGTCTGGCCCAGTGTCTAGTGTGTTGGGTCTCCCGCCTCAGGTCTGGCCCAGTGTCTGGTGTGGTTGGTCGCCCGCCTCGGTTCTGGCCCAGTGCCTGGTGTGTGGGTTGCCCGCCTCGGGTCTGGCCCAGTTTCTTGCGTGTTGGGTTGCCTGCCTCGGGTCTGTTCCAATTTCTGGTGTGATGGGTCGACCGCCTTTGGGCTGACCCAGTGTCTGGCCCAGTGTCTGGCCAATGTGTTTGGTATGTTGGGTCTGCCGCCTCGGGTCTGGCCCAGTGTCTGGTGTGCTGGGTCACCCTCCTCGGGTCTGGCCCAGTGTCTGGTGTGTTGGGTCGCCAGCCTCGGATCTGGCCCAGTGTCTGGTGTGTTGGGTCGCCCGCCTCGGGTTTGGCCCAGTGTCTGGTGTGTTGGGTCCCCTGCCTCGGTTCTGGCCTAGAGTCTGGTTTGTTGTGTTGCCCGCCTTGGGTCTGGCCCAGTGTCTGGTGTGATGGGTCGCTCGCCTCGGGTTTGACCCATTGCCTTCCCCAGTGTCTGGCCTTGTGTCTGGTGTTTTGGGTCGCCCGCCTCGGATCTGGCAAAGTATCTGGTGTGTTGAGTCCCCGCCTTGTGTCTGGCCCAGTAACTGGTGTGCTGGGTCGCCCGCCTCGGGTCTGGCCCAGTGTCTGGTGTGTTGGGTCTACCGCCTTAGGTCTAGCCCAGTGTCTAGTGTGTTAGGTCGCCCGCCTCGGGTCTGGCCCAGTGTCTGGTGTGGCGGGTCGCCCGCGTCAGCTTTGGCCCAGTGTCTGGTGTGTTGGGTTGCCCATCTTTGGTCTGGCCCAGTGTCTGGTGTGGTGAGTCGCCCGCCTCGGGTCTGGCCCAGTGTCTGTGTGGGTCGCCCGCCTCACGTCTAACCCAGTGTCTGGTGTGATGTGTTCCCAGCCTCGGGTTTGGCTAAGTGTCTGGTGTGGTGGGTCTTCGCCTCGGGTCTGGCCTAGTGTCTGGCCGAGTGTCTGACACAGTATCTTACCCAGTGTCTGGTGTGGTGGGTCGCCCGCCTCAGGTCTAGCCCAGTGTCTGGTGTGTGGGTCGACAGCCGCGGCTCTGGCCCAGTGTCTGTTGTGTTGGGTCGCCCGCCTCGGGTTTGGCCCAGTGTGGGTCACCTTCTGCTATTCTGGCCCAGTGTCTGGTGTGATGGGTCACCCACATCGAGTCTGGCCCAGTGTCTAGTGTGGTGGGTCCCCCGCCTCGGGTCTGGCCCAGAGTGTGACCCAGTGTCTGGCCCAGTGTCTGGTGTGTTGGGTCATAATAATGTAGATGGTTAGCACTCAACTAGGTAGAGCAACGGTGCCAGTGTGTTGGGTCACCCATCTTTGGTCTGGTCCAGTGTCTGGTGTGTTGGGTCGCCCGCCTCGGGTTTGGCCCAGTGTCTGGTGTGATTGGTCGCCCACCTCGGGTTTGACCCAGTGCCTTCCCCAGTGTCTGGCCCAGTGTCTGGTGTTTTGGGTCGCCCGCCTGGGGTCTGGCTAAGTGTCTGGTGTGTTGAGTCCCCCGCCTCGGGTCTGTCACAGTGTCTGATGTGATGGGTTGCCCACCTAGGGTCTGACAGTGCCTGGCCCAGTTTCTGGCCTAGTGTCTGGTGTGTTGGGTTGCCCGCCTTGGGTCTGGCCCAGTGTCTGGTGTGATGGGTCGCCCACCTCGGGTTTGACCCAGTGCCTTTCGCAGTGTCCGGCCCAGTGTCTGGTGTTTTGGGTCGCCCGCCTCGGGTCTGGCCCAGTATCTGGTGTGTTGGGTCGCCTGCCTCGGGTCTTGCCCAGTGTCTGGTGTGGTGGGTTGCCTGCCTCGGGTTTGGCCCTTTGTCTGGTGTGTTGGGTCTACCGCCTTGGGTCTAGCCTAGTGTCTGGTGTGTTGGGTCGCCCGCCTTGGGTCTGGCCCTGTGTCTGGTGTGGCGGGTCGCCCGCGTCGGGTCTGGCCCAGTGTCTGTTGTGTGGGTCACCCGCCTCGATCATGGCCCACTGTCTGGTGTGATGGGTCACCCGCCTCGAGTCTGACTCAGTGTCTAGTGTGGTGGGTCGCCCGCCTCGGGTCTGGCCCAGAGTCTGACCCAGTGTGTGGCCCAGTGTCTGGTGTGTTGGGTCGCCCGTCTTGTGTCTGGCCTAGTGTCTGGTGTGGCGGGTCGCCCGCGTCGGGTCTGGCCCAGTGTCTGTGGTGTGGGTCACCCGCCTCGATCATGGCCCAGTGTCTGGAGTGATGGGTCACCCGCCTCGAGTCTGGCTCAGTGTCTAGTGTGGTGGGTCGCCCGCCTCGGGTCTGGCCCAGAGTCTGACCCAGTGTGTGGCCCAGTGTCTGGTGTGTTAGGTCGCCCGTCTTGTGTCTGGCCTAGTGTCTGGTGTGGTGAGTCACCCGACTTGTGTCTGGCCCAGTGTCTGTTGTGTGGGTCGCCCGCCTCGGGTCTGACCCAGTGTCTGGTATGATGTGTTGCCAGCCTCGGGTCTGGCCCAGTGTCTGTTGTGTTGGGTCTCCCGCCTCAGGTCTTGCCCAGTGTCTGGTGTGGTGGGTCGCCTGCCTTGGGTCTGGCCCAGTGCCTGGTGTGTGGGTCTCCGCCTCGAGTCTGACCCAGTGTCTTGCGTGTTGGGTTGCCCGCCTCGGGTCTGGTCCAGTTTCTGGTGTGATGGGTCGCCCGCCTCGGGGCTGACCCAGTGTCTGGCCCAGTGTCTGGCCCAGTGTCTGGCCCAGTGTCTGACCCAGTGTCTGGCCCAGTGTCTGACCCAGTGTCTGACCCAGTGTCTGGCCAATGTGTCTGATGTGTTGGGTCGCCCGCCTTGGGTCTGGCCCAGTGTCTGGTGTGTTTGGTCGCCCACCTCGGGTTTGGCCCAGTGTTTGGTGTGGCGGGTCGCCCGCGTTGGGTCTGGCCCAGTGTCTGTTGTGTAGGTCGCCCGCCTCGATTCTGGCCCCATGTCTTGTGTGATGGTCACCCACCTCGAGTCTGGTCCCGTGTCTAGTGTGGTGGTGGGTCGCCCTCCTCGGGTCTGGCGCAGAGTCTGACCCAGTGTGTGGCCCAGTGTCTGGTGTGTTGGGTCGCCCATCTTGGGTCTGGCCCAGTGTCTGGTGTGGTGAGTCGCCCGCCTCATGTCTGGCCCAGCGTCTGTTGTGTGGGGCGCCTGCATGGGGTCTGACCCAGTGTCTGGTATGATGTGTTGCCAGCCTCGGGTCTCACCCAGTGTCTGGTGTGTTGGGTCTCCCGCCTCAGGTCTGGCCCAGTGTCTGGTGTGGTTGGTCGCCCGCCTCGGGTCTGGCCCAGTGCCTGGTGTGTGGGTCGCCCACCTGGGGTCTGGCCCAGTGTCTTGCGTGTTGGGTTGCCCACCTCGGGTCTGGTCCAATTTCTGGTGTGATGTGTCGCCCGCCTCGGGGCTGACCCAGTGTTTGGCTCCGTTTCTTGTTTGGCTCCGTTTCTGGCCCAGTTTCTGATCCAGTGTCTGACCCAGTGTCTGGCCCAGTGTCTGGCCAATGTGTCTGGTGTGTTGGGTCTGCCTCCTCAGGTTTCACCCAGTGTCTGGTGTGCTGGGTCACCCTCCTTGGGTCTGGCTCAGTGTCTGGTGTGTTGGGTCGCCAGCCTCGGATCTGGCCCAGTATCTGGGGTGTGTTGGGTCGCCCGCCTTGGGTCTGGCCCAGTGTCTGATGTGTTGGGTCGCCCGCCTTGGACCTGGCCCAGTATCTGGTGATTTGGGTCATCCGTCTTGGGTCTGGCCCAGTGTCTGGTGTGTTGGGTCATCCGTCTCAGGTCTGGACCAGTGTCTGGTGTGTTGGGTCCCCACCTCGGTTCTGGCCTAGTGTCTGGTTTGTTGTTTTGCCCGCCTCGGGTCTGGCCCAGTGTCTGGTGTGGCGGGTTGCCCGCGTCAGGTCTGGCCCAGTGTCTGTTGTGTGTGTCGCCTGCTGCGATTCTGGCCCAGTGTCTGGTGTGATGGGTCACCCACCTCGAGTCTGGCCCAGTGTCTAGTGTGGTGGGTCGCCCGCCTCGGTTCTGGCCCAGAGTGTGACCCAGTGTCTGGCCCAGTGTCTGGTGTGTTGGGTCACCCATCTTTGGTCTTGCCCAGTGTCTGGTGTGGTGAATCGCCCGCCTCGGGTCTGGCCCAGTGTCTGTTGTGTAGGTCGCCCGCCTCAGGTCTGACCCAGTGTCTGGTGTGATGTGTTGCCAGCCTCAGGTCTGGCTAAGTGTCTGGTGTGGTGGGTTTCCGCCTCGGGTCTGGCTCAGTGTCTGGCCGAGTGTCTGACACAGTATCTTGCCCAGTGTCTGGTGTGTTGGGTCGCCTGCCTCGGATCTGGCCCAGTGTCTAGTGTGGTGGGTCGCTCGCCTCAGGTCTAGCCCAGTGTCTGGTGTGTGGGTCGACAGCTTCGGGTCTGGCCCCGTGTCTAGTGTGATGGGCCGCCCATCTCGGGTCTGGCCCAGTGTCTGGTCCAGTGTCTGGTATGATAGGTCGCCCGCCTCGGGTCTGGCGCCGTGTCTGACCCAGTGTCTGACCCAGTGTCTGACCCAGTGTCTGACCCAGTGTCTGGCCCAGTGTCTGGCCCTGTGTCTAGTGTGATGGGCTGCCCATCTCGGGTCTGGCCCAGTGTCTGGCATGCTGGGTCGCCCGCCTCGGGTCTGGCCCAGTGTCTGGTGTGTTGGGTCTCCCGCCTCGGGTCTGTCCCAGTGTTTGGTGTGTTGGGTCTACCGCCTTGGGTCTAGCCCAGTGTCTGGTGTTTTGGGTCGCCCGCCTCGGGTCTGGTCCAGTGTCTGGTGTGGCGGGTCACCCGTGTCAGGTCTGGCCCAGTGTCTGTTGTGTGGGTCGACAGCCTCGGGTCTGGCCCTGTGTCTAGTGTGATGGGCTGCCCATCTCGGGTCTGGCCCAGTGTCTGGCATGCTGGGTTGCCCGCCTCGGGTCTGGTCCAGTGTCTGGTGTGATAGGTCACACACCTCGGGTCTGGCCCCGTGTCTGGCCTCGTGTCTGGCCTCGTGTCTGACCCAGTGTCTGGCCCGTTGTCTGACCCAGTGTCTGGCCCGGTGTGTGACCCCGTGTCTGGTCCAGTGTCTGGCCCAGTGTCTGGTGTGTTGGGTCTTCCGCCTTGGGTCTGGCCCAGTGTCTGGTATGTTGGGTCTTCCGCCTCGGGTCTGGCCCAGTGTCTAGTGTGGTGGGTCGCTCGCCTCAGGTCTAGCCCAGTGTCTGGTGTGTGGGTCGACAGCTTCGGGTCTGGCCCCGTGTCTAGTGTGATGGGCCGCCCATCTCGGGTCTGGCCCAGTGTCTGGTCCAGTGTCTGGTATGATAGGTCGCCCGCCTCGGGTCTGGCGCCGTGTCTGACCCAGTGTCTGACCCAGTGTCTGACCCAGTGTCTGGCCCAGTGTCTGGCCCAGTGTCTGGCCCTGTGTCTAGTGTGATGGGCTGCCCATCTCGGGTCTGGCCCAGTGTCTGGCATGCTGGGTCGCCCGCCTCGGGTCTGGCCCAGTGTCTGGTGTGTTGGGTCTCCCGCCTCGGGTCTGTCCCAGTGTTTGGTGTGTTGGGTCTACCGCCTTGGGTCTAGCCCAGTGTCTGGTGTTTTAGGTCGCCCGCCTCGGGTCTGGTCCAGTGTCTGGTGTGGCGGGTCGCCCGTGTCAGGTCTGGCCCAGTGTCTGTTGTGTGGGTCGACAGCCTCGGGTCTGGCCCTGTGTCTAGTGTGATGGGCTGCCCATTTCGGGTCTGGCCCAGTGTCTGGCATGCTGGGTTGCCCGCCTCGGGTCTGGTCCAGTGTCTGGTGTGATAGGTCACACACCTCGGGTCTGGCCCCGTGTCTGGCCCCGTGTCTGGCCTCGTGTCTGACCCAGTGTCTGGCCTCGTGTCTGACCCAGTGTCTGGCCCGTTGTCTGACTCAGTGTCTGGTGTGTTGGGTCTTCCGCCTTGGGTCTGGCCCAGTGTCTGGTATGTTGGGTCTTCCGCCTCGGGTCTGGCCCAGTGTCTGGTGTGGTGGGTCACCCGCCTCGGGTCTGGCCCAGTGTCTGGTGTGTGGGTCGCCCACCTCGGGTCTGGCCCAGTGTCTTGCGTTTTGGGTTGCCCGCCTCGGGTCTCGTCCATTTTCTGGTGTGATGGGTTGCCCGCCTTGGGTCTGGCCCAGTGTCTGACCCAGTGTCTGACCCAGTGTCTGACCCAGTGTCTGACCCAGTGTCTGATCCAGTGTCTGGCCCAGTGTCTGGCGAATTTGTCTGGGGTGTTGGGTCTACCGACTCAGGTCTGGCCCAGTGTCTTGCGTTTTGTGTTGCCCGCCTCTGGTCTCGTCCATTTTCTGGTGTGATGGGTTGCCCGCCTCGGGTCTGGCCCAGTGTCTGGCCCAGTGTCTGACCCAGTGTCTGACCCAGTGTCTGGCCCAGTGTCTGGCGAATTTGTCTGGGGTGTTGGGTCTACCGACTCAGGTCTTGCCCAGTGTCTGGTGTGTTCGGTCGCATGCCTCGGGTCTGGCCCAGTGTGTGGTGTGTTGGGTAGCCCGCTTCGGTTCTGGCCCAGTGTGTTGGGTCACCCACCTCGGGTCTGGCCCTTTGTCTGGTGTGATGGGTCGCCCGCCTCGGGTCTGACCTAGTGTTTTGCCCAGTGTATGGTGTGTTGGGTCACCCGTCTCATGTCTGCCCATTGTCTGGTGTGTTAAGTCGCCTGGCGTCTCGGGTCTGGCCAAGTGTCTGGTGTTTTGGGTCGCCCGCCTTGGTTCTGGCCCAGTGTCTGGTGTGTTGGGTTGCCCGCCTCCGGTCTGGCCCAGTGTGTGGTGTGTTGAGTCGCCTGCCTCCGGTCTTGCCCAGTGTCTGGCGTGTTGGGTCGGGGGCCTCGGGTCTGGCCCAGTGTCTGGTGTGTTGGGTCACCCACCTCAGGTCTAGCCCAGTGTCTGGTGTGTTCGGTCGCACGCCTCGGGTCTGGCCCAGTGTCTGGTGTGTTGGGTCGCCTGGGCCAGACCCGAGGCATGCGACCGAACACACCAGACACTGGGCCAGACCCAAGGCAGGCGATCCAACACACCAGATACTGGTCCAGACCCGAGCAGGGCGACCCAACACACCAGACACAGGGCCAGACACAGGACCAGATAATGGGTCAGACGCGAGGCGGGGGCGAACCAACACACCAGACACTGGGCCAGACCCAAGGCAGGCAACCCAACACACCAGACACTGGGCCAGACTCAAGGCGGGCGACCCAACACACCAGACTCTGGGCCAGACCCGAGACGGGCGACCCAACACGCCAGACACTGGGCCAGATAATGGGTCAGACGCGAGGCGGGCGAACCAACACACCAGACACTGGGCCAGACCCGAGGAGGGCGATCCAACACACCAGACACTGGGCAAGACCCGAGACTGGCAACCCAACACACCAGACACTGGGCAAGACACTGGGCCAGATAATGGGTCAGATGCAAGGCGGGCGAACCAACACACCAGACACTGGGCCATACCCAAGGCAGGCAGCCCAACACACCAGACACTGGGCCAGATCCAAGGCGGGCGACCCAACACACCAGACACTGTGCCAGATTCGAGGTGGAAGACCGAACACACCAGACGCTGGTCCAGACGCTGGTCCAGACGCTGGTCCAGACGCTGGGCCAGACCCAAGGTGGGAGGTCCAACACACCAGACACTGGGTCAGACCCGAGGCGGGTGACCCAACGCACCAGACACAGATCCAGACCTGAGGCGGGCGGCCCAACACACCAAACACTGGGCGAGACCCGAGGTGGGCGACCCAACACACCAGACACTGGGCCAGACCCGAGGAGGGCGACTCAACACACCAGACTCTGGGCCAGACCCGATACGGGCGACCCAACATACCAGACACTGGCTCAGACCTGAGGCGGGCGACACAACACACCAGACACTGGGCCAGGCTCGAGGCGGGCGGCCCAACACCCCAGACGCTGGGCCCGACCCATGTCGGGTGACCCAAAACACCAGACTATGGGCCAAACCTGAGGCTGGCTACCCAACACACCAGACACTGGGCCAGTCCCAAGGCGAGAAACCCAACACACCAGACACTGGTCCAGACCTGAGGTGGGGGCGAACCAACACACCAGATACTGGGCCAGACCTGAGGTGGGTGACCCAACACAGCAGACACGGCCAGACCGGAGGAGGGCGACCCAACACACCAGACACTGGGCCAGACCCGAGGAAGGCACCCCAACACACCAGACACTGGGCCAGACCCGAGACGGGCGACCCAACACACCAGACACAGGGCCAGACACTGGGCCAGAACCGAGGAGGGCAACCCATCACACCAGACGCTGGGACAGACCCGAGGCCGGCAAACCAACACACCAGACACTGGGCCAGACCCGAGACGGGCGACCCAACACACAAGACACTGGGCCAATCCCAAGGCGGGCTACCCAACACACCAGACACTGGGCCAGACCCAAGGCGGGCGATCCAACACACCAGACACTGGTCCAGACCCAAGGCAGTCAAACCAACACACCAGACACTGGGCCAGACCCAAGGCAGTCAACCCAACACACCAGACACTGGGCCAGACCCGAGGTGGGCGATCCAACACACTGGGCCAGACCTGAGGCTGGCGACTCATCACACCAGAAACTGGGCCAGACCCGAGGCGGACGATCCACACACCAGACACTGGGCCAGACCTGAGGCGGTGACCCAACACACCAGACACTGGGCCATATGTGAGGTTGGTGACCCAACACACCAGACATTGGGCCAGTCCCAAGGAGGGCAACCCAAAACACCAGACACTGGGCCAGACCCGAGGAGGGCGACCCAACACACCAGACACTGGGCCAAACCTGAGGAGGGCGACCCAACACACCAGACACTGGGCCAGACCCGAGGAGGGCGACCCAACACACCAGACTCTGGGCCAGACCCAAGGCGAGCGACCCAACAAACCAGACACTGGGCCAGACTCGAGGCGGGCGACCCAACACACCAGACACTGGTCCAGACCTGAGGTGGGCGACCCAACACACCAGACACTGGGCTAGACCCCAGGCGGGCGAACCAACACACCAGACACTGGGCCAGACCCAAGGCAGTCAACCCAACACACCAGACACTGGGCCAGACCCAAGGCAGGCGACCCACCACAACACCAGACACTGGGCCAGACCCGAGGTGGGCGATCCAACACACTGGGCCAGACCTGAGGCTGGCGACTCATCACACCAGAAACTGGGCCAGACCTGAGGCGGACGATCCACACACCAGACACTGGGCCAGACCCAAGGCAGGCAACCCAACACACCAAACACTGGACCAGACCCGAGGCAGGTGACCCAACTCACCAGACACTGGGCTAGACCCGAGACAGGCAACCCAACACACCAGACACTGGGCCAGATACTGGGTCAGACGCGAGGCGGGTGACCCAATACTCCAGACACAGGGCCAGACTCAAGCCGGGTGACCCAACACATCAGACACTAGGCCATATGTGAGGTTGGTGACCCAACACACCAGACATTGGGCCAGTCCCAAGGAGGGCAACCCAAAACACCAGACACTGGGCCAGACCCGAGGGGGGCGACCCAACACACCAGACACTGGGCCAGACACTGGGCCAGACCCGAGGTGGGCGACCCAACACACCAGACACTGGGTCAGTTCTGAGGCGGGCGACCCTACACACCAGACACTGGGCCAAACCTGAGGAGGGTGACCCAACACACCAGACACTGGGCCAGACCCGAGACGGGCGACCCAACGCACCAGACACTGGGCTAGATAATGGGTCAGACGCAAGGCGGGCGAACCAACACACCAGACACTGGGCCAGACCAGAGGAGGGCGACCCAACACACCAGACTCTGGGCCAGACCCAAGGCGGGCGACCCAACACACCAAACACTGGACCAGACCCGAGGCAGGTGACCCAACTCACCAGACACTGGGCTAGACCCGAGACAGGCGACCCAACACACCAGACACTGGGCAAGACACTGGGCCAGATACTGGGTCAGACGCGAGGCGGGTGACCCAATACTCCAGACACAGGGCCAGACTCGAGGCAGGCGACCCAACACACCAGCCACTGGGCAAGACCCAAGCCAGGCAAGGAGGCAGAATAAAACGTGAGCTGCTTCACTTCCTGGTGTGGCGCTGTCCTTCTTTTCATTTGAATTTGGATCTTTTGTCCAGGATGGACCCCCTGGTGAGGACATGCGCCCTGATGTCCATAGAGACAATGTTATTTTAGGGTGTGGCCTGACCAAATTGTTTTGGACCCAACACACCAGACACTGGGCCAGACCGGAGGCGGGCAAACCAACACACTCCAGACACTGGGCTAGACCCGAGACGGGCGAACCAACACACCAGACACTGGGCTCTTAAGACACTGCGCCAGATACTGGGTCAGATGCGAGGCGGGCGACCCAACACACCAGACACTGGGCCAGACCTGAGGCGGGCAACCCAACGCACCAAACACTGGGCCAGAGACAGGGACAGACATTGGGCCAGACACTGGGCAAGACCCCAGGCGGGCGACCCAACACATCGAAAACTGGGCTAGACACATGGTCATCCCAAGGTGGGTGACCTATCACACAAGACACTGGGCCAGACGCGAGGTGGTCGACCCAACACACCAGACATTGGTACGTACACGAGGAGGGCAACCCAACACACCAGACCCTGGGCGAGACCCAAGGCGGGCGAACCACACACCAGACACTGGGCCAGACCCGAGGCAGGCGATTAATCACACCAGACACTGGGCCAGACACGAGGCGAGCGATCAAACACACCAGACACTGGGCCAGACCCAAGGCGGGAAACCCAACACACCAGACACTGGACCAGACCTGAGGCAGGTAACCCAACACACCAGACACTGGGCCAGACCCGAGATGGGCAACCCAACACACCAGACACTGGGCAAAACACTGGGCCAGATACTGGGTCAGACGCGAGGCGGGCGAACCAACACTCCAGACACAGGGCTGGCCCAAGGCAGGCAACCCAACACACTAGACACTGGGCCAGACCCACGCCGGGTGACCCAACACACCAGACACTGGGCCAGACTCGAGGCGGCGACCCAACACACCAGACACTGGGCAAGACCAGAGCCTGGCGAACCAACACACCAGACACTGGGCTAGACCTGAGACGGACGACCCAACACACCACACACTGGGCTCTTAAGACATTGGGCCAGATACTGGGTCAGACGCCAGGCGGGCGAACCATCACACCACACGCTGGGCCAGACTGTAGGAGGGCGACCCACCGCACCAGACACTGGGCCAGAAACAAGGCGGACAACCCAACACACCAGACACTGGGACAGAGTAAGAGGCAGGCGACCCAACACATCAGACACTGGGCCAGACCTGAGACAGGCAACCCAACACACCAGACACCGGGCCAGACACTGGCCAGACCCGAGGGTGGGAGGTCCAACAAACCAGACACTGGGCCAGACCTGAGGCGGGCAACCAATGCAGCAAACACAGGGCCAGACACTGGGCCAGACACTGGGCCAGAACCGAGTCAGGGGACTCATCACACCAGACGCTGGCCCTGACTCGAGACGGGTGACCCACCGGTGTCACCAGACACGGCCAGAAACGATTCGGGCAACCCAACACACCAGACACTGGGCCAGACCCGAGGCGGGTGACCCGACACACCAGACACTGGGCCAGACCCCAGGCGGGTGACCCAACACACTGCACTGGGCCAGACAACGGGCCAAACAGGCCAGACCCGTCGGGGTGGTTGGTCCATCACACCAGACACTGGGTCAGACCCGAGGCGGGCGATCCATCACACCAGACACTGGGCCAGACCTGAGGCGAGCCACCCAACTCACCAAACACTGGGCCAGGGATTAGGCCAGACATTGAGCCAGACACTGGGCCAGATGCGAGGCGTGCGATCCATCACACCACACACAGGGCCAGACACTGGGCCAGAACCGAGGCAGGGGACTCATCACACCAGACGCTGGCCCTGACTCGAGACGGGTGACCCACCGGTGTCACCAGACACGGCCAGAAACGATTCGGGCAACCCAACACACCAGACACTGGGCCAGACCCGAGGCGGGCGACCCAACACACCAGACACTGGGCCAGACCCCAGGCGGGTGACCCAACACACTGCACTGGGCCAGACAACGGGCCAAACAGGCCAGACCCGTCGGGGTGGTTGGTCCATCACACCAGACACTGGGTCAGACCCGAGGCGGGCGATCCATCACACCAGACACTGGGCCAGACCTGAGGCGAGCCACCCAACTCACCAAACACTGGGCCAGGGATTAGGCCAGACATTGAGCCAGACACTGGGCCAGATGCGAGGCGTGCGATCCATCACACCACACGCTGGGCCAGAATGTAGGAGGGCGACCCACCGAACCAGACACTGGGCCAAAAAGGAGGTGGGCAACCCAACACACCAGACACTGGGACAGAGAAGAGGCAGGTGACCCAACACACCAGACACTGGGCCAGACCTGAGGCGAGCGATCGACACCAGACACTGGACCAGACCTGATACGAGTGACCCAACACGCCAGACATCGGGCCAGACACTGGCCATACCCGAGGGTGGGAGGTCCAACACACCAGACACTGGGCCAGACCTGAGGCGGGCAACCAACGCAGCAAACACAGGGCCAGACACTGGGCCCACACACAGGGCCAGACACTGGGCCAGAACCGAGGCAGAGGACTCATCACACCAGACGCTGGGCCTGACTCGAGACGGGCGACCCACCGGTGGCACAAGACACTGGGCCAGAAACGATTCGGGCAACTCAACACACCAGACACTGGGCCAGACCCAAGGCGGACGACCCAACACACCAGACAGCCAGACACGAGGCGGGCGACCCAACACGCTCTGAGACACTGTGCCAGACCCGAGGCGGGCAACCCAACACACCAGACACTGGGCCAGACAACGGGCCAGACAACGGGCCAAACAGGCCAGACACTGGCCAGACCCGGCAGGGTGGGAGGTCCAACACACTAGACACTGGGTCAGACCCGAGGCGGGCGATCCATCACACCAGACACTGGGCCAGACCTGAGGCGGGCGACCCAACTCACCAAACACTGGGCCAGAGACTAGGCCAGACATTGAGCCAGACACTGGGCCAGATCCGAGGCGTGCGATCCATCACACCATATGCTGGGCCAGACTGTAGGAGGGCGACCCACCGAACCAGACACTGGGCCAGAAAGGAGGCGGGCAACCCAACACACCAGACACTGGGACAGAGAAGAGGCAGGTGACCCAACACACCAGACACTGGGCCAGACCTGAGGCGAGCTATCGACACCAGACACTGGACCAGACCCGAGACCTGTGACCCAACACACCAGACACTGGGCCAGACACTGGCCAGACCCGAGGCGGGCGATCCAACACACCAGACACTGGGCCAGACCCGAGGCGGTGACCCAACACACCAGACACTGGGCCAGACCCGAGGCAGCGACCCAACACACCAAACACTGGGCCAGAAACGAGGCGGGCATCCCAACACACCAGACACTGGGCCAAACCCGAGGTGGGCGACCCAACACACCAGACACTGGGCCAGACCCGAGGCGGGCGACCCAACACACCAGACACTGGGCCAGACGCGAGGTGGGCGACCCAACACACCAGACACTGGGCCAGACCCGAGGCGGGCGATCCAACACACCAGACACTGGGCCAGAACCGAGGCGACCGACCCAACACACTAGACACTGGGCCAGACCCGAGGCGGGCAACCCAAGACACCAGACACTGGGCCAGACCCGAGGCGGGCGACCCAACACACCAAACACTGGGCCAGACCCGAGGCGGGTGACCCAACACACCAGACACTGGGCCAGACCCGAGTCGGGCGACTCAACACACCAGACACTGGGCCAGTCCCGAGGCGGGCAACCCAACACACCAGACACTGGGCCAGACCCAAGGCAGGCAACCCAACACACCACACGCTGGGCCAGACCCGAGGCGGGCGACCCAACACACCAGACACTGGGCCAGACCCGAGGAGGGTGACCCAACACAACAGACACTGGGCCAGACCCGAGACGGGCGACCCAACACACCAGACACAGGGCGAGACACTGGGCCAGATAATGGTTCAGACGCGAGGCGGGCGAACCAACACACCAGACACTGGGCCAGACCCAAGGCAGGCAACCCAACACACCAGACACTGGGCCAGACCCAAGGCGGGCGACCCACCACAACAACAGACACTGGGCCAGACCAGAGGTGGGAGATCCAACACACTGCACACACTGGGCCAAACACTGGGCCAGACCTGAGGCTGGCGACTCATCACACCAGAAACTGGGCCAGACCCGAGGCGGATGATCCACTAACCAGACACTGGGCCAGACGCGAGGTGGGCGACCCAACACACCAGACACTGGGCCAGACCCGAGGCGGGCGATCCAACACACCAGACACTGGGCCAGAACCGAGGCGACCGACCCAACACACTAGACACTGGGCCAGACCCGAGGCGGGCAACCCAAGACACCAGACACTGGGCCAGACCCGAGGCGGGCGACCCAACACACCAAACACTGGGCCAGACCCGAGGCGGGTGACCCAACACACCAGACACTGGGCCAGACCCGAGTCGGGCGACTCAACACACCAGACACTGGGCCAGTCCCGAGGCGGGCAACCCAACACACCAGACACTGGGCCAGACCCAAGGCAGGCAACCCAACACACCACACGCTGGGCCAGACCCGAGGCGGGCGACCCAACACACCAGACACTGGGCCAGACCCGAGGAGGGTGACCCAACACAACAGACACTGGGCCAGACCCGAGACGGGCGACCCAACACACCAGACACAGGGCGAGACACTGGGCCAGATAATGGTTCAGACGCGAGGCGGGCGAACCAACACACCAGACACTGGGCCAGACCCAAGGCAGGCAACCCAACACACCAGACACTGGGCCAGACCCAAGGCGGGCGACCCACCACAACAACAGACACTGGGCCAGACCAGAGGTGGGAGATCCAACACACTGCACACACTGGGCCAAACACTGGGCCAGACCTGAGGCTGGCGACTCATCACACCAGAAACTGGGCCAGACCCGAGGCGGATGATCCACTAACCAGACACTGGGCCAGAACCGAGGCGACCGACCCAACACACTAGACACTGGGCCAGACCCGAGGCGGGCAACCCAAGACACCAGACACTGGGCCAGACCCGAGGCGGGCGACCCAACACACCAAACACTGGGCCAGACCCGAGGCGGGTGACCCAACACACCAGACACTGGGCCAGACCCGAGTCGTGCGACTCAACACACCAGACACTGGGCCAGTCCCGAGGCGGGCAACCCAACACACCAGACACTGGGCCAGACCCAAGGCAGGCAACCCAACACACCACACGCTGGGCCAGACCCGAGGCGGGCGACCCAACACACCAGACACTGGGCCAGACCCGAGGAGGGTGACCCAACACAACAGACACTGGGCCAGACCCGAGACGGGCGACCCAACACACCAGACACAGGGCGAGACACTGGGCCAGATAATGGTTCAGACGCGAGGCGGGCGAACCAACACACCAGACACTGGGCCAGACCCAAGGCAGGCAACCCAACACACCAGACACTGGGCCAGACCCAAGGCGGGCGACCCACCACAACAACAGACACTGGGCCAGACCAGAGGTGGGAGATCCAACACACTGCACACACTGGGCCAAACACTGGGCCAGACCTGAGGCTGGCGACTCATCACACCAGAAACTGGGCCAGACCCGAGGCGGATGATCCACTAACCAGACACTGGGCCAGACCCGAGGCGGTGACCCAACACACCAGACACTGGGCCAGATGTGAGGTTGGTGACCCAACACACCAGACACTGGGAAAGTCCCGAGGAGGGCAACCGAAAACACCAGACACTGGGCCAGACCCGAGGAGGGCGACCCAACACACCAGACACTGGGCCAGACCCGAGGTGGGCGACCCAACACACCAGACACTGGGCCAGATTCAAGGCGGGCGACCCTACACACCAGACACTGGGCCAGACCCGAGGAGGGTGACCCAACACAACACACTGGGCCAGACCCGAGACGGGCGACCCAACACACCAGACACAGGGCGAGACACTGGGCCAGATAATGGTTCAGACGCGAGGCGGGCGAACCAACACACCAGACACTGGGCCAGACCCAAGGCAGGCAACCCAACACACCAGACACTGGGCCAGACCCAAGGCGGGCGACCCACCACAACAACAGACACTGGGCCAGACCAGAGGTGGGAGATCCAACACACTGCACACACTGGGCCAAACACTGGGCCAGACCTGAGGCTGGCGACTCATCACACCAGAAACTGGGCCAGACCCGAGGCGGATGATCCACTAACCAGACACTGGGCCAGACCCGAGGCGGTGACCCAACACACCAGACACTGGGCCAGATGTGAGGTTGGTGACCCAACACACCAGACACTGGGAAAGTCCCGAGGAGGGCAACCGAAAACACCAGACACTGGGCCAGACCCGAGGAGGGCGACCCAACACACCAGACACTGGGCCAGACCCGAGGTGGGCGACCCAACACACCAGACACTGGGCCAGATTCAAGGCGGGCGACCCTACACACCAGACACTGGGCCAGACCTGAGGAGGGTGACCCAACACACCAGACACTGGGCCAGACACTGGGCCAGATAATGGGTCAGACGCAAGGCGGGTGACCCAACACACCAGACTCTAGGCCAGACCCGAGACGGGCGACCCAACACACCAGACACTGGGCCAGAGTGGGTCAGAAGCAAGGCGGGCGAACCAACACACCAGACACTGGGCCATACCCAAGGCAGGCAACTCAACACACCAGACACTGGGCCAGACCCAAGGCGGGCGACCCAACACACCAGACACTGGGCCAGACCCGAGGCAGGTGACCCAACTCACCAGACACTGGGCCAGACCCGAGGCGGGCGAACCAACTCACCAGACACTGGGCTAGACCCGAGACAGGCGACCCAACACACCAGACACTGGGCCCAGATAGTGGCTCAGATGCAAGGCGGGCGAACCAACACACCAGACACTGGGCCATACCCAAGCAGGCAACTCAACACACCAGACACTGTGCCAGACCCAAGGCGGGCGACCCAACACACCAGACACTGGGCCAGACTCGAGGCGGGCGACCCAACTCACCAGACACTGGGCCAGACCCAAGGCAGGCAACCCAACACACTAGACACTGGGCCAGACCCAAGCCGGGCGACCCAACACACCAGACACTGGGCCAGACTCGAGGCGGGTGACCCAACACACCAGACACTGGACAAGACCCAAGCCAGGCAACCGGATACACCAGACAGTGGGCCAGACACTGGCCAGACCCGGGGCGGGCGACCAATCACACCAGACACTGGGCCAGACCTGAGGCAGGCAACCCAACACTCCAGACACCGGGCCAGACACAAGGCGGGCGACCCAACACACCACACACTGGGCCAGACCCGAGGGGGGCGACCCAACACACCAGGAGGCGGGCGATCCAACACACCAGACACTGGGCCAGACCGGAGGCGGGCAAACCAACACACTCCAGACACTGGGCTAGACCCGAGACGGGCGAACCAACACACCAGACACTGGGCTCTTAAGACACTGCGCCAGATACTGGGTCAGATGCGAGGCGGGCGACCCAACACACCAGACACTAGGCCAGACCCCAGGCGGGCGACCCAACACATCGAAAACTGGGCTAGACACATGGTCATCCCGAGGTGGGTGACCTATCACACAAGACACTGGGCTAGACGCGAGGTGGGCGACCCAACACACCAGACATTGGTACGTACACGAGGAGGGCAACCCAACACACCAGACCCTGGGCGAGACCCGAGGCGGCGAACCACACACCAGACACTGGGCCAGACCCGAGGCAGGTGACCAATCACACCAGACACGAGGTGAGCGATCAAACACACCAGACACTGGGCCAGACCCAAGGCGGGAAACCCAACACACCAGACACTGGACCAGACCTGAGGCAGGTGACCCAACACACCAGACACTGGGCCAGACCCGAGACGGGCAACCCAACACACCAGACACTGGGCAAAACACTGGGCCAGATACTGGGTCAGACGCGAGGCGGGCGACCCAACACTCCAGACACAGGGCTGGCCCAAGGCAGGCAACCCAACACACTAGACACTGGGCCAGACCCACGCCAGGTGACCCAACACACCAGACACTGGGCCAGACTCGAGGCGGCGACCCAACACACCAGACACTGGGCAAGACCAGAGCCTGGCGAACCAACACACCAGACACTGGGCTAGACCTGAGACGGACGACCCAACACACCACACACTGGGCTCTTAAGACACTGGGCCAGATACTGGGTCAGACGCCAGGCGGGCGAACCAAAACTTCTGACAGAGGGCCAGACTCGAGGCGGATGACCCAACACACCAGACACGGCCAGACAACGGGCCAAACAACAGGCCAGACACCGGCCAGACCTGGGGGAGGTCCAACACACCAGACACTGGGCCAGACCTGAGGTGGGCAACCCAACGCAACAAAAACTGGGCCAGAGACTGGGCCAGACACTGGGCCAGACTCGAGCAGGGCAACCCATCACACCACACGCTGGGCCAGACTGTAGGAGGGCGACCCACCGCACCAGACACTGGGCCAGAAACAAGGCGGACAACCCAACACACCAGACACTGGGACAGAGTAAGAGGCAGGCGACCCAACACATCAGACACTGGGCCAGACCTGAGGCGGGCGATCGACACCAGACACTGGACCAGACCCGAGACAGGCAACCCAACACACCAGACACCGGGCCAGACACTGGCCAGACCCGAGGGTGGGAGGTCCAACACACCAGACACTGGGCCAGATAGTGGGTCAGATGCAAGGCGGGCGAACCAACACACCAGACACTGGGCCATACCCAAGGCGGGCGACCCAACACACCAGACACGACCAGACTCGAGGCGGGTGACCCAACACACCAGACACTGGGCCAGACCCAAGGCAGGCAACCCAACACACCAAACACTGGACCAGACCTGAGGCAGGTGACCCAACTCACCAGACACTGGGCCAGACCCGAGGCGGGCGACCCAAATCAACAGACACTGGGCTAGACCCGAGACAGGCGACCCAACACACCAGACACTGGGCAAGACACTGGGCCAGATACTGGGTCAGACTCGGCGAGGCGGGTGACCCAACACTCCAGACACAGGGCCAGACCCAAGGCAGGCAACCCAACACACCAGACACTGGGCCAGACCCAAGCCGGGCGACCCAACACACCAGACACTGGACAAGACCCAAGCCAGGCAACCGGATGCACCAGACACTGGCCAGACCCGGGGCGGGCGACCAATCACACCAGACACTGGGCCAGACCTGAGGTGGGCAACCCAACACTCCAGACACCGGGCCAGACACAAGTCGGGCAACCCAACACACCACACACTGGGCCAGACCCGTGGCAGATGACCCAACACACCAGGAAGTGAAAAAGCAGCTCACATTTTATTCTGCCTCCTGCGGCAGGAGGCAGAATAAAACGTGAGCTGCTTTTTCACTTCCTGGTGTGGCGCTGTCCTTCTCTTCATTTGAATTTGGATCTTTTGGACCCCCTGGTGAGGACGTGCGCCCTGATGTCCATAGAGACAATGTTATTTTAGGGTGTGGCCTGACCACATTTTTTGGACCCAACACACCAGACACTGGGCCAGACCGGAGGCGGGCAAACCAACACACTCCAGACACTGGGCTAGACCCGAGACGGGCGAACCAACACACCAGACACTGGGCTCTTAAGACACTGCGCCAGATACTGGGTCAGATGCGAGGCGGGCGACCCAACACTACAGACACAGGGCCAGACTCGAGGCGGACGACCCAACACACCAGACACTGGGCCAGACAACGGGCCAGACAACGGGCCAAACAGTCCAGACACTGGCCAGACCCAGGGTGGGAGGTCCAACACACCAGACACTGGGTCAGACCCGAGGCGGACGATACATCACACAAGACACTGGGCCAGACCTGAGGCGGGTGACCCAACGCACCAAACACTGGGCCAGACACTGGGCCAGACACTGGGCAAGACCCCAGGCGGGCGACCCAACACACCGGAAACTGGGCTAGACACATGGTCATCCCGAGGCGGGTGACCTATCACACCAGACACTGGGCCAGACGCGAGGTGGGCGACCCAACAAACCAGACATTGGTACGTACACGAGGAGGGCAACCCAACACACCAGACCCTGGGCGAGACCCCAGGCGGGCGACCCAACACACCAGACACTGGGCAAAACACTGGGCCAGATACTGGGTCAGACGCGAGGCGGGCGACCCAACACTCCAGACACAGGGCTGGCCCAAGGCAGGCAACCCAACACACTAGACACTGGGACAGACCCAAGCCGGGTGACCCAACACACCAGACACTGGGCCAGACTCGAGGCGGGCGATCCATCACACCAGACACTGGGCCAGACCTGAGGCGGGCGACCCAACGCACCAAACACTGGGCCAGACATTGGGCCAGACACTGGGCCAGACTCGAGGAGGGCGGCCCATCACACCACACGCTGGGCCAGACTGTAGGAGGGTGACCCAACACACCAGACACTGGGCCATATGTGAGGTTGGTGACCCAACACACCAGACACTGGGCCAGACCCGAGGTGGGCGACCCAACACACCAGACACTGGGCCAGATCTGAGGCGGGCGACCCTACACACCAGACACTGGGCCAAACCTGAGGAGGGTGACCCAACACACCAGACACTGGGCCAGACCCAAGACGGGCGACCCAACACACCAGACACTGGGCCAGACACTGGGCCAGATAATGGGTCAGACGCAAGGCGAGCGAACCAACACACCAGACACTGGGCCAGACCCGAGGAGGGCGATCCTACACACCAGACTCTGGGCCAGACCCAAGGTGGGCGACCCAACACACAAGACACTGGGCCAGACCCAAGGCAGGCAACCCAACACACCAAACACTGGACCAGACCCGAGGCAGGTGACCCAACTCGCCAGACACTGGGCCAGACCCGAGGCGGGCGACCCAACTCACCAGACACTGGGCTAGACCCGAGACAGACGAACCAACACACCAGACACTGGGCAAGACACTGGGCCAGATACTGGGTCAGACGCGAGGCCGGTGACCCAATACTCCAGACACAGGGCCAGACTCAAGCCGGGTGACCCAACACACCAGACACTGGGCCAGACTCGAGGCAGGCGACCCAACACACCAGCCACTGGGCAAGACCCAAGCCAGGCAAGGAGGCAGAATAAAACGTGAGCTGCTTTTTCACTTCCTGGTGTGGCGCTGTCCTTCTCTTCATTTGAATTTGGATCTTTTGTCCAGGATGGACCCCCTGGTGAGGACGTGCACCCTGATGTCCATAGAGACAATGTTATTTTAGGGTGTGGCCTGACCAAATTGTTTTGGACCCAACACACCAGACACTGGACCAGACCCGAGACTGGCAACCCAACACACCAGACACCGGGCCAGACACTGGGCCAGACACTGGCCAGACCTGAGGGTGGGAGGTCCAACACACCAGACACTGGGCCAGACCTGAGGCGGGCAACCAACGCAGCAAACACAGGGCCAGACACTGGGCCAGAACCAAGGCAGGCGACCCAACACATCAGACACTGGGCCAGACCTGAGGCGGGCGATCGACACCAGACACTGGACCAGACCCGAGACTGGCAACCCAACACACCAGACACCGGGCCAGACACCAGGCCAGACACTGGGCCAGACACTGGCCAGACCCGAGGGTGGGAGGTCCAACACACCAGACACTGGGCCAGACCTGAGGTGGGCAACCAACGCAGCAAACACAGGGCCAGACACTGGGCCAGAACCAAGGCAGGTGACTCATCACACCAGACGCTGGGCCTGACTCGAGACGGGCGACCCACCGGTGGCACCAGACATGGGCCAGAAACGATTCGGGCAACCCAACACACCAGACACTGGGCCAGACCCGAGGCGGGCGACCCAACACACCAGACACTGGGCGAGACCCGAGGTGGGCAACCCAACACACCAGACACTGGGCCAGACAACGGGCCAGACAACAGGCCAGACCAGTACTGGCCAGACCCGGCGGGGTGTGAGGTCCAACACACCAGATACTGGGTCAGACCTGAGGCGGGTGATCCATCACACCAGACACATGGCCAGACCTGTGGCGTGCGACCCAACTCACCAAACACTGGGCCAGAGACTAGGCCAGACATTGAGCCAGACACTAGGCCACATCCGAGGCATGCGATCCATCACACCATACGCTGGGCCAGACTGTAGGAGGGCGACCCACCGAACCAGACACTGGGCCAGAAAGGAGGCGGGCAACCCAACACACCAGACACTGGGACAGAGAAGAGGCAGGTGACCCAACACACCAGACACTGGGCCAGACCTAAGGCGAGCGATCGACACCAGACACTGGACCAGACCTGATACGAGTGACCCAACACACCAGAGACTGGGCCAGACACCGGACCAGACACTGGCCAGACCCGAGGGTGGGAGGTCCAACACACCAGACACTGGGCCAGACCTGAGGCAGGCAACCAACGCAGCAAACACAGGGCCAGACACTGGGCCCACACACAGGGCCAGACACTGGGCCAGAACCGAGGCAGGGGACTCATCACACCAGACGCTGGGCCTGACATGAGACGGGCGACCCACCGGTGGCACCAGACACTGGGCCGGAAACGATTCGGGCAACCCAACACACAGACACTGGGCCAGACCTGACGTGAGCAACCAATGCAGCAAACACTGGGCCAGACACTGGGCCCACACACACTGGGACAGACTCGAGGCGGGCGACCCACCGGTGGCACCAGATACTGGGCCAGAAACGATTCGGGCAACCCAACACACCAGACACTGGGCCAGACCCAAGGCGGGCGACCCAACACACTCCAGACACTGGGCCAGACCCGAGGCGGGCGACCCAACACACCAGACACTGGGCCAGACCTGAGTCGGGCGAACCAACACACCAGACACTGGGCTAGACCCCAGACGGGCGACTCAACACACCAGACACTGGGCTCTTAAGACACTGGGTCAGATACTTTGTCAGACGCGAGGCGGGCGACCAAACACTTCAGACATAGGGCCAGACTCGAGGCGGACGACCCAACACACCAGACACTGGGCCAGACAACGGGCCAGACAAGGGGCCAAACAACAGGCCAGACATTGGCCAGACCCGGCGGAGTGGGAGGTCCAACACACCAGACACTGAGTCAGACCCAAGGTGGGCGATCCATCCCACCAGACACTGGGCCAGACCTGAGGCGGGCGACCCAACACACCAAACACACCAAGCACTTGGCCAGTGACTAGGCCAGACATTGGGCCAGACCCAAGGCGTGCGATCGATCACACCACACGCTGGGCCAGACTGTAAGAGGGCGTCCCACCGAACCAGACACTGGGCCAGAAAGGAGGCGGGCAACCAAACACACCAGACACTGGGACAGAGAAGAGGCAGGTGACCCAACACACCAGACACTGGGCCAGACCTGAGGCGGGCGATCGACATCAGACACTGGACCAGACCCGAGACGGGTGACCCAACACACCAGACACTGGGCCAGACACTGGGCCAGACACTGGGCCAGACACGAGAGTGGGAGCTCCAACACACCAGACACTGATCCAGACCTGAGGTGAGCAACCAATGCAGCAAACACTGGGCCAGACACTGGGCCCACACACAGGGCCAGACACTGGGCCAGAACCGAGGCGGGCGACCCACCGGTGGCACCAGACTCTGGGCCAGAAATGATTCGGGCAACCCAACACACCAGACACTGGGCCAGACCCGAGGCGGGCGACCCAACACACCAGACACTGGGCCAGACCCGAGGCGGGCGACCCAACACACCAGACACTGGGCCAGATCTGAGGCGGGCGACCCAACACACCAGACACTGGGCAAGTCCCGAGGCGGGCGACCCAACACACCAGACACTGGGCCAGACCCGAGGCGGGCGACCCAACACACCAGACACTGGGCCAGATACTGGGTCAGATGCGAGGCGGGTGACCCAACACTCCAGACACAGGGCCAGACCCAAGGCAGGCAACCCAACACACTAGACACTGGGCCAGACCCAAGCCGGGCGACCCAACACACCAGACACTTGGCCAGACTCGAGGCGGGCGACCCAACACACCAGACACTGGGCAAAACCCAAGCCAGGCAACCGAATACACCAGACAATGGGCCAGAAAACGGGCCAGACACTGGCCAGACCCGGGGCGGGCGACCAATCACACCCCAGACACTGGGCCAGACCTGAGGCGGGCAACCCAACACACCAGACACCGGGCCAGACACAAGGCGTGCGACCCAACACACCACACACTGGGCCAGACCCGAGGGGGGCGACCCAATACACCAGGAGGCAGGCGATCCAACACACCAGACACTGGGCCAGACCCGAGGTGGGCAACCCAACACACCAGACACTGGGAAAGACCCCTGGCACATGACCCAACACACCAGGAAGTGAAAAAGCAGCTCACATTTTATTCTGCCTCCTGCGGCAGGAGGCAGAATAAAACGTGAGCTGATTTTTCACTTCCTGGTGTGGCGCTGTCCTTCTCTTCATTTGAATTTGGATCTTTTGTCCAGGATGGACCCCCTGGTGAGGACGTGCGCCCTGATGTCCATAGAGACAATGTTATTTTAGGGTGTGGTCTGACCAAATTTTTTGGACCCAACACACCAGACACTGGGCCAGACCGGAGGCGGACAAACCAACACACCAGACACTGGGCTCTTAAGACACTGCGCCAGATACTGGGTCAGATGCGAGGCGGGCGACCCAACACTTCAGACACAGGGCCAGACTCGAGGCGGACGACCCAACACACCAGACACTGGGCCAGACAATGGGCCAGACAACAGGCCAAACAGTCCAGACACTGGCCAGACCCGGGGTGGGAGGTCCAACACACTAGACACTGGGTCAGACCCGAGGCGGGCGATCCATCACACGAGACACTGGGCCAGACCTGAGGCGGGCGACCCAACGCACCAAACACTGGGCCAGAGACTGGGCCAGAGACTGGGCAAGACCCCAGGTGGGCGACCCAACACACCGGAAACTGGGCTAGACACATGGCCATCCCGAGGCGAGTGACCTATCACACCAGACACTGGGCCAGACGCGAGGTGGGCGACCCAACACACCAGACATTGGTACGTACACGAGGAGGGCAACCCAACACACCAGACCCTGGGCGAGACCCCAGGCGGGCGACCCAACACACCAGACACTGGGCCAGACCCGAGGCGGGCGACCCAAAACACCAAACACTTTGCCAGACTCGAGGCGGGCGACCCAACACACCAGACACGGGCCCAGACCCGAGGCGGGCAACCCAACACACCAAACACTAGCCCAGACCCGAGGCGGCCGACCCCACCAAACACTAGCCCAGTCCCTAAGCGGGCGACCCAACACATCAGACACTGGTCCAGACCCGAAACGGGGGAACCAACACACCAGACACTGGGCCAGACCCGAGGCAGGCGACCTATCACACCAGACACTGGGCCAGACACGAGGCGGGAAACCCAACACACCAGACACTGGACCAGACCTGAGGCAGGCGACCCAACACACCAGACACTGGGCCAGACCCGAGGCAGGTGACCCAGCACACCAAACACTGGGCCAGACCCGAGACGAGCAACCCAACACACCAGACACTGGGCAAAACACTGGGCCAGATACTGGGTCAGACGCGAGGCAGGCGACCCAACACTCCAGACACAGGGCTGGCCCAAGGCAGGCAACCCAACACACTAGACACTGGGCCAGACCCAAGCCGGGTGACCTAACACACCAGACACTGGGCCAGACTCGATGCGGGCGACCCAACACACCAGACACTGGGCAAGACCAGAGCCTGGCAAACCAACACACCAGACACTGGGCTAGACCTGAGACGGACGACCCAACACACCACACACTGGGCTCTTAGGACACTGGGCCAGATACTGGGTCAGACGCGAGGAGGGCGAACCAACACACCAGAGACTGGCCCAGAGACTGGCCCAGACAACGGGCCAGACAACGGGCCAAACAACGGGCCAGACACTGGCCAGAACTGGGGGAGGTCCAACACACCAGTTACTGGGTCAGACCTGAGGCGGGCGATCCATCACACCAGACACTGGGCCAGACCTGAGGTGGGCGACCCAACGCACCAAACACTGGGCCAGACATTGGGCCAGACACTGGGCCAGACTGTAGGAGGGCGACCCATCACACCACACGCTGGGCCAGAAACAAGGCGGACAACCCAACACACCAGACACTGGGCCAGACCCGAGGCGGGCGACCCAACACACCAGACACTGGGCCAAACCCGAGTCGGGCAACCCAACACACCAGACACTGGGCCAGACCCGAGGCGGGCGACCCAACACACCAGACACTGGGCCAGACCTGAGGCAGGCGACCCAACACACCAGACACTGGGCCAAACCCGAGTCGGGCAACCCAACACACCAGACACTGGGCCAGACCCGAGGCGGGCGACCCAACACACCAGACACTGGGCCAGACCTGAGGCGGGCGACCCAACACACGAAACACTGGGCCAGACCCGAGACAGTTGACCCAACACACCAGACACTGGGCCATACCCGATGCGGGCAACTCAACACACCAGACTCTGGGCCAGACCCGAGACGGACGACGCAACACAATAACACTGGGCCACACACAGGGCCAGATACTGGGCCAGAACCGAGGCAGGGGACCCATCACACCAGACGCTGGGCCAGACTCGAAGTGGGCGACTCACCGGTGGCACCAGACACCTGCCAGAAACGATTCCGGCAACCCAACACACCACACACTGGGCCAGACCCGAGGCGGGTGACCAAACACACCAGAAGCTGGGCCAGATCCGAGGCGGGCGACCCACCGCACCAGACACTGGGCAAGACCCCAGGCGGGTGACCCAACACTTCAGACACAGGGCCAGACTCAAGGTGGATGACCCAAAACAACAGACACTGGGCCAGACACTGGGCCAGACACTGGCCATCCCCGTCGGGGTGGGAGGTCCAACACACAAGACACTAGGTCAGACCCGAGACGGGTGGCACAACACAACAGACACTGGGCCAGACACTGGCCAGACCCGATGCGGGTGACCCAACACACCAGACACTGGTCCAGACCCGAAGCGGGCGACCCAACACACCAGACACTGGGCCATACTCGGAGCTGTTGACCCAACACACCAGACACTGGGCCAGACCCGAGGCGGGCGACCCAACACACCAGACACTGGGCCAGACCTGAGGCCGGCGACCCAAAACACCAGACACTGGGCCAGACCCGAGGCGGGCGACCCAACACGCCAGACACTGGGCTAGACCCGAGGCGGGCGACCCAACACGCCAGACACTGGGCTAGACCCGAGGCGGGCGACCAAACACAACAGACACTGGGCTAGACCCGAGGCGGGTGACCCAACACTCCAGACACTTGGCCATACCCGAGGCAGGCGACCCAACACACCAGACTCTGAGCCAGACCCGAGACGGACGACCCAACACACCAGACACTGGGCCAGACCCGAGGCGGGTGACCCAACACGCCAGACACTGGGCCATTCCAGACGAGTGACAACACACCAGACACTGGGCCAGACCCGAGACGGACGACCCAACACACCAGACACGGGGCCACACACAGGGCCAGAAGCTGGGCCAGAACCGAGGCTGGGGACCCATCACACCAGACGCTGGGACAGACTCGAATCGGGCGGCCCACCGGTGGCACCAGACAATGGGCCAGAAACGATTCGGGCAACCCAACAAAAAAGACACTGGGCCAGACCCGAGGCGGGCGATCCACCGCACCAGACACTGAGCGAGACCCCAGGCGGGCGACCCAACACACCAGACACTGGGCAGACCCGTGGCGGGTGACTCAACACACCAGACACACGGGCCAGTCACCGGGCTAGACACTGGCCAGAGCCAAGGTGGGAGGTCGAACACACAAGACACTGGGTCAGACCCGAGGCGAGTAACCCATCACACCAGACACTCAGTCAGACGTGAGGCGGGCGACCCAACACATCACACACTGGCCCAGACCCGGGGCGGGCGACCCCATAAAAACACTAGCCCAGACCCGAGGCGGGTGACCAACATACCAGACACTGGGCCAGACCCGAGGCGGGCGACCCAACACACCAGACATTGGGCCAGAATCGAGGCAGGCGAACCACACACCAGACACTGGGCGAGACCTGAGGCGGGCAACCCAACACTCCAGACACTGGGCCAGACCTGAGGCGGGCAACCCAACACTCCAGACACTGGGCCAGTCACGAGACGGGCGATCAAACAATCCAGACACTTGGCCAGACCCGAGGTGGGAAACCCAACACACCAGACACTGGGCCAGACTCAAGCCGGGCGACGCAACACACCAGACACTGGGCCCGACTCGAGGCGGGCGACCCAACACACCAGACACTGGGGAAAACCCGAGCCGGGCAACCGAATACACCAGACAGTGGGCCAGACAACGGGCTAGACAACGGGCCAGACACTGGCCAGACCCGGGGCGGGCGACCAATCACACGAGACACTGGGCCAGACCTGAGGCGGGCAACCCAACACTCCAGATACCGGGCCAGACCCGAGGGGGGCGACCAAACACACCAGGAGGCGGGCGATCCAACACACCAGACACTGAGCCAGAATCGAAGCAGGCGAACCACACACCAGACACTGGGCGAGACCCAAGGCGGGCTACCAATCACATCAGACACTGGGCCAGACCTGAGGCGGGCAACCCAACACACCAGACACTGGGCCAGACCCGAGGAGGGCGACCAACATACCAGACACTGGGCCAGACCCGAGGCGGGCGACCCAACACACCAGACACTGGGCCAGAATCGAGGCAGGCGAACCACACACCAGACACTGGGCGACACCCAAGGCGGGCGACCAATCACACCAGACACTGGGCCAGACCTGAGGCGGGCAACCCAACACTCCAGACACTGGGCCAGTCACGAGACGGGCGATCAAACAATCCAGACACTTGGCCAGACCCGAGGTGGGAAACCCAACACACCAGACACTGGGCCAGACTCAAGCCGGGCGACGCAACACACCAGACACTGGGCCCGACTCGAGGCGGGCGACCCAACACACCAGACACTGGGGAAAACCCGAGCCGGGCAACCGAATACACCAGACAGTGGGCCAGACAACGGGCTAGACAACAGGCCAGACACTGGCCAGACCCGGGGCGGGCGACCAATCACACGAGACACTGGGCCAGACCTGAGGCGGGCGACCCAACACACCAGACACTGGGCTAGACCCGAGATGGGCGACCCAACACACCAGACACTGGGCAAGACAATGGGCCAGATACTGGGTCAGATGTGAGGCGGGCGACCCAACACACCAGACCCTGGGCCAGACCCGAGGCGGGAAACCCAACACACGAGAAGCTGGGCCAGACCAGAGGCGGGCGACCCACCACACCAGACACTGGGCAAGACCCCAGGCGGGCAACCCAACACACCGGAAACTGGGCTAGACACTTGGTCATCCTGAGGCGGGCAACCTATCACACCAGACACTGGGCCAGACCCGAGATGGGTGACCCAACACACCATACACTGTGCTAGACCCGAGGCAGGCGACCCAACACCCCAGACACTGGGCCAGACCCGAGTCAGGCGATCCAACACACGAGAAGCTGGGCCAGACCCGAGTCAGGCGACCCAACACACGAGAAGCTGGGCCAGACCCGAGGTGGGCGACCCACCGCACCAGACACTGGGCAAGACCCCAGGCGGGCGACCCAACACACCGGAAACTGGGCTAGACACTTGGTCATCCCGAGTCGGGCGAGCTATCACACCAGACACTGGGCCAGACCCCAGACGGGCGGCCCAACACACCAGACACTGGACCAGACCCGAAGCGGGCGACCCAACACACCAGACACTGGGCCAGTCACCGGGCCAGACACTGGCCAGAGCCGATGTGGGAGGTCCAACACACCAGACACTGGGTCAGACCCGAGGCGGGTATCCCATCACACCAGACACTGGGTCAGACGTGAGGCGGGCGACCCAACACACCAGACACTGGCCCAGACCCGAGGCGGGTGACCCAACACACCAGACACAGGGCCAGACGCGAGGTGGGCGACCCAACACACCAGACATTGGTACGTACACGAGGAAGGCAACCCAACACACCAGACCCTGGGCGAGACCCCAGGCGGGCGACCCAACACACCAGACACTGGGCCAGACCCGAGGCGGGCGACCCAAAACACCAAACACTTTGCCACACTCGAGGCGGGCGACCCAACACACCAGACCTGGGCCCAGACCCGAGGGGGGCAACCCAACACACCAAACACTAGCCCAGACCCGAGGCGGCCGACCCCACCAAACACTAGCCCAGTCCCTAAGCGGGCGACCCAACACATCAGACACTGGTCCAGACCCGAAACGGGGGAACCAACACACCAGACACTGGGCCAGACCTGAGGCGGGAGAACCACACACCAGACACTGGGCCAGACCCAAGGCAGGCGACCTATCACACCAGACACTGGGCCAGACACGAGGCGGGAAACCCAACACACCAGACACTGGACCAGACCTGAGGCAGGCAACCCAACACACCAGACACTGGGCCAGACCCGAGGTGGGAAACCCAACACACCAGACACTGGACCAGACCTGAGGCAGGCGACCCAGCACACCAGACACTGGGCCAGACCCGAGACGGGCAACCCAACACACCAGACACTGGGCAAAACACTGGGCCAGATACTGGGTCAGACGCGAGGCAGGCGACCCAACACTCCAGACACAGGGCTGGCCCAATGCAGGCAACCCAACACACTAGACACTGGGCCAGACCCAAGCCGGGTGACCTAACACACAAGACACTGGGCCAGACTCGATGCGGGCGACCCAACACACCAGACACTGGGCAAGACCAGAGCCTGGCAAACCAACACACCAGACACTGGGCTAGACCTGAGACGGACGACCCAACACATCACACACTGGGCTCTTAAGACACTGGGCCAGATACTGGGTCAGACACGAGGCGGGCGAACCAACACTTCAGACAGAGGGCCAGACTCGAGGCGGACGACCCAACACACCAGACACTGGGCCAGAGACTGGGCCAGAGACTGGGCCAGACAACAACCAAACAACGGGCCAAACAACGGGCCAAACAACGGGCCAGACACTGGCCAGAACGGGGGGAGGTCCAACACACCAGATACTGGGTCAGACCTGAGGTGGGCGACCCAACGCACCAAACACTGGGCCAGAGACTGGGCCAGACATTGGGCCAGACACTGGGCCAGACTCGAGGAGGGCGACCCATCACACCACACGCTGGGCCAGACTGTAGGAGGGCGACCCACCGCACCAGACACTGGGCCAGAAACAAGGCGGACAACCCAACACACCAGACACTGAGCCAGACCCAAGGCGGGTGACCCAACACACCAGACACTGGGCCAGACCCGAGGCGGGCGACCCAACACACCAGACACTGGGCCAGACCCGAGGCGGGCGACCCAACACACCAGACACTGGGCCAAACCCGATGCGGGTGACCGAACACAACAGACACTGGGCCATACCCGAGACAGTTGACCCAACACACCAGACTCTGGGCCAGACCCGAGATGGACGACGCAACACAATAACACTGGGCCACACACAGGGCCAGATACTGGGCCAGAACCGAGGCAGGGGACCCATCACACCAGACGCTGGGCCAGACTCGAAGTGGGCAACTCACCGGTGGCACCAGACACCTGGCCAGAAACTATTCCGGCAACCCAACACACCAGACACTGGGCCAGACCCGAGGCGGGTGACCAAACACACCAGAAGCTGGGCCAGATCCGAGGCGGGCGACCCACCGCACCAGACACTGGGCAAGACCCCAGGCGGGTGACCCAACACTTCAGACACAGGGCCAGACTCAAGGTGGATGACCCAAAACAACAGACACTGGGCCAGACACTGGGCCAGACACTGGGCCAGACACTGGGCCAGACACTGGGACAAGCGACGGGCCAAACAACAGGCCAGACACTGGCCATCCCCGTCGGGGTGGGAGGTCCAACACACAAGACACTGGGTCAGACCCGAGATGGGTGGCACAACACACCAGGCACCGGGCCAGACACTGGCCAGACCCGATGCGGGTGACCCAACACACCAGACACTGGTCCAGACCCGAAGCGGGCGACCCAACACACCAGACACTGGGCCAGACTCGGAGCTGGTGACCCAACACACCAGACACTGGGCCAGACCCGAGGCGGGCGACCCAACACACCAGACACTGGGCCAGACCCGAGGCGGGTGACCCAACACACCAGACACTGGGACAGACCCGAAGCGGGCGTCCCAACACAGCAGACACTGGGCCAGACTCTGAGCTGGTGACCCAACACACCATACACTGGGCCAGACCCGATGCGGACGACCCAACACACCAGACACTGGGCCAGACCCGAGGCGAGCGACCCAACACACCAGACACTGGGCAAAACCCGAGCCGGGCAACCGAATACACCAGACACTGGGCCAGACAACGGGCTAGACAACGGGCCAGACACTGGCCAGACCCGGGGTGGGCGACCAATCACACGAGACACTGGGCCAGACCTGAGGCGGGCAACCTAACACTCCAGACACCGGGCCAGACCCGAGGGGGGCGACCCAGCACACCAGGAGGCGGGCGATCCAACACACCAGACACTGGGCCAGAATCGAAGCAGGCGAACCACACACCAGACACTGGGCCAGACCTGAGGCGGGCGACCCACCGCACCAGACACTGAGCGAGACCCCAGGCGGGCGACCCAACACACCAGACACTGGGCAGACCCGTGGCGGGCAACTCAAAAAACAAGACACTTTGCCAGACTCGAGGCGGGCGACCCAACACACCAGACACTGGGCCAGTCACCGGGCTAGACACTGGCCAGAGCCAAGGTGGGAGGTCGAACACACAAGACACTGGGTCAGACCCGAGGCGAGTAACCCATCACACCAGACACTCAGTCAGATGTGAGGCGGGCGACCCAACACATCACACACTGGCCGAGACCCGGGATCCTTATTTTGGCCCACAGAGTCATGTGAGGTCTTGTTTTTTGCGGGACGAGCTGACGTTTTTATTGGTACCATTTTCGGGCACATGACATTTTTTGATCGCTTTTTATTCCGATTTTTGTGAGGCAGAAAGAACAAAAGCCAGCAATTTCTGAATTTCTTTTAGGGGGGGCGTTTATACCGTTCCACGTGTGGTAAAATTAATAAAGCAGCTTTATTTTTCAGGTCAGTATGATTACAGCGATACCTCATTTATATTTTTTTATGTTTTGGCGCTTTTACACAATAAAAACTATTTTATATAAAAAATAATTGTTTTTGCATCTCTTTATCCTGAGAGCTATAACTTTTGTATTTTTCTGCTGATGATGCTATATCCCGGCTTTTTTTTTGCAGGACAAGATGATGTTTTCAGCGGTACCATGTTTATTTATATCCATAAATTTGATCGCGTGTTATTCCAGTTTTTGTTTGCCGGTATGATAATAAAGCATTGTTTTTTGCCTCGTTTTTTATTTATTTTTGTTGTGGTGTTCACTGAAGGGGTTAACTAGTGAGATAGTTTTATAGAGCGGGTTGTTACGGACGCGGCGATACCAAATATGTGTACTTTTATTGTTTTCTTTTTATTATTTACATAAATAAATGGATTTATTGGGAAATTTTTTTTTTTTTTCTTTATTTGGGGATTTATTTTTTTTTATACATTCTATTTTTTTTTTTTTTTTCATCAGATCGCTGATCTGACACTTTGCATAGCACTGTGTCAGATCAGCGATCTGACAGGCAGTGCAAGAGGCTTTCCGGCGCCTACTCTAAGCAGGCGCCGGCTAGCCACCTCACTTCAGGACCCGGAAGGAGCCCCGCGGCCATCTTGGATCCGGGGACTCCTTCCGGAACACCGCGATCGCATCGCGTTGCTCCGGTGGGAGAGCGCAGGGAGCCCAAGTCCCTGCGCGATCCCCCTCTATGCCGCTGTCACTACTGACAGTGGCATCAGAGAGGTTAAATGCTTGCGATCGGCGCTAGCACCGATCGTGGGCATTGCTGCGGGGTGTCAGCTGTCTTATACAGCTGACACCCGCACCCGATCACCGCGGCTTTCAGCGCGAGACCGCGGTGATCGGTGAGCTGTACTAGTACTGAGGCTGGCACAATTGCAGTTGCCACAGCGTCGTACTAGTATGGCGCATGGCACGAAGGGGTTAAAATGTTTGAATGATTTACAACATTCATATAGACCACAAGTACTGTGTGGAACTAACAACCAAGGTTAGCAGTAGCTTAAAAAATTAGCACTGGCTATGTGAATTTATCAATAACATATTCTTAGTACTAATTAGTAGAGTTGTTACATATATTAAAAATAATTTAACATCAGCTGCTAAGCATAAATAAATAACACATTTATTATAGACACATCATCAACATAGAGTATGCGAGGAGGAGGAATACATACCGTAAAGTAAGGAGAAGATGCTCCTCTGCAGATATACATTTCCGCATCCTGGTGTCCAGAAAGGTTATCCCGGGGCTCACTGTCTCCAAGAAAATATCAAAGGTGGCAATACTCATGCGATAATATTGGAAAAACTTGTCGAGATGTGTACGCAGAGATGTATAGAGCCGGTGGAAATGGCCTTTAGTGAGGCGTTGCCTCAAAAGCGGACGGACGCACATTCTTCTCCTCCTCCTCGGATCAACTATCACTGGATATGGCTGGCCAAAGCAGCGTGACAAAACCCAGTTGTATAAGACACGCTCAGTTGGGGTGAAATGAAGTAGGTCTGACATGTTGCCAACAAACCACCAATACACCAACAGAAGCAGAGCAACAAAATGGCCAGATTGGAGGCTGCCATCTGTTGTAGAGGCAATAAATAGAGTTGCTGATAATGATTTAAATTAATTTCAGGCCTCAAAACCGTTAAATGTCCATTTTGAAAGGTTGCGAGAAAAAAAACGCTATACGGATGCATTATGGATGACATACGGAGGTTTACATGCACAAAATACGCAGCCACACCTTGCCTACGTATGACATACGGATCACTGTTCAGGGAACATTTCTGCGTATCTCGGCCATAAAAAAAAAATTTTCTCATGTAGAATTTCTGATTATGGGGTGGGTGGTCTTGTGCTACTTCTCATTCGTTTGGGCAAGACATTTTTGTACTTATAATTTGAACTTGGAGACTTCAAAACTCTTTTTCATTAATAAAAATAATTACACTGGTGTCACAAACTGTCACATTAAAACAAATGTATACAGCTCACAACAACAAATTAAAGGGGATTTGCGGGCTGAGCACAAATTTCTAAAGACACTGTATGTGACTGAAGATTGCCGAATCATAAGAGTGTGTAATAGGCTCAATGTCAGGATTCTCATCTGTCACCAGCTTGAGCCTAGAAACAGTTTTTCCTGTTTCGCAATGTTCTGTTGAGAGAAGCAGATGAGAATCTAATCAGCATATGTACACACTTATACAAATCGCATACTTGCAGAGGACTCTTGACATTGTGAAGCTGTCATGCTTCTATCTGCAGGCTTATAGAATGACTGCAGAAGTTTATGCTCAGCCTAAAACACCCCAAATGGCTGAGTCAGATGTGCCAATAATTGGGGAATGGGTGTTCCGAATTCTCAGCCTGCCTAAATAGGTGATACACTCATTTGGTGTGTGATTTTTCAGAATGCTTAAAAAATAATTACCGTTCTCGGCAGCACATCAACTGTGTGCACATCAGATGTGCTGCTGATAAAATGGATGTTATATGTAAACAGCACGATCGTATTAACCATCATTCGTTATGCATGTAAGTGTGGCTCGCCTGTCTGACCTGGCTATTAAACGGCCACCAATCAACAGAGAGCCGAGCAGTGGTCGTTTAACAGCCATTGTCACCACATGTAAATGTGCCCTATGTCATTGTAAAATTCTGGTCCTAGATTAAATATTTTGTACAAGAAGGCATTACATGTTTTACAATTTACAAAGATTTCTGTTGTAATAATAAATAAAAAGTAATTTAAAATTTGAAAGAGACACTTGATTTCAATCAATGTAAAAACTTTTAAATGGTTAGGCAGAAAAAAATTATTTGGATAAGAAAAACTACATAGGTTTAATATCCCATTAATCCTCCAGCCAGACTTAAATGTATAAAAGTACACCCGTGACCCTATTTATTAGTAGATACCTATTACTTTTACGTGCTCTAAGCATGATTGTCCACTAGATGGCACTGTGTAACTATACAGCCCTATAACTCAGCATTAGCCTCACTTCACACAGAGCCAGCCGTCCACTAAATAGGATGTGTTGTGATGCGCAGAGCAAGAAACTCAAAGCTTGCTGAACTTTTCATTATGTAATGACTTTCCCTGGTCTCGAGTTAAGAGATAGATTTTGAAGGGAATATATCATTTATTTTTATGTTTGTAGAAAATCAATAATGTATTTTCTTCTGTTTTTGAATGTTATAGCCAGTGTTGGACTGGGGTGCCAAGGGACCACCAGTAACATTGACTCTGGGGGTGCACTGTTCAGCTACATACAAATAATATATTACCCTCATTCACAAATTTACATTTCTTCTACATAACAACTATCTGGATAATTTGTAAATGAATAATGAGATGATGTCTACACTTGTGCTCCAAAGTTTACACACCCCGGCAGAATTTTTGCTTTCTTGGCCTTTTTTCGGAGAATATGAAAACACCAAAACATTTTCTCCACTCATGGTTAGTGGTGGGGTGGAGCCATTTATTGTCAAACTACTGTGTTTTCTCTTTTTAACCCCTTTCTGACCTCGGACGGGATAGTAGGTCTGAGGTCAGAACCCCCGCTTTGATGCAGGCTCCAGCCGTGAGCCCGCATCAAAGCCGGGACATTTCAGCTGTTTTGAACAGCTGATATGTGCCCACAATAGCGGCGGGTGAAATCGCGATTCACGCGCTACTATTAATTAGTTAAATGCCGCTGACAAACGCAGACAGCGGCATTTAACCGGCGCTTCCGGCCGGGCGGCCGGAAATGAGCGCATCGCCGACCCCACATGATCGGGGGTCACCGATGCTTCTGCAGAGTAACCATAGAGGTCCTTGAGACCTCTATGGTTACTGATTGCCGGTAGCTGTGAGCGCCACCCTGTGGTCGGAGCTCATAGCACACCTGCATTTCTGCTGCATAGCAGCGATCTGATGATCGCTGCTATGTAGCAGAGGCGATCGAGTTGTGCCAGCTTCTAGCCTCCCATGGAGGCTATTGAAGCATGGCAGAAGTTAAAAAAAAAAAAAGTACAAAAAATGTGGAAAAAAAAAAAATATATAAAAGTTTAAATCACCCACCTTTTGCCCCATTCAAAATAAATCAATAAAAAAAAATAAATCAAACCTACACATATTTGGTATCGCCGCGTTCAGTATCGCCCGATCTATCAATAAAAAAAAGCATTAACCTGATCGCTAAACGGCGTAGCGACAAAAAAAATTCAAAACGCCAGAATTATGTTTTTCCAGGACGTCCCTCCTGACAGCACCACCAGGAGGTTGTCCTTGTTATCCTTGATAGGGACAGGAAACACAGAAGAGGTTAAATAGCCCCTCCCCACCTCCACCCCTCAGTGTTTTTCCTGTCCCTATCAGGGACAGACGCAGAGGAGTGGTGGCACGGCTTACCGTGCTGAAAATTCCAATGGCCGGTTGAGCAGGGCTCCCAGAGCGACCTCATCCCTCTCCTGAGGGCTCTGAGTGAGCGGAGCATGGAACTCCGCAGTATAGCGCTGATACCGACGGAGGTCCCTCAGCGCCGGTTGAGCTCTGTGCTCCCGTCTTCGGCGCATCCCTCTCCAGAGGGCTCTGCGCCTCCAGCTGCATGCGGTGATAGATCTCAGCGGCCAGTAAGTTCACCTGTGGCGCGGGCGTGCCGTGTCATCGCGGGCGTGCCGCGTCATCGCGGGCGCGCTGCGTCATCGCGGGCGTCCCACGTCATCGCGGCCCCCCCTTTCATCGCGGGCGCGCCGCGTCATCGGTGCGCGCCGCGTCACCGAGCGCGCCGCATCTCCTGGCGCGCTGCATCACCGGGTGGGCCGCGTACCGTGCACGCTGCATCTACCGCCCGCATCAACTACGGCGCTGATGTCTGGGGGCGTTCCTGGCCTTAGGAACGCTGAAGAGATAGCCTTGGGCTGTGCATGCAGCCGGAGATGTGCGCCCATGACGCAGTGATCACCCGCAGCTGAGCTCGGAAGGAGGACGAGTCAGATGATTTGAAGACAGGTGAGAAACCTATTTAACCGCAAACATCTGACTACACACTGATCCTAGAGAGATGGAGGGTGCAGATCGTCCAGAGATCCTTTCCTCAGAGCTCGCCCCTGATCATGTAAGTTATACATAGGGGGATTGTATCACATTCACAAACACGAGCTATAGGGCTTCTCCGTATCTATTTCAGGATAAGGAGGCGTCCAGGTGCCCAGCAGCAAGCCAAAGGCGCAGGACGAGTAAATGCCCTCTATGTTCCAATAGGCTACCAGAGGGGCATAACAAGAAAGTGTGTGATAAATGTGTCACTGGACTACTTAAAGAAGAACAGACTTCCCTCCTGACTAGTATAAAAACTATGATCAGAGAGGAAGTACAGTCCACAGTATCAGCAATGATGCCGGTCGAATCTCCCCGCCCCAAGAGACCTAGGTGGGAACAGGATCTTAGTTCGGAAGAGGGGGAGCTGTCAGCTTACTCCGTATCCGAGTCCATGGAGGGAGAATGTTCTTCAAATATCCTCCCAGAAGAAAGAAAGAGATATCTCTTCTCTTCTGAGCACACAGAGGCATTATTACAGGCTGTTAGGAATACCATGGGAGTGGAAGAGGCTACGGAACCCCTTACGGTCCAAGATGAAATGTTTGGGGGGCTGAGAGCTCGTAGAAATAGAGTGTTTCCTGTGAATCACCATATACAAGAAATGATCTTGGAAGAATGGGGTGATGTAGGGAAGAAACTGATAGTCCCTAGAGATTTCAAATATCGCCTGCCTTTCGCCTGATCCGGACGAGACCAAAATCTGGGAATCCGTTCCTAAAGTGGATATACCGGTGGCCAAGGTCTCAAAAAAGACCGCCATCCCATTTGAGGATTCCTCGAATCTCAAAGATCCTATGGACAAAAGATCAGAAGATCTCCTCAAAAAGGCCTGGGAAGCGTCAGCCGCCATTATGAAGACCAATATTGCGGCCACCTCAGTTGCCAGGTCAATGTCGATGTGGGTAGAAAAACTAGAGACCCAGATCAACAATAAAACTCCCAGGGATGAGATCCTGAAGTCTTTACCACTCCTGAGGATGGCAACAGACTGTATGGCCGATGCTTCGGCAGAGTCGGTGCAGTTTGCTGCAAGAAATAATGCTTTATCTAATGCGGCAAGAAGAGCTCTATGGCTTAGATCGTGGTCCGGCGATACGCAGTCAAAAAACAAACTGTGTTCAATACCCTTTTCTGGCCTCCATGTTTTCGGTCCGGTATTAGATGAATTGCTTGAAAAAGCAGCGGATAAGAAAAAAAGGTTTTCCCGAAGAAAAAACGAAAAATACGCAGTCCTTTTGTAGGACTCGATCCCATCCCAGGCAAGACTATAGAGAGAAAGGGAAAGGCGGAAGATGGAGCTACCCGAAAGGGGGTAAAGGCAGAGGTACCTTTCAGGATCAGAAATCAAGACCTAATAAACAATGACGCCAACTTAGTGGGCGGAAGGCTTCAGTACTTCCTACAAGGTTGGCAAAACATCACTCAGAACTCATGGATCCTAAATTTGATAGAACGAGGCTACAAGATAGAGTTCAGCCAAACGCCTCCCAAAAGATTCTGCCTAACTCAGACCCAGTCTTTATCGGTTCATCAAAGACTCCTAAAGGATATTCAAGAACTTATCCAGATAAAAGCCATCGTTCCGGTACCCCATGCCCAGAGGTTCAGAGGACACTATTCGAGTCTATTCTCCATAAAAAAAAACGAGCGGAGAATTCCGTACCATTATAAACCTAAAACCTCTAAATTGGTCAGTTACCTACAAATGATTCAAAATGGAATCCCTCAAATCTGCAATACCTCTGATCCAGAAAGGATCAGTAATGAGCACGTTAGACCTAAAAAGTGCCTATTACCAGGTTTCCATCTCCGCCTCACACCAACAGTATCTCCGATTCGCCATAAAAAACCAGGACCAAATTCTACACTATCAGTTCACATGTCTGCCTTTCGGCATCTCGTCTGCTCCCAGAGTATTCACCAAACTCATGGCAGAAGTGATGGCGTTCTTGAGAGAAAAAGGGATACTCACCGTCCCTTATCTGGACGACATCCTACTCATAGCAGACTCTCCACAACAGATGGAAGAGAACTTGTCAACAACTATTTCACTCCTGGAAAAGCTAGGATGGCTAATAAACTTCAAAAAGTCAAGCCTACAGCCCGAAACAAGGAAATCATTCCCTGGGGTAATCCTAGACTCAGTTCAGGAACATACGTACCTCCCACATCACAAGCAGGAGTCATTCAAGAAAGAAATCTAAAAATTACAAAAGCAGAAGCAAACATCCATAAGAAAGGCCATGTGGATATTGGGCTTGATGACCTCTTGCATTTCCAGCATCCAGTGGAGCCAATATCACTCAAGACCCCTGCACCCTGACTCTCACTTTGGGACAGCAGGGACGTAACCCTGGACAACAAAATACGATTATCCCTACATACAAAAAGTTCACTGTCATGGTGGACCATAACAAAAAATCTCGAGGAAGGAAGGCCTTGGAAAACATCTCCGTGTGTAAACATCACTACAGATGCAAGTCACAGCGGCTGGGGAGCCCACATAGAAGAGAATTACTCTCAAGGGACTTGGCCTGCGTCAGTACAGAACAGGTCCTCAAATTACAGAGAGCTCAGGGCAGTCTGGGAAGCCTTAAAAGCATTCCAGGGAAGACTAAAAAACCAGCACATCCGTGTCTTGTCAGACAACTCAACGACAGTAGCTTTTCTACTTCATCAAGGAGGCCCGAAACATCGTCACTTACAGGATCTATCACACACAATATTCTCCTGGGCAGAACAGTCGGTCAGATCAATAACGGCGGTTCACCTGAAGGGAACCGAAAATCAGAGGGCCGACTTCCTAAGCAGACAGAAGTTATGTCCCACAGAATGGTCCTTAAACGAGGTAGTCTTCCTCCAAATAACCCAACGCTGGGGCTTCCCGGAAATAGATCTATTTGCCTCAAGGAACAACGCAAAGACAGGAAGATTCTTTTCGCTAAACCCAGGAGACAGACCATCAGGAATAGATGCACTGGCCCAGAACTGGGACATGAAGTTGGCTTACGCCTTTCCTCCTTTAGCCCTAATACCAAGGGTATTGAGGAAGATTCAGGAGAGCCAGACATCGGTTATCTTGATAGCCCCATACTGGCCCAAAAGGAGCTGGTTCCCTCTACTAAAGAGGATGTCCTGGGAGGATCCAATCCATCTACCAGCAGTACCGGACCTTTTGTTTCAGGGATCCGTAGTCCACCAAAACCCGGGTCTGCTACAGTTAGCTGCATGGATCCTGAAAAAGAGATCCTAAAATCGAAAGGCCTCTCGGACTCAGTCATTGCTACTATTCAAAATAGTAGGAAACATATAACTTCTGCAATATACAGGAAGATATGGAGAAAGTTCTGCTCTCAGAGTACAGTACCTGTATCGACCTCTCACGGTCCGGATATTCCAAAAATCCTAGACTTTCTCCAATCAGGGTTTGACAAAGGTCTAAGGCCTAGTACGCTCAAGGTACAGATTTCGGCCCTCAGTTCCTTTTATGACATCCAGCTAGCCTCTCATCCATGGATAACGAGGTTTGTCAAAGCCATTCAGAGACTTAGACCTACAATTCGCAGTACAGTGCCTTCCTGGGACCTAAACCTGGTGTTAAATGAACTTTGTAAGGAACCATACGAGCCACTAGCTCAAGCAGATCTGAGAGCTGTAACCTTTAAAGCTCTCTTCCTGGTGGCAATAACGTCAGCACGACGTGTTGGTGAGATCCAATCTTTCTCTATTAAACATCCATACTTTAAGGTCCAGGATGACTGTATCATACTTAAATTAGATCCCGGGTTCCTTCCTAAAGTGGTTTCGGACTTCCACAGAAGTCAAGAAATTGTTCTACCTACATTCTGCCAGAACTTTACTAACGACAAAGAGCGGCTTCTTCACGCGTTGGATGTAAAAAGGACAATTCTACACTATTTGGAGATCACAGATAGCTGGAGAATTGACTCCAACCTCTTCATCCAGATGATCGGAAAGAATAAAGGGAAGAAAGCATCCAAAGCTACTCTAGCAAGATGGATTAAATCTACCATCGCGGCAGCCTATCTCTCAGCAGGAAGAACTCCTCCAGAAGGCCTCAAGGCGCATTCGTTGAGAGCAATCTCAGCCTCATGGGCAGAAAGCACTGGGGCTTCTATGGACCAAATATGCAAAGCTGCAACATGGTCGAGGTCAAATACCTTTTGTAGACATTATAAGTTAGATGTAACTGTAAATCAACAGACTACATTTGGGAGGAAAGTCCTCCAGGCTGTGATCCCGCCCTAAAAAATAAGGAGTTATTTGGTATTTCTCCTGGTGGTGCTGTCAGGAGGGACGTCCTGGAAAGTAGGAATTAGTCCTACCGGTAAGTATGTTTCCAGGAGTCCATCATGACAGCACCCCTTATATACCCTCCCTTGAGTTCCTGTCTGATATGTGATATAAACATGTGAAGAAGGAATTTCAATAAAATAGAGTTGCATCCATCCTGGTGTGGTACTTGAAAAAATCACTGAGGGGTGGAGGTGGGGAGGGGCTATTTAACCTCTTCTGTGTTTCCTGTCCCTATCAAGGATAAGAAGGACAACCTCCTGGTGGTGCTGTCATGATGGACTCCTGGAAACATACTTACCGATAGGACTAATTCCTACTTTTTGGTCGTCGCAACATTGAATTAAAATGCAATAACGGGCGATCAAAAGAACATATCTGCACCGAAATAGTATCATTAAAAACGCCAGCTCGGCACGCAAAAAATAAGCCCTCAACCGACCCCAGATCATGAAAAATGGAGACGCTACGAGTATCGGAAAATGAAGCAATTTTATTTTAGCAAAGTTTGGAATTTTTTTTCACCACTTAGATACAAAATAACCTAGTCATGTTAGGTGTCTATGAACTCGTACTAGTCAAGCAAATAAGGCAGCACACTGCAGCGCTGAAACATGCAAACATGAAACACGAAAATTGAACTGTATTACTGCACTAGAAATATGAAAAATGAGAGCATTTAGCGCATAAAAATGGCCAATTTTATGTGTACTTGGTAGCCACTTTACGGCATCTCTCTTATACCAGGTCCTACGCTTTCCTTTCCTCGCTGAGCATAAACGTCTCCATCTGAATGGGTACCTATGAAAACCTCTTCTTAGTCTACATTCTCTCTCTCTGTGGAGGGGTATTGGACCTGTTGCAATTAAAACACCTGTGGCTAGGAGGCGGAGTGCTCGGTCAGAAGGCTAAATAATACATTTGAAAAAACTGACCGTCACATCCAAACATAGACTAAGTGTGAACAGGTGCTGAACCTAGAGTCACCAACTCTTATACAGTCAAGCAAAAAAGGCAGCACACTGCAGCGCTGAAACATGCAAACATGAAACACGAAAATTGAACTGCATTACTGCACTAGAAATATGAAAAATTAGAGCGTTTAGCGCATAAAAATGGCCAATTTTATGTGTACCTGGTAGCCACTTTACAGCATCTCTCTTATACCGGGTCCTGCGCTTTCCTTTCCTCGCTGAGAATAAACGTCTCCATCTGAATGGGTACCTATGAAAACCTCTTCTTAGACTACATTCTCTCTCTCTGTGGAGGGGTATTGGACCTGTTGCAATTAAAACACCTGTGGCTAGGAGGCGGAGTGCTCGGTCAGAAGGCTAAATAATACATTTGAAAAAGTTGACCGTCACATCCAAACATAGACTAAGTGTGAACAGGTGCTGAAACTAGAGTCACCAACTCTTATATAGTCAAGCAAATACGGCAGCACACTGCAGCGCTGAAACATGCAAACATGAAACACGAAAATTGAACTGCATTACTGCACTAGAAATATGAAAAATGAGAGCATTTAGCGCATAAATATGGCCAATTTTATGTGTACCTGGTAGCCACTTTACGGCATCTCTCTTATACCAGGTCCTACTCTTTCCTTTCCTCGCTGAGAATAAACGTCTCCATCTGAATGGGTACCTATGAAAACCTCAAATGTATTATTTAGCCTTCTGACCGAGCACTCCGCCTCCTAGTCACAGGTGTTTTAATTGCAACAGGTCCAATACCCCTCCACAGAGAGAGAGAATGTAGTCTAAGAAGAAGTTTTCATAGGTACCCATTCAGATGGAGACGTTTATTCTCAGTGAGGAAAGGAAAGCGTAGGACCTGGTATAAGAGAGATGCCGTAAAGTGGCTACCAGGTACACATAAAATTGGCCATTTTTATGCGCTAAACGCTCTAATTTTTCATATTTCTAGTGCAGTAATGCAGTTCAATTTTCGTGTTTCATGTTTGCATGTTTCAGCGCTGCAGTGTGCTGCCGTATTTGCTTGACTATATAAGAGTTGGTGACTCTAGGTTCAGCACCTGTCCACACTTAGTCTATGTTTGGATGTGACGGTCAGTTTTTTCAAATGTATGAACTCGTACTGACCTGGAGAATCATAATTGCAGGTCAGTTTTAGCATTTAGTGAACCTAGCAAAAAAGCCAAACAAAAAACAAGTGTGGGACTGTACTTTTTTTTGCAATTTCACCGCACTTGGAATTTTTCTCCCGTTTTCTAATACATGACATGCTAAAACCAATGATGTCGTTCAAAAGTACAACTTGTTTCGCAAAAAATAAGCCCTCACATGGCCATATTGACAGAAAAATAAAAAAGTTATGGCTCTGGGAAGGAGGGGAGCGAAAAACGAACACGGAAAAATGGAAAATCCCAAGGTCATGAAGGGGTTAAATCATAATGACAACCCAAAACATCATAATGACCCTGACCAAAAGTTCACATGCCCTGGTGATTTGGGCCTGATAAAATGCACATAAGTTGACACAAATGGGTTTAAATGGCTACTAAAGGTAACATCTTCACCTCTGACACCTGCTTGCTTGTAATCAGCGTGTGTGTGTGTGTGTGTGTGTGTGCGTGCGTGTGTGTGCGTGCGTGTGTGTGAGCGTCAGCCAGGGCCACATAGGTGTCTGCATAAGCGCGCCCTGACTGCCCGCATCACATAATGTATATACAGTCCCGCTGACTCACTTGCCAGTTCTCAGGGTCCTCTCTGAGTTGCAGGAAAACTTCTTCATCTGCTTTAGCACATAAAAAGACAGAGTCCAGTTCCAACTCTAAACATAACACTTTACTTGTTCTCTTACGCAGCACGTCCATTTCAGTTACAGCATCAGCCTTAAGTTCCACACAGCATATATCCTTCACTTTCCCTGTGCTTTTCCCTGCGTCTTTCAGTGTGTTCCCGGGAAGTCCCGTCCCGCACGGTATCGCAGCATCCTCCCTGTCTGGCTTGACAACCTTTAGGAGATCCCTTGTCTGTTTCGCGCCAGAGATGAGGGCATCAGCCCAAGTAGTAAGCTGCCACATTTTTTGAAAGACCTGTGTTACTGTCCTGCTGTGACTCCGGCAGTAGCTTCTGCTCTCACCACTGCTGTCACCGCTGCTATCTGCTGGCCACTATAGGCTCCTGGATGGCTGGGCTATTTTCCTTAAACATTACAGAGTCCAGCCGTCCTGCATGGGCTCCTTGGCCCCCTTCTAACTAGAAAACAGGAAATTCCCTTTCTTACAGCAGGCCCCTCCTAGATTAACTATTTACTATTCTAATCTAAACATGCTAACATGCCCCCTCTAGTGGCCTAACTAAGGTATTACACTTTCCCTATAACACATAATAAAAAACAATAAATATACTGTATATACATTTAGCAGCATAGAGTATACAACACATATAAAAGTAAGATACTAAACGGGTAGTGTAAAGGGCATTAAACCGTTTTCTGCAACCCCCTTACACTTGCATAAAAGCTGAGTAAGTTTCTGGGATCCAGACAGACTATTGCATCTTTCATGCAGCCACTGACTTTTCTGGATTGTGAGTCACAGGGAAAGCAAAAGAATTGTCAATGAAGCTATGGGAAAAGGTAGTTGTATAAAACAGGAAAGGGATATAAAAAGATATCCAAGGAATTGATAATGCCAGTCAGCAGCATTCAAACTGTGATTAACAATGGAAAATCAGGAGCTCTGTAAAAACAAAACCATGGTCAGGTAGACCAACAAAAATTTAATCCACAACTGCCAGGAAAATTGTTCGGGATACAAAGAACAACCCACAAATAACATCAGTTGAAATACTGAACTCTCTGAAAACTAGCGGTGTGGCTGTTTCAAGATGCACAATAAGGAAGAAAAATTAGCTGGATGGTCGAGTCACCAGAAGAAAGCCATTACTGTGCAAATGCCACAAAGCATCTCCCCTACAATACGCAAAACAGCACAGAGACAAGCCTCAAAACTTCTGGAACAAGGTAATTTGGAGTGATGAGACCAAAATTGAACTTTTTGGCCACAACCATAAATGTTACATTTGGAGAGAGGTCAACAAGGCCTATGATGAAAGGAACACCATTCCTACTGTAAAGTATGGAGGTGGATCGCTGATGTTTTGGGGATGTGTGAGCTACAAAGGCACAGGAAACTTGGTCAAAGTTGAAGGAAAGATGAATGCAGCATGTTATCAGCGAATACTGGAGGCAAATTTGGAATCATCAGCCCAGAAACTGCGCATGGGACGTACTTGAACGTCCCAACATGACAACGATCCAAAACACAAGGCCAAGTCAACCTTTCATTGGCTACAGCAGAACAAAATGAAGGTTCTGAAGTGGTCATCTCAGTCTCCTGACTTCAATATCATTGAGACACTCTGGGGAGATCTCAAGCACGCAGTTCATGCTAGATAGCCCAGGAATTTACAGGAACTGGAGGCTTTTTGCCAAGAAGAGTGGGCAGCTTTACCATCTGAGAAAATAAAGAACCTCATCCACAACTACCACAAAAGTCTTCAAGCTGTCATTGATGTTAGAGGGGGCAATACACGGCATTAAGAAATGGGGTATGTGAACTTTTGATCAGGGTCATTTGGATGTTTTGGGTTGTCATTATGATTTAAAAAGAGAAGACACAGTAGTTTGACAATGGCTTCACCCAACCACTAACCATGAGTGGAGTAAAAGTTTTGGTGTTATCTTACATATTCTCTAAAAAAAAGGCCAAGAAAGCAAAAATTCTGTCTGGGTATGTAAACTTTTGAGCACAATTGTATGTCTGGACATAGTAAATCAAGTGTATTGTGCCAGCTTCTGCTCATATAGGGAGGTGGGAGGGCTCACTGCTGCATAGGGACCCACCGAGAAATTCACTTGTTCTCCTGTGGGCCAGTCCAAGCCTTGGTGTAGCTATTTTTATAGCAGTCATATTATACACTATGAGTGTGCAGCAGATTGTGAGTTTTATAGCAGCTATAATGAATGAGAAAAGTATCAGGAGTCTATTACTACCTCCAGAAACTGATAAGCATTACGTATCAGGATTGTGCTACTTCCCTGCCTTTGTAAGAAATCCATAGCCATTATTAAATTACTCGCCCCTATGCTGTTGGCAGATATGCAACGGATACAGACTTGTGTGCAGGAGTTTACACTTTTCTGACAGTAGATGGCGATGTTGTTACTGTTATATGCTTAGTTGAATGTAATGCAAAATACTTGTTGTACTTTGGTTTCACTTTCTCTCTGGTAAAAGGTCCTTCAGACTTCCTGTTATGCTGTATTAAGAAGCTGAGGCATGTACCTCATGTCATGCTGTAGATAAAAATTGAATTACCACATATAATCTACTCTCACAAGTTTCTTCTGCAACCAAACTGCAGATAACAGAACATTATAACCTACTGCAGCCAATGTAAAAATTGGATTTTCAAACTGTAATAATCAAAATGTAAAATATTTTTATATTAAAAGCTTATTTAACGTTCAGTCAATAAAATGATTGTATATATATTTCATCCTGCCCTGAATACTATTGCACTTCTTTTCTTATCTCCATTGCTATCCATAACTCCACTGTCTGGGTATCCCACCTCTGCCTTATTCCTCCCCCGCACTTCTTCTCTGCATGTCCCTTCAATGTCAACCAATAATCCAGCAAATTTCATCGGTCCTCCTATACGTCTCTGCTTTAATATCCTTATAACTACCTAAATGTAATCTTACCTGTCATTAAAAGTCCTTCTTTTGAGTAACTGGGTGGGATTGAAACTAGTTCATTTTTGGGATAGGTGCCAGGAATGTCATAAAAGGGTCAATTTAGCAAATACAGGACCAAGAGACATATTCATCACATCGTTTTAAAATGCTCCAACTGTGTTTGAATAAATTTACTATCCTTAAAGTACCACACATTAAAGAGTAAAGGGTTTTTTGGCAATGCTCACTTCCCAATGTGAAAATGAGTGGTGCCAGTCAAATCCTCTAAAGGCATGGTCTCGACTTTTGTGCAAAGATTTTTAATTCTAGACTTTACTCTGGGCGGACACTGACATCTTGGGACCCCTGTGCAAGAAATGTGTGTGTGGGGGGGGTGACAAAGCTATATACACTGCTCAAAAAAATAAAGGGAACACTAAAATCCCACATCCTAGATATCACTGAATGAAATATTCCAGTTGTAAATCTTTATTCATTACATAGTGGAATGTGTTGAGAACAATAAAACCTAAAAATTATCAACATAAATCACAGCTAATATCCCACGAAGGTCTGGAGTTGGAATGATGCTCAAAAACAAAGTGGAAAATGAAGTTACAGGCTGATCCAACTTCAGTGGAAATGCCTCAAGACAAGGACATGATGCTCAATAGCGTGTGTGGCCTCCACGTGCCTGTATGATCTCCCTACAACGCCTGGGCATGCTTCTGATGAGGCGGCGGATAGTCTCCTGAGGGATTTCCTCCAAGACCTGGACTAAAGCATTTACCAACTCCTGGACAGTCTGTGGTGCAACGTGACGTTGGTGGATGGTGCGAGACATGATGTCCAGATGTGTTCAATTGGATTCAGGTCTGGGGAATGGGTGGGTCAGTCCATAGCTTCAATGCCTTCATCTTGCAGGAACTGCTCACACACTCCAGCCACATGAGGTCTGGCATTGTCCTGCATTAGGAGGAATCCAGGGCCAACCACACCAGCATATGGTCTCACAAGGGGTCTGAGGATCTCATCTCGGTACCTAATAGCAGTCAGGCTACCTCTGGCGAGCACATGGAGGGCTGTGCGGCCCTCCAAAGAAATGCCACCCCACACCATTACTGACCCACTGCCAAACCGGTCATGCTGAAGGATGTTGCAGGCAGATCGCTCTCCACGGCGTCTCCAGACTGTCATGTTTGTCACATGTGCTCAGTGTGAACCTGCTTTCATCTGTGAAGAGCACAGGGCACCCGTGGCGAATTTGCCAATCCTGGTGTTCTGTGGCAAATGCCAAGCGTCCTGCATGGTGTTGGGCTGTGAGCACAACCCCCATCTGTGGACGTTGGGCACTCAGACCATCCTCATGGAGTCGGTTTCTAACAGGGCTCTGGCAGTGCTCCTCCTGTTCCTCCTTGCACAAAGGCTGAGGTAGCGGTCCTACTGCTGGGTTGTTGTCCTCCTACATCCCCCTCCACGTCTCCTGGTGTACTGGCCTGTCTCCTGGTAGAACCTCCAGCCTCTGAACACTACGCCGACAGACACAGCAAACCATCTTGCACAGCTTGCATTGATGTGCCATCCTGGATGAGCTGCACTACCTGAGCCACTTGTGTGGGTTGTAGAGTCCGTCTCATGCTACCACGAGTGTGAAAGCACAGCCAACATTCAAAGGTGACAGAAAGTGCCAGAAAGCATTGGTACTGAGATGTGGTCTGTGATCCCCACCTACAGAACCACTCCTTTATGGAGTGTGCCTTGATAATTGCCAATAATTTCCATCTGTTGTCTATTCCATTTGCACAACAGCATGTGAAATTGATTGTCAAACAGTGTTGCTTCCTAAGTGGACAGTTTGATTTCACAGAAGTTTGATTTACTTGGAGTTATATTCTGTTAAGTGTTCCCTTTATTTTTTTGAGCAGTGTATATATAGATAGCCACACACACATCCATGTATATTACATAGTCTAGTTTATTATGTATATTGCTGTCCCTTATTACACACTGCCCTCTCTTGTTATATACAACTCCATCCCTTACATATCGTATTATATAGAGCCCTGTCTTTATCACATACTGTCCTGTCTTGTTAGATACATAATGCAATGATGGCTGATGGAGCATGGGAAAGCTTCTTTTCTAATGGAGGAGCTGATGGACTGGTCGTCTCGTCACCGACTGCCCCATCAGCAGTCATTTTATATGTTATCAAGAGAGAGGGCTGTGTAATAAAAAAGGGCGCAGTGAATAACAAAAATAACAAGAATTCTCTATGTAAAAGACAGTGCTTGACATAACAGCAGAAGAAGCTATTTAATCCCTTAGTGACATAGCCATTTTGCTGCTTAATGACCAAGCCAATTTTTACAATTCTGACTACTGTCACTTTATGTGGTTATAACTCTGGAACACTTCAACGTATCCCACTGATTCTGAAGTTGTTTTTTCATGCCATTTTGTACTTCATGTTAGCAGTAAAATTTCTTTGATATGACTTGTGTTTAACGAGTGTACTCGTTGCTCAGGTGATCTCCGAGTATTTGTTAGTGTTCGGAGATTTAGTTTTCATCCCCTCAGCTGAATGATTTACAGCTATTAGCCAGCCTGAGTACATGTGGGGGTAGCCTGGTTGCTAGGGAATCCTCACATGTAATTAAGCTGTCTAGTAGCTGTAAATCATTCAGCTGCAGCAATGAAAACTTAATCTCCGAACACTAACAAATACTCGGAGATCACCTGAGCGTGCTCAGGAAAACCCGAGCAACGAGTACACTCACTCGTCACTAATTAAGAACCATATAATGTCATGTGAGTCTTAAATGTTGATTTTTTATATATTTGAATGGCTGTTTGACTCTTATATCAGCTCCTACAGCTTATTATCTTCTATCTGTGGAAGGCAAGGATGCAGGATCATTGAACAATGCCAGCTTCAGAACAGCACTAACAAGTTGTATAGCAAACAGCTAACAAGCACCCACTTCTTGCCGTTGATGCCACAAAGGCAAAGCTGCCTCTGCAAGCAGCATGTGAGAGAACATAGTTTGGATCAGCTTCTCGACCCATCAGATTGTGCACCTCCACCTTGCAAGCAGGAAGCTGGGAGGCCAAATAGCGGTTCGCTTTCCCGAAGAAAGAAAATTAGAACAACCCTTTAAGCTTACTTAGGCAAGAATTTGTACACGTAACAATACTTTTACATATCCCTATGAGAGAAGGTACAGTAATGATGATTTGGAGAGAACATAAAGACAATTTAGCATTTCAAGAAATGAAGACAAAGTAACTTTTTATTTTTAAAGGGAAAGCACACATAAACAGACAACAAATGTGGATACAGACATCTCTAATTTTGCAAATAATCAAATCCTAATTTACAAAAAGGTCATTTAAAATCAACCAGTTATAGCGATTCCTATACAATCCTAGGATAATGACACATCTAGTCCATCCCTGGCATCCAGATGAATAAATAAATACAAAATATATATTTTTCCTTTTTTTTTGTTTCACATGAAGTCGATATGAAATATTGCATACATACAAAACAATATACAGTACTTTTACAACTATCTCCGAAAAAGGACCAGCTATTTCGGTGTATGGAAAACAAAGAGACGAGACAAGATTGTATCATGAAACACTGAGCTTGTGTACCACAAAATACCATGTTACTGATCTTTGTGCGCTGCGGGTTGTCTAGAAATTCCACTAGCAAAGCCTGTTTGGGCAACTGAATGTGTCCACGTCAACCTTTACTACATCTATTCTGGCGAGTGACTAGGGCAATTTCAAGTGGTTTTAAAACAAGGAAGCGTTATTACCTAATAGTGCAAAGCTAAAACAGAAAATGCCTTAGTCCATTAATTATGAGCAAAATAGTAACTGTACAAAATGCCAAAAGAACAGTATGATACTTCAGCTCTGTGCTGAGTTATCAACTATATACTATGTAAAAGTTGACTATAGTGAAATTGTTAGGAATGCTGCAATGTTGTTGCCGGCTGAAATGTTAGTCATAGTCATTTATCTGATATCCCCCATGTACAGGCCCCTATACACAGAGTAGAGCTGACCTAGTCTATTTCTTCAGGACTGGCTGATGTGCATGAGGGCTTCCCAAACATATTGGGCCCAATTCATTAAAGGGAATCTGTCACCAGGTTTTCGCTGCCTTATCTGAGAGTGGCAAAATCTAGGAAAATACACCATGATCCCTACGAAGTACACTTAGCTTACTGGTCGCAGTAGTTGTGACACAATCAGTTTTCGCTCAGAAAGCTAACCCGCACACATCGCAGCGTTTTGTGTACACTGTCTATTAAAAGTGAGCTGCTTATCAAAGGAGGGGGTGTGGTCGGACTAGGGCTCACATAACATGTAGTCCAGGCAATGATAATTTCTTGATGAAAACTTCATTGTATGGAAACAACAGCAAACAAACTAATAAATGACACATCGCTGAAATATGTGTCTCAGCTGCAACCTCATGCTGTTCTCAGATATCATAGGAAAAAGCTGCTGTCAGATTCCATTTAAGGCTAGAGTTTTTCTTGCCAGTCTTAATAAAGGCAGCACTGGAGTCGGATGTGCGTAATTCTTTAGTAGGTGTACGCCTCTTAATTAAGCATATCTTACACTGCCGTGCTCCACTAGAAATGCTCCAGTTACTAGAGTACATTTCTAACGTAATTTTGGTCGCTAAAGTGATGTAAATTTTGGTGAATTTGCCAAGCAGGCCGCACCCCGTCCCATCCAGCTCTGCCGACTTTGACTGACCGGGCTGAGACTGGTGTAAAAACGCCAAAATGTGCACATTTTTTTACACGCAACTCACACTTTATGACAGTTTGATGAATTGGGTCAGTTATGTCAAGAGAAATTAGGATTGGGCATGTTCAATTTCCATACCCAAACCTGTTGTTCTCAGCCAGGAGAAAAGCAGGTGCCAGAGATGTCTGACAGCTGATTACTCCCCTCTCCCCATACAAAAGCCATGCTCATCATTTTATTTAGATTACACCTCAATGTAAAATGTTTAAAATATTTCCCCTAAGTAGTATCATGCCATCAAGCTGTCAATCACATACCTGAACCGTTATAGTTTTACTTTTGCACAAACAGTGAAGTTAATGTAGTAATACTGTATGACTCAATCGTGCAAAAATGTACTAATGCCATAGCAAGCAGTCAAGTAGAATGCATATTGCACTGTGAAGCCATATGGGAAAAACACCATAGCCTTATAATATAATTAATATTATTGCAAAACTATACTGGAGCTTGTATGAGACAACTATAATTAGATCTAGTCAGAATCATCGTATTCCTGTTATCAGTACCTATAGGAGGGATTCTTCGTAAATTTCCATACACTCGCTCTATGCTATTTCACTTATGCATCTCTGATTCGTATTAGGGTTATTTCCTTTTAAAAACGACATCTCCAATGGCAAAATGTAAAAATTCAATTTAACAAGACGCTTCGGGTAGAAGACTTGAAGAAGTCCTGCTGTTGGTACACGCTATAGAAATGAAGGATGAATGCCACCGGCAGTAAGTTATACCAGATGACAGTGCCCACCGGCAGTAAGTCATACCAGATGACAGTGCCGACTGACCACCGGCAGTAACTCATACCAGATGACAGTGCCCACTGACCACCGGCAGGGAGTTATGCCAGATGATAGTGACCACCGGCAGGGAGTTATACTGGATGACAGTGCCCACCGGCAGTGAGTGATACCAGATGACAGTGCCCATCGGCAGTGAGTTATACCAGATGACAGTGCCCACCGGCAGTGAGAAATACAAGATGACAGTGCCCACAGGCAGTTATGCCTGATATCATTGCCCACCGGCAGTAAGTTATACCAGATGACAGTGGCCACCGGCAGTGAGTTATGCCAGATGACAGCGCCCACCGGCAGTAAGTTATACCAGATGACAGTGCCCATGGGCAGTAAGCTATACCAGATGACAGTTCCCACCTGCAGTGAGTTATACCAGATGACAGTGCCCACCTGCAGTGAGTTATACCAGATGACAGTGCCCACCAGCAGTAAGTTATGCCAGATGACAGTGTCCACCTGCAGTGAGTTATGCCAGATGACAGTGCCCACCAGCAGTGAGTTATACCAGATGACAGTGGCCACCTGCAGTAAGTTATGCCAGATGACAGTGGCCACCTGCAGTAAGTTATGCCAGATGACAGTGCCCACCAGCAGTGAGTTATACCAGATGACAGTGCCCACCAGCAGTAAGTTATGCCAGATGACAGTGGCCACCTGCAGTAAGTTATGCCAGATGACAGTGCCCACCTGCAGTGAGTTATACCAGATGACAGTGCCCACCAGCAGTAAGTTATGCCAGATGACAGTGTCCACCTGCAGTGAGTTATGCCAGATGACAGTGCCCACTGGCAGTGAGTTATGCCAGATGACAGTGCCCACTGGCAGTGAGTTATACCAGATGACAGTGCCCACAGGCAGCGAGTTATACCAGATGACAGTGCCCACCAGCAGTAAGTTATGCAAGATGACAGTGTCCACCTGCAGTGAGTTATGGCAGATGAGAGTGCCCACTGGCAGTGAGTTATAATACCAGATGACAGTGCCCACTGGCAGTGAGTTATGCCAGATGACAGTGCCCACCGGCAGCAAGCTATACCAAATGACAGTGCCACCGGCAGTAAGTTACACGAGATGACAATGCCCACCTGCATTAAGTTATACCAGATGACAATGTCCACCGGCAGTGAGTTACACCAGATGACAGTGCCCACATGTAACAACAGCACAAGAGGGGCGGCACAAAGGCAATATACTCAATGTAACACTTTGGTCCTTCTCTGTGTATTCTATGTGAAAAACCCTGCATTCACTAGGCAGACATTACGCCTTGATGTAGAACATCCTTTTGGCAGACATTTGGTTAAAGTAGAGAATTCAGGTGTAACAATTACAATCTGGAGAATTCTGACAAATCTGTTTGATGCAAACAATCAATTTAAACCTGAACAACTCTATTTCCATATATATATAAAAAATTGTGAATTCAGAATGGCGAGAACACAACTAGTGTATGTAGGAATCCCCCAAAGAAACAAATGTGCCGGCGACATGTTCTGCTAGCCCTGCACTGAACACACAGCAGACTGGCGTGGTGGATACGGGAAGCCTGTAGGCGCAGTTTGTTTGTTTTTTACAATGCCCCGGTACAATGTGTATAACACAAGCACACTGTGCAGGGTCAATGGGAGGAAAGGTTGTGCATTTCTGACATGTGCCAATGTCTGCAATCCTTCCCTGCCTTGAAATAATAACAGTGGTAAAACTTCATCCATTCAGCTTCATAATTTCATTTTTCTCTCCACTGGAAAAGGGACAACTTGGAAGATCTTTGCAGCCTCTGTGTTTGTGACAAGCTTGGTCCAAATAGGTTGGAAATGTCCTTTGTAGCCAACGAAAGCTAGCTTATCTGCAGACAACAAAAGGATAGATAGAAATGTCATGAAAATTGTTGCAAAAAAAGTTTAATCACAGTAAAAAAAATGTATTTTCAAAATCAGAATTTGCGTATAGGTAAAATACTTGAAGTGTCATGGTGGATACACATCATATACTTATAGAAGCTCAATCAATCAGCATGATGGCATTTATTTTTTAATTCTTTTATTATTCACTTTGAAGAAATGTACATTTGATTAAATACTGGGGAAGGGCAATACATGCAGTTCCCTCCGTATGTCATCACAATCACTCTGGGTGTAAACAGGGGAAATCAAACAAGGAGAAGGGCATCCCCAGGGGGATGTATAATCCCAATGGGCCCTTACTATGTACTATGAGACATACAGTGGGGAAAATAAGTATTTCATACACTGCCGATTTTACAAGTTTTTCCACCTGCAAAGAATGGAGAAGTCTGTAATATCGTAGGTACACTTCAACAATTACAGAGGTCAGACATTACCTGTAGTTCTTGACCAAGTTTGCACACACTGCAGCAGGGATTTCGGCCCACTCCTCCATACAGATCATCTCCAGATCTTTCAGGTTTCAGGGCTGTTGCTGGGCAACATTAAGTTTCAGCTCCCTCCAAAGATTTTCTATTGGTTTCATGCTGGAAGATCCAGCCATGATCTATCTTCTGTGCTCTTACTGAGGGAAGGAGTTTGTTGGCCAAAATATCGCGTTAAATGACCCATCCCAACCTCCCTTCAATACTATGCAGTCGCCGTCCCGTTTGCAGAAAAGCACCCCGAAATTATGATGTTTCCACCACCACACTTCAAGGTTGGGACAGTGTTCTTGGGGTTGTAGTCATCCTGCTTCTTCCTCCAAACACGGCGAGTGGCGTTGATACAAAAAAGTTCTATTTTGGTCTCATCTGACCACAAAACCTTCTCCCCTTCCTTTTCTTGATCATCCAGTTGGTCATTGGTTGCGTGAGCAGGTGGACTTTGTGTGCCCTGCAGGATTTTAATCCATGACTGCGTAGTGTGTTACTAATGGTAATATTTGAAACTGTGGTCCCAGCTCTCTTCAGGTCACTGACCAGGTCCTCCCATAGTGTTCTACACTGATTCCTGACCTTTCTCATAATCATCCTCACCTAATGATGTGAGATCTTACATGGAACCCCAGACCAAGGAAAATTGACAGTCCTCTTGTGTTTTTTCCCTTTTATAATAATTGTGTCAACAGTTGTTGCTTTCTCACCATGCTGCTTGCCTATTGTCCTGTAGCCCATCCCAGCTTTGTGCAGGTCTACAATTTTGTCCCTGGTGTCCTTAGACAGATCTTTGGTCTCGGCCATGGTGGAGATGTTGAGTGTGATTAATTAATAAAGTCTTTTATACAGGTAACAAGATCAAACAGGTGCAATTAATACAGCTAATGAGTGCAGAGTAGGAGGGCTTCTTAAAGAAAAACTAACAGGTCTGTGAGAGCCAAAATTCTTGCTGGTTGGTAGATAATCAAATACTTATTTCATGCAATACAATGCAAACTAATTATGTAAAAATCATAAAATGTGTTTTTCTGGTATTTTTTGATTATGTCTCTCACAGTTGAAGTGTACCTACCATACAGGGAGCTGAAACTCAATGTTGCCTGAAAGATCTGGAGAAAATCTGCATGGGGGAGTGGGCCAAAATCCCTGTGTGCAAACTTAGTCAAGAACTACAGGAAACATCTTACCTCTGTACTAGCAAAAAAGTTTCTGTACCAAATATTAAGTTCTGTTTTTCTATTGTGTCAAATTCTTATTTCATGCAATAAAATGCAAATTAATTATGTAAAAATCATACAATGTGATTTTCTGGATTTTTTTTTAGATTCAGTCTCTCACAGTTGAAGTGTACATACGATAAAAATTACAGACCTCTCCATTCTTTGTAGGTGGGAAAACTTTCAATAAAAGGTGAGACCCCCCCCCCCCCTTTTGGGAACTTTCCATTCTGCTACCTGTCATTGCTTGTCTTTTTAAATATCACAAGAGGTTCCAACTTCCTTTTTTTGTTATATACTTGTACAGCTTTATTTTACTTATAAAATCTGTTGCTCAGTCACTGGAAAATCTCCGTTTTAAATCATAGGCAAATAATGCTCTTGGCATGTAAAAGCACTTCACAAGCTTCTGCCTCCATTACTCTATTCCCTCCCAGCCCCACCATTCTCTAATTGACTGTCACTTCACTTGAGAATACAGCAAGGGAGTCAGATGCTTGTGAAATGCTTTGACACTCCTAGAGCACTGAAAAATAATTTACACATGAATTAAAACAGCTATCAGAAAGTAACAGATTGCATCAGTAAAGGTGTGGATGAAATAATCTTTCAGAGATCAACACAATACCAACTTATATGGCTAGCTACCATGGTAATATATAATATATCAAAAATTTGTACCAATGGTAACACAGACCCTTAAGGCCCATCATCGATTTATACAAGACAACTTCAAAAAAATGATGACATATGGTCCAATAGAATGAATAGAAAAAGTACAAACTTTATTGAATTGGTAATACAGTACCAGTGAATGAAAGGACAATAGTGAAACTACTAGGGTAGCACTGGATAAAAAGCAGGGGGCGCGTGCCCAGGAAGACCGTTCACTGTAACAATGATAACATAAAGTATATAGGCTATAAGAAAAAAATTAGCAAAAGGAAACAACCAAACAATAAACAACAAAATATACATAACAAAAAATAGATATATGGCCTGTGATTAAGAAGCCATGCGGACAACTATAATGCGGACTGCCTATAGATTACACCCATAATACAATAGACATAGCACGCAATATCATGGCAAGTTACAATAAAGGCATCTAGCCACTGCCTAGCACTAAGGCCAAATCTACACACCTCCGCCCCCAGGCGCGTCCCCAGGAGTTCCTGTTCACTGGTGCGGTGGGTATTTTGCGGCCGTAATATTCCTATTCCCAAATGAAGTGTGTAGATTTGGCCTTAGTGCTAGGCAGTGGCTAGATGCCTTTATTGTAACTTGCCATGATATTGCGTGCTATGTCTATTGTATTATGGGTGTAATCTATAGGCAGTCCGCATTATAGTTGTCCGCATGGCTTCTTAATCACAGGCCATATATCTATTTTTTGTTATGTATATTTTGTTGTTTATTGTTTGGTTGTTTCCTTTTGCTAATTTTTTTCTTATAGCCTATATACTTTATGTTATCATTGTTACAGTGAATGGTCTTCCTGGGCACGCGCCCCCTGCTTTTTATCCAGTGCTACCCTAGTAGTTTCACTATTGTCCTTTCATTCACTGGTACTGTATTACCAATTCAATAAAGTTTGTACTTTTTCTATTCATTCTATTGGACCATATGTCATCATTTTTTTGAAGTTGTCAGAGATCAACACAAGTATATAAACATATTTGGGGGTGGATCGTGCTGACAAATTCCCTTAAAAACGGATCTGTTACTTTGAAAATCCATGTCAGAATGACTGCAAAATCCTTTGTGAAAGTCTAACTCAATGTCTGCCCACCTACCCTGATTGACAGGTCTGCAGTGTCCTTACTCTTGCTATATCATGTTGCCGAGTACAAACAGTGGCTGGATTATAGCGCCACACTGACATTGATTTTCAGAGTAACTATATGAGACTCATTGAGTCCAAGATCTATTTACCGTATATACTCATGTATAAGCCGACCCGAGCATAATCCGAGAAACCTAATTTTGCCACAAAAAACTGGGAAGACGTATTGACTCAAGTATAAGCAGGGTATGCATTGTCCCCTCATCCCCATCCTTGTCTACATGGCTCCTTATGACCATCCTTGTCTGCATGGCTCCTTATGCCCATCCTTGTCTGCATGGCTCCTTATGACCATCCTTGTCTGCATGGCTCCTCATCCCCATCCTTGTCTGCATGGCTCCTCATCCCCATCCTTGTCTGCATAGCTCCTTATTCCTATCCTTGTCTGCATGGCTCCTTATTCCCATCCTTGTCTGCATGGATCCTTATTCCCATCCTTGTCTGCATGGCTCCTTATTCCCATCCTTGTCTGCATGGTTCCTTATTCCCATCCTTGTCTGCATGGATCCTTATTCCCATCTTTGTATGCATGGCTCCTTATTCCCATCCTCACGTATCCCTACTCATTAAGGGAATGAATATTCACCTCTCTCCATGCCTATGGGAGTGCAAAGAGGTGAATATTCATTACATTAATGAGCAGGCACCCATTATAGCCCGGCAGATGCTGGAAGCCGGCAAGTGCTGCTGACATTGTGCCTTCTATAAGAGAAATGAATATTCACTACCAGTGCAGTGAATATTCATTTCTCTTTAGCAGTGGGCACAGGCTTTAGCCGCTTCCCCTCCCCCACCATCTTCTGGGACAATGACTCGTGTATAAGCCGAGAGGGACGTTTTCAGCACAAAAAAGGGTTGAAAAACTCGGCTTATACACAAGTATATACGGTAATAATGTATGTGTTTGTATTGTGAAATCTGGTAACAGATCCTCTTTAAGGTTTTTATAAAACCTTAACTGTGCCTTACCTTTTAGTTTTAGATCTGCATCAGCTCCAAGTTTCCCCAGGACCTTGATCCATGGTCCTTTGTAGTAAAGTCGTCCCTTAGATACGATGACTACAATAGAGCTGTAATGCAAAATTCATTGTTAGCCAAGATCTTCCTAAACTGTTTGCAGGGACATAACTATAGACATGCAGAGGTTGCAGATGCAAAAAAGTGGAGAAGCCAGCACAGCTTATGGTTAGTACGCAATACAAAAGGTGCAGATGCACATACTGAATTCTGACTGTATTTCAAATATGAGACATTTAGCAAACAATTGATCAATTCTTTGAGCTACCCCGCCACTTCACGGCAATCTCATAATGGGGCAGTCCCACTCTACGTATTTTATTACCATTGTGCCATTGCGGCCTCCTAAATGTATAAAGAGTATAAAAAGAAAAACCACATTACATTACATTACATTACTATAACATGCAAGCTGTACCTGGAGCATTTTCAGAATCACTCCCTTGGTGCCAGGAAGGGCAAGCGCAGGTAAAGGCCGATCAGGTCCTGTGCGGACGTTTCAGTTGCCAAACCAGCACCAAAGTTAAAGGGTGAGACAGGCTGAGACACAGGTGCACAATTAACTGGAGCCTTGCCTCAGCCTGTCTCACCCTTTAACTTTGGTGCTGGTTTGGCAGTGTGGAAGCCAGATCTGAGATGTCCGCACAGGACCTGATCGGCCTTTACCTGCGCTTGCCTTTCCTGGCACCAAGGGAGTGATTCTGAAACTGCTCCAGGTACAGTTTGCATATTATAGTAATGTAATGGTGTCTTTCTTTTTATACTCTTTATACATTTAGGAGGCCGTAATGGCACAATGTAAATAAATACGTAGAGTAGGACTGCCCCATTATGAGAATGCTGTGAAGTGGCGGGGTAGCTCAAAGAATTGATCAATTGTTTGCTAAATGTCTCATATTTGAAATACAGATAGAATTTAGTATGTGCATGTGCACCTTATGTATTGTGTCCTGACCATAAGCAGTGCTGGCTTCTCCTCTTTTTTGTTTAGAGGTTGCAGATGCACTGGGCCTAGACTCTAAGGATGGGAAGTGTTCACTCTGTCACATAGGTTTATTAAAAACCTAGCCCCAACCTTAAAAACACGGGGGCTAGGTATCAGGCCTGGGGTAGTGCATTCAAGAGAACTAGCACATCACAAGAGAAATCTTGGAGTCGAAGGTGCGAGGTTCAGATTATGGAGAAAGTCCGTATCAGAACGGAGGGAACCTACCGGGCGATAGAGGAAGGAGATATAGGGCAGTACAGAACTGTGGAGAGCTTTGTGAGTGAGAGAGACTAATTTATATTGTATTCTGTAGCAAATGGGTAGCCAGTGCAGTGACTGGCACAAGGTGGAAGCATTGGTGAAGCAGCTGGACAGAAATACAGAGACAGATAAATAGAGAGTTGCAGTAGTCCAAACGAGAATGAATAAGAGTGACAGTAAGAGTTTTAGCAGTTTCAAAGGTGAGGAAAGGTCGGATTCTGCAGATGTTTTTAAGATGTAGGTGACATGAGCGAGTGAGTGATTGAGTGATCGGATATAGGGAATAAAGGAAAGTTCTGTGTCAAATAAAACCCCAAGACAGTGGCGGTGCTGCTTGGGGGCTATGGTTACATCCTCCAAGGTAATTGGAGCATGGAGAAATGAGCATCATATCATGTCCTGTCACATTTGTAGTGTGACATCACTATATGTATTATGTCTGTAGTGTGACATCACTATATGTATTATGTCGGTGGTATGACATCACTATATGTATTATTTATGTGGTGTGACATCACTATATGTATTATGTCTGTGGTGTGACATCACTATATGTATTATGTCTGTGGTGTGACATCACTATATGTATTATGTCTGTGGTGTGACATCACTATATGTATTATGTCTGTGGTGTGACATCACTATATGTATTATGTCTGTGGTGTGACATCACTATATGTATTATGTCTGTGGTGTGACATGACCATATGTATTATGTCTGTGGTGTGACATCACTATATGTATTGTTTGTGGTGTGACATCACTATATGTATTATGTCTGTAGTGTGACATCACTATATGTATTATGTCGGTGGTATGACATCACTATATGTATTATTTATGTGGTGTGACATCACTATATGTATTATGTCTGTGGTGTGACATCACTATATGTATTATGTCTGTGGTGTGACATCACTATATGTATTATGTCTGTGGTGTGACATCACTATATGTATTATGTCTGTGGTGTGACATCACTATATGTATTATGTCTGTGGTGTGACATGACCATATGTATTATGTCTGTGGTGTGACATCACTATATGTATTGTTTGTGGTGTGACATCACTATATGTATTATGTCTGTAGTGTGACATCACTATATGTATTATGTCGGTGGTATGACATCACTATATGTATTATTTATGTGGTGTGACATCACTATATGTATTATGTCTGTGGTGTGACATCACTATATGTATTATGTCTGTGGTGTGACATCACTATATGTATTATGTCTGTGGTGTGACATCACTATATGTATTATGTCTGTGGTGTGACATCACTATATGTATTATGTCTGTGGTGTGACATGACCATATGTATTATGTCTGTGGTGTGACATCACTATATGTATTGTTTGTGGTGTGACATCACTATATGTATTATGTCTGTGGTGTGACATCACTATATGTATTATTCCTGTGGTGTGACATCACTATATTTATTATTTCTGTATTGTGACATAATCTGGACAGTCCCTGAGTTTGGCGTCATTACTGTAGGTCACAGAGTTGTTCCCGTGCGGTGACAGCGCTGTGTGCATTTTAGGGGTGTAAGTAGAAGTATAGAGTTTGCAGTCACACATGGATCCCCTCCATATAGGAGGGAGAATACTAGTACTAAATGTTGCAGGTGAAGTCGGAGAGGCTTTTTTGAATGGTGCAGGAACTTCATGTCATGCTTATGGCATACATGATACAGATATTATCCAATGAGAACGCTACTCACTTGTCATTGATGTTGGTCACATAGTTATCAAACTGAGCTGGGATTCCTTGTAGTATGGCAGTTTTGAAGCTTGCACTATCCACAACTTTTCCTTGGCTTCCATCAATCACAACCACTTGTATCCCATCATCTGGCATGAAGAACTTTTTGTTATCCACCTATAATACAGATGTTCATGACGTTAATATATAATAACATAAGTGGACGTTCTCTTGCTCATTGTCCAGTTAGCAGAATATGGAGTTATACACTTCTATAGATAAGCCCTCCATTGCCAAACCAGCTCTATTGTGTAATATACTACAATGACTATATACTTTTTCCAAGTATACAGATGAAATGTACTTTTGAGGCCTCAGGTCTGTATGCATTATTCATGGTACCTCTCTGTAGGGACTTGGGTGCTTACTACCAACTGCTGCCCTCATTTCAGCACTGTTCTAATAGGGCAATCAGTAATAAAGCAATTATTCTTCCGTTACACCAGTCTGATAAGGGAAAACAATGCTCAAATGTAATTTAATAGCTAGTAACAATAGTGGAGGAACCAGCGCTGAGATTGAAACATGTATGGGAGCCATGTAACACTAAAAACCTCCATACACATTAGACTGTCAGCCAGACTCCGATATCGACTGGTTGGGACAACAATCTACTGTGTATGGAGGCGATCACATTGCTCTCCTGGAGATAAGCCGCTGGTCGATGTGTCAGCTGGCGGATCTCTAATAGAGAACACAAGAGCACTAATGGGATGGGCGGCTGAAATGGCAGAAGCATCGTTTGGACAACAACCATCTAATGTATATGGCGGCCCTAAAAGGCTGACGCTAGGGATATGACAATAACTCTCTGCCACACTGAGTCAGTGGACTGACTGTAGGGTATGGCTAGCTATGATTTAGAAGTTGACACCCAGATATCACAAAGCTGAAACTTGAAACCCTTGTCATGGTATGTTGTACCACGCCATGGACAGAGGGTTTTACTCTTTTAAAATGAGTGAAATTGGGTAAGATAGATATTAGACCGATGGTGCGGAAATTACTTACCTCTATGTATGCAAAGTCATCTTTTAGATGGTAGTATCTGGTGTTGTAGGACTCCACTTTGATCTCTAGCAAGTGATCCTTTGTCTTCTCCTGGAAGAGAATGCATCTTTTTAGCACTACCACTGCCTAACAGAGCAGCGGGGCCTCAGCTCAAATATTTTCAATAACATTTTCTAATGACTTGTCTAAAAAAAAAATACATAATTAAAATAAAAAGAAAATGCTGTGAAGCGAAAAAGAAGCAGTACTCGCCTCTTCTTCCCGCCAACTGCAGGGTGCAGAAACCGTGGACATTCACACAGTCTTGGTTTATAAACTGAAAATACATGACCGCTGCAGCCAATCAGTGGCCTCACAGGTCAGGTGCCATACTATTGGCATCATGCTCTGCACTCAGCAGGGATGCCAGTAAAGTGAAGCCCTTGTTCACAGCGGCCACAGACTGCTGCCATCATGTGCTGGCTGATGGCAATCAAAGATCTGAAGAACTAAATAATCTGTGCTGGATCAGCGGGGCCCAGAAGAGGCAAGTACAGTTTATTTTTTGGATGATTTACAGCATTTATTGCTGTTTTTTTGTTAATGAACAAACATAATTAATGTTTTGGCAGAAGATCTTTCATAAAAGTAGAACAACTCTTTAAAGTGTGAGCAAAAATCTAGGATTTTTACGCTGTGATGTGACCAGTAATGTCGCCAAATATTTTTATTCTTGGCGGATTGTGTGTAAAAGCTGTAACAAATGAAGGCAATGTATACCAATTTAGAATTGATGTACACATGTTAAACAGATCTGTAATACACCATCCATATATTACCTCCATTCATTCAATAACAAACAATTTAAGTTTTTTTTTTACTGTTTCACATATGCAAGAATTCATGAGAAAATCAATATGACATACATGAAGGCTCCATACACAGAGCACTGCCACATGGCTTATATGAGATCAAAAAAATGTGGCTGAGATGGATCTAAGGGGTAACATTTCTCCTTGTGGAGAGGATGCTTGTAAGCCATGTAATGCTCCTCTGGGAAATTAATTTGCTCTTCAGGGAGGACAAGCACTTGAATTCTAGTGCAAGATAATGGAAGTAACAATTGTAAAAGTCAACATCGACCCTTTGACATGCCTTGCAATATGTGGCTGCTTAGCAATACCACTTGTTGATTAGCGTGCCACAAGGTGACTTTTATAAAACGAAGAAAAAAAACATGACAAAAAAACTTTCAAAAATAAGATATATAAATGTCATATAAATTTTATTAAGAAAACCAAGTACAGATAACACAAGGAGGAGAGGGGGAAAGAAAACACCCACTCGCACATGTCCAGAACCGGATGCCCACAGAAATAGCAATAAAAGTGCAAGTGAGTATCGCAAATATAATAGCATCAATCTATTACACACTTGCCCGTATAATCCATTGCATAACTGTCCCAAAGAGATATTAAAACTGGGGAGGACGCCCACAGTGATTCCCAGCTACATCGGTAATATTGACAGCTACTGTTGCTGCTCCATGTTATATTGTTTTAATATCTCTTTGGGACAGTTATGCAATGGATTATATGGGCAAGTGTGTAATAGATTGATGCTATTATATTTGCAATACTCACTTGCACTTTTATTGCTATTTCTGTGGGCATCCGGTTCTGGACATGTGCGAGTGGGTGTTTTCTTTCCCCCTCTCCTCCTTGTGTTATCTGTACTTGGTTTTCTTAATAAAATTTATATGACATTTATATATCTTATTTTTGAAAGTTTTTTGTCGTGTTTTTTTTCTTCGTTTTATATTGATTTTTGCAACATTTTTCAATTATGTCCATATACAGTATATCGCAGTGTCTCAATATTAGATTCTATGCCACTATCACTGTGATGTTTTCTTTCATGAGGTGTTCTAAACACAAGGTGGCTTTTGTAAAATAATTTATCACTTTTATAAGATGAGCGCTTTTTAATTTATTTTGCATAAAGATTCTTAATCGTCTGATGGATCTAAGCTATTTAATCTTTTATTCAGCATGTGTTCCAGATCACGGGAATCTGCTGGAACAAACTCCCATTACTGCTGTTGGGCAGACACCGGTAGAAGAACATTAGGGTTAAAAGAACTGTACTGCTGTGAACATCTGGATCTTTTTCACCCCACTTCCGCTGGTGAATAAATGAGTGGCGAGTATCACATTTCTGTAGGACTCTTTTCCTGATGGCCTAAAGGTTGTCATACAGTGGACAATATTTTCCTAGATTATTGCACTTTTGGGTTTTGGGGACTAACCCTATAGGACTGCTGCTGCTCCTTTTTTGGCATTATACGTATGGATTGTAGAACTACCACAAATGTATTTTTGTTATCGAAACACAATCCATGGATAAGAGTATCTAGAATGAAAAAATAAAACAGACCCTTTTCTCTAATCTTTTATTTCCCTTCTATCCACTAAAAATTTGCAAACGCAATGTTTAACTGAACACGCTGAAGGGAGCCATCCTGCTTATTGGCATGTCCTCCACTAAAGAGAACATTTCTGATCCAACATCCCACATGATAGTAATTCATGATATTCCTTAATATCCCTCAGTTTCTCAGTTTACATTTATACCAAACATAAGCATAGTTTGTGTCATCTATAATATATTACAACATTGGTTAGGAACTTTTTTTCCCAGTACACAAAGATTAACTTTTATGATTACTGAAATTTCTCCCTCAGACAATATTATATCACCACAAAGCACAGAGCCCATTAAAGATTGCACCCCGCCTCTCATAAAACACAACCATAGTGATTTACCAGATCATTCCCGTTCAGTTTCTTTGGCAGAGGCACATCCACTATGGGTAGTTGGGCATATTTTGGGTAGACTGAAGCCTGGCAGTTACTGACACCGGAACCATTAGGGATGTTTGCTTTGATTTTTACTCTCTCGCATCCTTTTACTGAGCAAAATGCAAATTTCTCTTTTTCGTTTTGAGCCTTTAGCATTAAAAACAGCAGCCTAGAAGAAAACAGTATACATGTAAACATGTGTCTGCGGCTTTCGGTTATATTTCTATGCACAAAATTGTGACAACTAATTATACATATAATATTGGGGTAAATTACAAATATACCTATAAAAATGACTACAATTTACAAAATATGGTTGCATTACATTTGATGAAAGTGAACTTTGCTTATTATATTAGTATCTGCATCCAACGGTTGGGCGAGTCTGTAATAATACCAATCTAGTATACCAACGCCTGGCATACTGGTAGGTAACTGCAAAAATGAATGCATTGGACATAACTTTATAAAGAAGTCTATTATGAACTTAATTTTAACTTTTCTTTGCAACTTTTTTTCATAGATATAGATAAAGGAAAAAGATCACATACCCGGACTCCTCATCCCAATAATAGTATCCCCTGCCAGGGTATGCCTGATGAACTTTGTCCATTTGGAATGTGCGCACAAAGGTTCCCGTCTTGAATGTTTGCTTTGCGAGCCGATTGTGAATGTCTGAGAGGATGGAAAATGTTGTCCCTTTGGGGTAACAAAATCCTACTTGAATCCAGTCATTCCTAAAATAGGAGAATCATGTGTTACCACGAGTAATAAGAACTTAACATCAAATTTCCTAAAGAATCAAGTGGCCAAGAAAAATATTACGTTTTGAGATGGCTATTTTTTCCTGGCTTGAAAGCTCATTGCACGAAATTCTAGAAAAACACTTCAATTAACCCAAAGAAACCATTTTATAGTGCGGGGAATACAAATAATAGCACAATAAAGAGCAATTCAGGTTAGAAGTTTTATCTCTCTAGTTTTGTTTTATGAATCGTGTCCGAAATGTTAAAACATTCACCTCGGTAGTCATTAATAGCTTTTTGGCAAAAGACTCTTATTTGGAGACTAATGTTCTCAGGAGGACACTAACTTAGTAATATAGCCATAATAATACACAAGGGAAATGTTCGTGCTACTTAAAACATGTCTTGTTATTCATGATCTTTGCGTGCCTTTCTTGTTACTTATGATGCCTTCAAACAGATGTGGCAATATGTATTTCTTCTCGGCTATTTTAGATGATGAAGTGCGATAACCAATTCAGTTTAGTGAGAATAATGCACATAGGAGCATGACCTACTTTTGGAAGTTAATAAGCCAAAGAGTCAACTCCTCAGGGGCGGTCTTATCCCAGTGCACTGTGTAGCCTTTCTGCAGAGTGATGACAGGCTGATATTGCTGATAATGATGGCCTTTTCCAAGTGCTCCTTCTAAGTGTAATGGATGTTCGGGGTATTCATCTTTAATAATTGTCATACTTGCATCAGCTGGTCGTCGGGCTTGGACATAGATCTATATAGATTACCACAAAGAGGTTATATTTAGACTGCACTTTATGATGTAATATCATATGCTCATGATAGAAAAGCATTCAGTGATGTAAAACTTGACCTTATAGTACCTGTGCATAATTTCCACTGCAGATCGCCCCTTTCCAATCTGGAACATCTAAACAATCAGGATGCCTCAATAACCAGTTGTCTTCCTTGACCAAAAATGCTCCTGGATATTCTGACACCGAGCCATCTACATCATGAAAAACTGTGGTCTTATCTCCATCCATGTCCATTTGATTAAACCATGGTCCGGGCTCTCCGAAGAAAACACGAGAGGAAATCTGAAATGACAGCAAGTGCATTATGTATTAGTAATCGTACAAGAAAACATTACATATGTGTATGACTTAGATGATAAGTAGGAAATGGCAACCAAACACATTTCTTTAACCGCTAAATTGCTGAAAATACCACTAAATCATCAATGGTTAGCATAATAGAACTATACACAGAACTTAGCATTTTATATTATTGGAGTGAAAATTCATATTATATTATTACATATTCTCTTTGGTGATTTAAAATAAATTACAATTTCTCACTTTTTAATGTCCTATTGGAAGTAAACTTAAAGGGGTTATCCAGAACTATAAAAATGTTTTACTAAGGGCCTAAGAACTAACAGGCAAGTAGTTGCTAACTACCTGCCTGTTGTGCCTGGATCCAAAGTCTGCCATCACAGAGCAGCTTCTACTGACATCACATCGATAGAGCAGGAGCTTTTCATCTGCTCTGTTGTCGGGGCGTGAATGCTTATGTCATGCTGATTGACAGCCATCTCACTACTGATGCCTAACTACAGGGAACTGGCTGCCAATCAGCATGACGTCGCAGTCACGCCCTGTAGACAGAGCAGCCTGGAAGAAGAAGAGCTGCTCTGTAGATGTGGAGCAGCTGAATCATCGGCAGGAGCAGTCACTGGCCGCTCAGAGGCAGCGCCAGGTAGAACAGGCAGGTAGTTGCCTCTGACAGCAACTACCTGCCTGTTATATTTTTTCTACAATACGTCTAAAAGCCATTAGTCCTACGTTTACTGTAGGCTATATCTGTAGCTTGTATGTTACACCCTCTCATGTGCAGCACCATGGAATCAATGGTGCTCTAAAATAAATAGTTACATAGTTATTAAGGTTGAAGGAAGACTTTAAAGGGAACCTGTCACCCCCAAAATGGAAGGTGAGCTAAGCCCACCGGCATCAGGGGCTTATCTCCAGCATTACAGAATACTGTAGATAAGCCCCTGATGCTGGTGGGCTTAGCTCACCTTCCATTTTGGGGGTGACAGGTTCCCTTTAACTCCATCTAGTTCAACCCATAGCCTAACCTAACATGCCCTAACATGTTGATCCAGAGGAAAGCAAAAAAACACATGTGGCAAAGAGTAAGCTCCACATTGGGGAAAAAAATTCCTTCCCGACTCCACATACGGCAATCAGACTAGTTCCCCAATAGTAATAAATTATATGTGCAAAAACATGGACTAGGAGCCTTTTTGATGACAGATGTCTCTTAACCCCTTTCTGACCTCGGACGGGATAGTACGTCCGAGGTCAGAACCCCCGCTTTGATGCAGGGCTCCGGCGGTGAGCCCGCATCAAAGCCGGGACATGTCAGCTGTTTTGAACAGCTGACATGTGCCCGCAATAGCGGCGGGTGAAAGCACGATTCACCCGCCGCTATTAACTAGTTAAATGCCGCTGTCAAACGCAGAGAGCGGCATTTAACCGGCGCTTCCGGACGGAAATGAGCGCATCGCTGACCCCGTCACATGATCGGGGTCAGCAATGCTTCTGAATAGTAACCATAGAGGTACTTGAGACCTCTATGGTTACTGATCGCCGGTAGCTGTGAGCGCCACCCTGTGGACGGCGCTCATAGTACACCTGCATTTCTGCTGCATAGCAGCGATCTGATGATCGCTGCTATGTAGCAGAGCCGATCGGGTTGTGCCAGCTTCTAGCCTCCTATGGAGGCTATTGAAGCATGGCAAAAGTAAAAAAAAAAAGTAAAAAAAATGTGAAAAAAAAATAAAAAAAAGTATAAAAGTTTAAATCACCCCCCTTTCGCCCCATTCAAAATAAATCAATAAAAAAAAAATCAAACCTACACATATTTGGTATTGCCGCGTTCAGAATCGCCCGATCTATCAATAAAAAAAGCATTAACCTAATCGCTAAACAGCATTTAGCATTTAGTGAACCTAGCAAAAAAGCCAAACAAAAAACAAGTGTGGGACTGCACTTTTTTTGCAATTTCACCGCACTTGGAATTTTTTTCCCGTTTTCTAGTACACGACATGGTGAAACCAATGATGTCGTTCAAAAGTACAACTCGTCTCGCAAAAAATAAGCCCTCACATGGCCAAATTGACAGAAAAATAAAAAAGTTATGGCTCTGGGAAGGAGGGGAGTGAAAAACGAACACGGAAAAACGGAAAATCCCAAGGTCGTGAAGGGGTTAAAGTACCGTACTTCTGGTTACTTATCTAGACAGGCAGGTCATCACATTTTTAGGAAAATATTTCAACCCAGTATACTAGAAGTGATGTATGACGGAACCATGAATCATCCTAGCTGATCTCTTCCCGATCATATGTTATCTGCGAAACATGGATTAATTGCGATAAGAAGATGACATCAATGATTTAGACAGATAACAGAGCTGTATTATGTGTATGAGTCAGACAGAAGTTCCTGGCTGTTTATTTTATGTTACGAACAATCCACTATTATCCTTTATTACATCCAGACTTCAGCGTATAACGTTGTACTTCTTAATGATGGCTCTGCAGTGCACTCTAGGAGGCACACCAACACTGCCATTGCACTTAAAGCTGGAAGTCCTTTTACAACTCCAGTCTTGTCCTTACTATACAGGTGCTTCTCACAAAATTAGAAGATCATCAAAAAGTTACCGTATATTATTTCAGTTCTTCAATACAAAAAGTGAAACTCATATATTATATAAAGTCATTACATAACAGAGTGATATATGTCAAGTGTTTATTTCTGTTAATGCTGATGATTATGGCTTATAGCCAATGAAAACCCAAAAGTCATTATCTCAGTAAAATAGAATAATTAACAAAAACGCCTGCAAAGGCTTCCTAAGCATTTAAAAAGGCCCCTTAGTCTGTTTCAGTAGGCTCCACAATCATGGGGAAGACTGCTGACTTGACAGATGTACAGAAGGCAGTCATTGCAACACTCCACAAGAAAAGTAAACTTTCAATTCACTTTGAAATCAAGGTCTCCCAGTTTTTTTCCCCCACTAATCCATAGAACAACATCTGCTGGATAAATCATTGTGACACAACTACACCCAAATTAACAAGGCTGTCTTGTGGTTTCCCATACAGTGGGTTTCTGGGAAAGTTGCTGTGCAAGGAAAGTTGATGAGGGAGGGTTTAATATTTAAAGGATTTTGTGAGTTCAGGCAGTTCAGTCTAAATTCTACATCAGTCATCACATTAATAAACCATGGTCAACTTCTTAAACTGAAAGAGCACTAAGCATAGTCCCTAAATTCTAGATTGTTGTAAACCTTGAAGTGACTGTCCATCCAAGATCTGAAAAACGTATATATAGTGGATGGACATCTACTTATTTTCCTTAATATCTTACTTATCCGTTGCTGTTTAACTTAGCTCTATCAGGGTAAAGCTGTGATCTGTGACTACAGCTTTTCCACTGTGCATGCAGAGAGTCTAAAGTAGTCTGAGACACACCCCTCTATCATCATTGGTTCAGGCTGTTGCTCTCACTCCCCACCCCCAGCTCTATCAAATCTGATTGGCTGAATACAAGTCTGTCATAAGCTCAGTATAAAGTCAGAACATGGAGAGATGTTTTATATGACGTGCAATTGATAGCAGTCCTAAATTGGGAAGGGCTTTGTAAACCCTCTCTAAAAGTTTGTAGGCCTGGCAAGTTTAAGTTTCCTGATTTGGGTGATATAAATATTGTCAAGAATAAGAAACATACAGATTAATAGCCTACTAGTGAGAAACAGATGACAAGGGTAGTAAGCTACAAGTGCTTATGGACACCGCGTCTTTCAAATCCCACACTAGGACCGGGTTTGGCAGCCGCCTACACCTGGTATTGCTTCAGGCCAGGTCTACCATTTATTGCGGGGGGGAGGATCCCCACGATACTTCTTATTACCATTTAGTACATTGAGGAAGGTCTTGATGACTGAAACGTGTGACTACTGTCCGCATTTTCCATTTTGGAGCACATTTCTACACTTCATCTATTATTTGTGTGCCAAGTATTCTATCTCAAGGATAGGTCATCAATGAAAAAAGTAGTTAACAAACCTTTAACACTAGAAGTCCCAGAGAGGGGTCATTTAACATTTCTACCTTTGGAACCCTGAGAGCTCGAAATTTCTGGGACTTCTAGTGTTAAATGACAAGACTTTCGTTTAGCTGGCCTTTCACATGGCCAATAGTCAGAAGCTGGAACTTTTTCAAATTTTGCACCTGAATACGACGCTATTATACTGTACAGCTATAATGTATGTTACATATTAATAAAATGAATATGCCGTGGTGAAACGTATCCACACATGTTAGCTGATAAGTATCAAACAATCATTGTGATAAATAGCTTCTGCGAATACAGTAAAAGATGGAATTCAGTGGCAATGTCTATGACTTCTTGGCATGTCATCATACAGACAAGACTTGTGTAATATCATTCAGACTTGGCCTGAGGATCTGGCTACAGTACCAGTCTCACTATCTGATAATTATTTCTCTTTCACTGGAACGATCAGTCACAAATGTGACAGATTGCTTCATAAGTGAAAATTCTGTGCTGTAAGAAAATAACAGTAGGGCATAGGTTACTGTGAAGTTTCTGAAAACCAGAACATGAGGTCTGGCACTGATTGGTAAAGGAGGGCTTCCAGATACATATGCCCCTCAAAGCTCATTTGTGCCAAGCTGACCTTTCCCATCCTAAACGGCAACATTATTACAACTATAGTTTAAAATGTTATGCTATAAAAAGGCAATAAGAGTCTATGAAGCTTTTTCTCAACCTGACGACCTTGTGAAGAACATCTTCAAGTCTTTCTGCTGGATGTCTCTGATATTTGTGTATCGGCATTTTTTATAAGCACTTACCGGTACTTGCTCAAATGTAATTTTGGTCATATTGTTGTTTGGGCAACTTTGCCAAGAGTTATTTAGACGGAATCCAATTGCACTAGTGTGACGTCCATCCAAGGAGATAAATTTGCGAAAGGTACAATTTTCTACATTGATTGGTCCATCATAAATCTGTATGCCACGGACTGGAAAGTTCCTAAAAGGAGATAAGTTTTCATAGACTATTACAGTTTTCTACTACAGCTTATAAAATGAAGAAAAAGGTACATATTTCAGTACATACACTCCTTTTGGTAGCGTCCTCCCATTGTGATCAAGTCCTCCAGGACCCCAAACAAGGTTGTCTTCCATTTCCGTTCCCACATTGTTACTTTCTCCAACAAATATGCTGTTTTTTACTTCTTGCTTGGATCCGTCATCATCTGGGAAGGTTCCTCCACTACAGAAAAAAATCAAATGGAATTACAGAAGTGTTTGTTGTCCATGCTTTATGTGCATACAGTTTAATCATGTTATAATCAAAAGTTTAGCACCTTTCTAAAAAACCTACTGTACTTTCTTGGCACTTCTCACAGGTTCTTTGCACTTACATGTTCAAGTTTCCATTAAGATGCTGAAAACTTGTCCTTATGTGCAGCTGACTAACCACTCACATGAGACAGGTATCGACCAAGCGTGTCATTGGCAAACCGCTATCTCTCCCGACTCCCACAAAAATAAGGGATCGGCTCAGCCAAGAGTTAATGTTTTTTTCAGCAAAAGAGAAAGCCGCTGTCAGACACATTTGGCAGGGGCTTATATCCCTTGAAAGCAAAGAGATCAGGCATTGAAATTACAACTGCCTGAACCTTCTCTTCCATGCAATCATCTGGCTCCCAAAAACACAAGATATTTTGATAGTCCTGCTAAATTCACTATGGAGGCCATAAGGCTAATTGCACACTGTTTGTGGCCACTGACTGTCGTGTGTATATGCTCAGGAGGGATACGCCCAACAGTGGCCACATTCTGGATTTATGTGTAGGCATATATCCACCACAGGGACCCTTTGCAAAATATTTTTTTGCAGTGTCCCCCTTTACATAATGGCGCAGTTTGAAACGCTTTCCTATACAGTAAAATAAATGTTATCCAGATGCATATGCCAGAGAAAGGCCAAAAGAACACACTTTTGGCCTCCATCTGGTAAGTGGGGACCTATGGGAGTGTTCAAGTATGTTCCCCGAAAGGCTCCCAGCTTACACTTTTGGCAAACTGCACAAAGACAGTACGCTCTATGCTTCAGCTTGATCCAAGAAAGATTGCAATAAACTTAACGAGCCTCTGTCAGGTCTTCAGTGTCAAGAATGTTTTGTGAACTGACAGCAAGTGGAGTTCTTGAAAATTGTGCGAATTGGAAGCAGAAAGCACACTGAAGCATAACTTTGATGAAAATTTTTACAGAAAGAGCTGGCAAGTAATAATGTATAGCTAATATACATACCTGGCCAGTGTTAAACCAATTCCATTGTCAGAAAACCTGAAAAAAGAAAAATCTGTTAATACATAGGGAAAAACACTGTAATCATATCAACCATATTGCAAGTCATCAACTCCGGATTTTGCTTTTATGTGTTGCTAAAATCCCATATTAGCATAGCACGACGAATATATTACATTTTTCGGTTTCTAGTATGCAAGTCCCAGGAATGTTACCGGGGATATGAATGTACAGGCGAGTGCATCCTTCATACCAGCACTAACCTTATGTAAAACATATGTTATTTCTGTGATTATGATCATCAGTGTTCACCATTCTGAATAGTGAAACACAAATCCTTCATCTCTGCATGTGAATACCAGGATTCTGGAAGGAAAATGCCTGGGAGGGGTAAGACAGGTCTATTTAGTAATAAAATGTGCCTTAATTATGTGGACATGAGGTCTACAAAACCTTCTGGAGGGAAAGGGAGCAGATCCGGTCACATCACTCAAAAAAATCACAGAATGCTGTAATCTGATAAATCATTAATCTGACACCCCCAAGCAGTCTGCCCATTCCCTGTCTATTAGCCCGAGGGTACAGCAACTATGTACACCATCGCTTGCTATGGGAGATATGACAGAACTGAATATTATTTGCCAGATGTGTTGTATTTTGCATTTACTGCATGTACATTAGTGTTTAACTGTTATTACTTTATGTACATGATAATGTATCTATTTTTCACACTTTAGGAAGTCTTTGTACCCTTGGGAGACTTTTAACAATTAATTTACATTTTATTTTGCCAAACAAATAGTGTAATACAGACTTTAGCATCTGGTTGCCATAGTAACCATTCAACAGCCCGACAATCACATAGCGGCGTTGCTAATGGTTCAAGAGAGGGACCCATCTGAATTTACTAATAACCCGTGAAGGCAATCTATCAGTACAAAATGACTGTTCAAAACCAAGAACAGGCGCTCAGTACATCCCTGGGGAGGCCAATCATGTATATACACCTTCCCATCTTCTTTTCCTTGTATAAGCCAGAGCTGTCAATCCAAGGGTGCATCGGGTGCCTGTGCATGGTTTGAACAGTCATTCTCTGCTGACAGTACAGATGCCCAATGCACCCTTGGTGTGGCCACACATATAGATACACCTTCCCACCTTGTTTTGCATGTATCAACACCCTTCTCTGGCTCTGTAAGCCAGAACTGTCAATCAATGAAGAGGGAGTAGAGACAGAGGGAAAACAAGTAAATAGGAAGGTGCACTGAAAGGGAACCTGTCACCAGGTTTGGCCGATAAGAGATACGGCCACCACCTTTCAGGGCTGATATACAGCATTCTATAAGACTGTATATCTGCACCCAACCCAACCTGAAAGAGAAGAAAAATAACTTTTATTATACTCTTATCGGCCTAAAACTCAATGTAGACAAACCGAACTCGTCATCTTTCCCCCATCTCGTGTATCCCTCCCAGCTGATCTACATATTATGGTAAACGGCATCACGCTCTCTCCCACACCTGAAATCCGCTGCCTCGGGGTAACTCTCAACTCTGCCCTGTCCTTCACACCGCACGTCCAAACTCTTGCCACCTCCTGTCGCATCCAACTCAAAAATATTGCCAGAATCCGTCCCTTCCTCAGCCCACAATCTACTAAAACTCTTGTGCATGCCCTCATCATCTCCCGCCTCGACTACTGCAACACCCTCCTCTGTGGCCTCCCTGCTAACTCTCTTGCACCACTCCAGTCTGTCCTCAACTCTGCTGCCTGACTAATCCACCTCTCTCCTCGCTACTCCCCTGCTACTACTAACACTGACCTACAAAGCCATCCACAACCTGTCCCCTCCCTATATCTCTGAACTAATCTCCCAATATCTTCCCTCACGTAATCTTCATTCCTCCCAAGACCGCCTACTCTCCTCCACACTTATTCGTTCCTCATACAACCGCCTCCAAGATTTCTCCCGAATATCCCCCATCCTCTGGAATTCCATGCCTCAACACGTCCGATTATCCACCACCCTCGGATCCTTCAGACAGAACCTGAAAACCTACTTCAGGAAAGCCTACAGCCTGCAATAACCATTCTGCCGCCTCACCACCACTCGAGCTGCCGCCTCATCACCACCCGAGCTGCCGCCTCACCACCGCCAGAGCTGCCGCCTCACCACTGCCAGAGCTGCTGCCTCACCACCGCCAGAGCTGCCGCCTCACCACCACCAGAGCTGCCGCCTTACCACCACCAGAGCTGCCGCCTCACCACCACCAGAGTTGCTGCACCCCCGACCTTCTGTCTCTTTCCCATTATCCCGTAGAATGTAAGTGTGCAAGGACAGGGTCCTCTCCCCTCTGTACCAGTCTGTCATTGTAAATTTATTTACTTTAACGATATCTATAACTCTGTATGTAACCCCTTTCTCATGTACAGCACCATGGAATTAATGGTGCTATATAAATAAATAATAATAATATTGGCCAAACCTGGTGACAGGTTCACTTTAAATGTTTGGCCACACTATGGGTGCCCCGAGCGCTGTGCTTGCTTTGAACAGTCATTCAGTGCTGACAGACTCCCTTTAAGTGCTGCGGTCGCTACTAATTAACCAAGACCAGAGTTATTTCTGATCCCTGTCATTTTTCATCTCCCAATTACGGTCGGCACCACTGATAATTGAGCAGTCATGTTTTCCATACCTGCACATTCATAGGAATAAAAGCCATAGTACGTTTCAGGTTAAAGACTCTTTTCACCTTTTGAGACAATTTTTGTTACCTATCTGTTTGTATTTTGCAATCAAAATCATTCTTTTAATTGGAGATCATTAATCATTTTTCACAATTTGCTTTCTATAGCCCCAGTGGGGAACTGTCTATTGCTGACTGCAGAATGATTAGATTGAGGGTCCGTCAGCCATCCCACTGTAGCAGTGTATCAAGGAATTTGTAACTGTTTTTTTAATCTTTTTTTGAGCTCCTATCAGCTGATTAATGACCACAGACTACATTAAAATTAAATGGGCAGAAATAAAGAGCCTATAAAAGTCAAATGGTGCAACATTTCTAATGAAACCCAATTGCACAACTGAATGAATTTTAGCCCTAAATATATGCATTTAAGAAAAAAAATGTCCCTGAAGGTGGAAACCCCCTTTAAACGCCAGGATGACGGGTGAGAGTTTGGTCCACCATGAAAGCAAAAGCGGCAACTGGATGCCGCCCACGATTTAAGCGCGCTTTTAACTTGCAAATATTTGGCGCTTCCAGAATTTCAGAGTTAGTGATTAATTGGTGGAAAATATTTTTATCTTGAGTGTATCCCACTCATTAAAAGAACAGACACCTACATGGAAAACTCTGTTTTCTAAAACAGCTGTTTTATGTATTTTTGATGGTACAGATGAAAATCACGTATTATGGATATTGGGTTAATAAGACAATATAAAGTAATCTAATATTGGTTTTCTACTTCTAGGTTATGTTGCATTCTTTATTTTATTAAAAATACCATCTGTCAATGGTTATTCGAGCAGCTTATCTGCAATACTCATACAATAAACAAGAGGCTTCACATCACAGGCTGTAAAAATGCTGAACTTACTGGCAGTGGTCCAGCCAAACGTCTCCTCCCCGCAGCCAAGCGCCATGGTCCTGGTTCTTGTAAGCAATAAAGTGCTGGATTATTGCAGGTACTCTTGGCTTGAAAGGATCAGCATCTTGATGCGGCCCATACCTGGTCAAGAGTTAAAGATACGAAAAACAGACTTCAGGGCCCGGGGATATTAACAACTGTATTTTAATAATGTACTTTATTGTTTTACTGCAAAGCAAGAATCCAGACTGGATTTTTGATTATTAGAATGATATTGTGTAAGTATTGGATTACAGTCGGCTACTTTCTGGCCTCCATGGCATTTCCTTAATTTCCATAACATAAATATTTAGATAACAGATAAAAGACATAATGTAATATTAAGTTGCAACTTTTGTATATAGCCTATTTCAATGGAATCTATCACAATTTTTTTTCCTATTAGACAGCAGCAATAAGTTGAAGCAGAGTCCCTGATTCCAGGGATGTATCGCTTACTTTACTGGGTCCTGCAGTTTTTGTTTTTTGTTCTGCAGATCTAGCAGTTCTCTGAATCTTGAGCTCCGTATTACCCCGCCCCCACACCACTGATTGACCGTTACACAGTAGGGTGGCAGAAAGCTGCCAATCAGTGGTGGGGGCGGGGTTATGCAGAGTTCATGAAGATGGAGGACTACAAGTCCGAAGGTTTTCTAGTCCTCTTGATAAAATCACTGTTTTATCAGCAGGAGATTATGACTAAACTATAACAAACAGTCCAGTAAGTGACAAATCGCTGGAATCAGGGTCACTGTCTCAACGTCATGGTCCTTTCAGATTAGGTGACAAAACTTGGTGACAGATTCCCTTTAAAAGTGTTGTGGTATAGCGACCCCTGTGGCAGATAGGGGGCGCTGTGTGTGCTCCTTGAGATATGCATTGAGGCATGTATATGGTGTGCAAGGACCTGTGGTGATGTCACGCTCACCTGACTAGCCATGTGACAGGTACCTGGGTGTGGTTACACCTATGTAAAGGAGGTGTGTGGAGCACATGGTGGAATGTGAGTGTTAGTGGGTAAGTGTCCGTCAAGGTGGACACACTTCCGTGTGTCCTGGCAGGACACTGCAAAGTGGCCTGTGTGCTGGACGGTCCCAGGTGGGGACAGACGTCCTGGAAGCACACAGTGCCCATTCCAGGCTGGAGAGCCTGTGTGCTGGACATAGCATGGACGGTTGGTGTTGGAGGCTCCGGCGAGTGGAGTCGTCCTGGAAGCACCTGGAGACCGTAGACCTGGGAGGTCTGTGTTGAGGACCTGGGACTGACCTGAAGTCAGTGTGAGTGAGAAACGTCTGATGGATACCTCTGTGGAGAAGAGGGATCCGGGAAACCTGTGTGGCACCAACAGGTAACGGGAAGGAACCGTGTGATACTGACCGGGGTCAGAGTGAGAGACATTGTGTATGGGCACCTCGGAGGCCAAGGGGTGTCCAGGAACCCGTAAAGGTTGCCAACGGGTAACGGTCTGAAAACCGTGTATAATGCTGACCGGGGTCAGAGATGAACTGTGGTAAAGATGAATATATGCAGACTGTGTTCAAACTGTTACCAAGTTCCTGTGGATGTGGTTTACATTATGTGAAATAAACCGAAAAGACTGTTTTTGATAGAAAACCGTGCCCGAGTGCTTTGATTCTGCTGCCAAGCGAGTGTCCCCCAAGACACGTAGTAGGCGCTATGCTACAGTGTGTAACATGTTTAGCTTAATTTTATTGATATGTTCTGGCTACATGCCTGTTCTCATGAACATGTATTACTACAGACAGATAATCATCTTCCTAACTATAAAGGCCTGTCCACACTGGGCAATTATTACTATAATTTGAGAATGATCATTGTGATAACTGCTTAGTTTAAATTCCCAAATTGGGACAAGGACCAGAATATGTCAGCTCTATGTGGTTGTTGACAGGATCGATAAATCCTGTTCGTAGCTGCTCTTACATTACCATTCTACTACCTACTGCTCACTAGACAACAAAGATACTTCACAGCAGATTCCTAGCAGCTCTAGGTTATGATTATTATGGAAATGTCAATCATGTCCTAGAAAATGTGTATAACGCAAACCAGTAGCAAATGAGAAAGGACTTTATTTATATCTTGTGAATAAAGAAAAAGTTTCATAAAGGGGTTTTCCACGATTTACATTTATCATCTATTGACACAGTGCTGGGATCAAACTGATCATTACAATGGGGGTCCAGAGTCTCATGTCCTCCACATTGCACAACCTCAGTGAGGAAGAGTTCGGAAGGGCCATCAGGGCACATGCTTGACCACCAATCCATCCAAAGTCTATGGGCTGACAGAGGCTTCCCAGCACTGTACTTGGCTATCTTCAGTAACCCCATAGTTTATGAATGAAGCATCACCATCAATACTAGACCGCTGATCCTTTTGAACTCCTCCTCACCGTGGTTGTATAGTGAGAAGAAATTAAAGGGAACTTGTCACCCTCCCAGGGCGTTTTTCAGTAAAAGAGCCACCTACAGCAGCACTAAGGCTGCATTCTGTGAAGGTGGCTCTTATGTTTCTGATCTCTAGCAACACTGAAATATTGACTTTTATAAATTGCGCCCCATACCTGTATTGAGTCCCAGAGGTATGGTGTCTCCCCGTTTCAGCCGCCTCCCAGCCGTTCATCATCCCCCTCTTGCGTCTGTGCGCCACCTGTGTTGCTGTTACATGCCCTGCGCCTGCCCCATCTCCCTTCTCGTCCTCCTCTTTCTTCCCTCGGTAGTGTCTGATGAGCTGAGCTCCCCACACGCAGTTTACTGGTAGGTCAGCTCATCAGACGCTGCCGAGGGAGGAAAGAGGGAGATGGCGGCAGGCGCACGGCATGTAACAGCAACACAGGAGGCGTTGCACAGGCGCAAGAGCTGGATGATGGACGGCTGGGAGGTGGCTGAAACGGGGAGACACCATACCTCTGGGACTCAATACAGGTATGGGGCGCAATTTATAGAAGTCATATTTCAGTGTTACTAGGGATCAGAAACATAAGAGCCACCTTCACAGAATGAGCCTTAGTGCTGCTGAAGGTGGCTCTTTTACTTAAAAACACCCTGGGGTGGTGACCGGTTCCCTTTAAGGGCTTGAGACTCCTGTTTTAGTGATCAAAAGCAGTCCCAATCGATCAGTCATTTAATCATCTATTCTGTATCTAATTTGGAACAACCCTTTAATAGAGGAGAAGTTTTGCTAGGTGTGAATGAACTAAACTGGAGTGCATTATAGTCAAATATATAGTATAGTAGCCTGGCTTTACATATGCAATAGCTGTTGGCCAAACTGCAATTTGTCTTGCCCAGCTCCTGCATACATATGACAATAGGGAAAGCAGAGAAAACCAATGCAAGACAGTTCTGGAGGCGACTTTTACCTTGGAGAACAAAAGGTTTGGGGGAGTAAAATTCAATCTGCCGAGTATTCCCTGACATTCTTTGCTGAGAGGGAATCGGAAGGCCCCATACACATTAGATTGTCGACTGATCCTAACGAACAATATCGGTAGGGGTGGCTGACATTAATCTAATGTGTAAGGGAACCTGCAGTGCAGACTAAGACAGTACTCTTCTGTCATAACTGTTTCTACATATGTGGACATGTCAGAATGTGATGCTGAAGATACATATAACCTGAGAGATCAGTAATGGGGTTGTCCAGACTTGGGACAAAAATCTGCAGTCACTTTATGTCACAATTCCCTATAACAGCTAAGTGCAAGCGGGCAGTCATGTGACCAAATACATGTGATTTACATACTTACGGTCACATGCCAACTAGACATGTCCACCTTCTCTTGATTCACTTCTACTGTGAGGAACCAAACTAGTTGGCACGTGCCCGAAAGTATGCAAATAGTATACATTTGATTATGTAACCGTCTGCTCATACCGGCAATACCAAAGAAACGTAGCGTGACACCCTGCACAGCGCGCACCGTCACAGCTCCACAGTCTGTACTCACATACAATGACTGCAGACTTTAGTCCTTGGACTACCTCTTTAATATCTGTGGTATGGAAGCTTTCTAGGAACAGTTATCACAAGTGAAATAACTGCATCAATATGTAATAATAATAATAATAATTTTTATTTATATAGTGCCAATATATTCCGCAGCACTTTACAATACAGCTTTGCATTCCCTAAGTATTATTATCAGAATTAACAGGAAAAAGAAGTTTAAGGAATTTTTCCTTAAATCAAATATTATTGTACTGGCGTGGGATACATATTGGAATATATGAATACAAGTAATTACCGTGCACCAATCAGTGTGAGGATCGGTCTCTTATCCTTGTCACTGGCTTCAGTTGTTTTGACCCCGTTATCAATAATCATTCCAGCCTGGACATACAAATGGGAGATGTTAGAGATGCTAACGACATAGAAGACTATTTACAAATCACACAATTGGTGATTAAAGATATTACATTATCATGTCTATAAACGAGCTCAGGATGAACTATCTTGGAGCATGAGATTTGTGAAGGAGGCCCATGAGTCATAATATCCTGCTTTATTTCCCATCAGATGAGTGCTGAATATGAGAAGTAGAGGAAGGGCTAACTCCTCATGAATACATCAGATGCATAATCATAAGTCTGTTGTATTTTTTTTGTGCCTAATGCACAAATGGTATGATATTTGTTGGGCCATTTATTGGTCCTGTCCCTGTAATATAAGTTGCCCTTACACCTGACAGCATATGTAGGCCATAAGTCCACTTTAAATGTTATTGCCTTGACATACAGCTGTAGCAAAGGTTACATTTATTCAGACAATACTGGGATATCATGGCACAAAAAAGTGTAATTGGACACATAAGCTTGACAAGGACCATAGGTTTGTGCAATGTTACGTTGTGTCTAATTCTCTTAACTTGTCACCAAATGTTAGCTCATATCATGATGATGATGAGTCAAGATAACCTTTCCTCCAGCTGTATGTTATATCTACTATGTTAAGGGGTAACGTTTATCCATGCTGACAGTGACATGCATGATATTGCAGCGTAAGGAGACTTATATGCCATGCAAAGCTCATCTTGGAAATCAAATATCCAAATCAACTCTTCAGAGAGGAAGAAGACTTGAAGTAGCAAACTTAAAAGTCAATACCGAATGTTTAACAAGCCTTGCCATATGACTTAAAATAAAAGCCAAAAAGCCACAACAGAATCTCAAATTACAGATATGTGTTTCGAGGTGTTGCCCCTCCTCAGTGCAAAGTATTAGATCTGATTTGGCTGTTTGAGAGGCCCCTGCCTAGGGTTCAAGTGGTAACGTTTCTTGTTGTGATTTTGCTTTTTGCTCCCTCTAGTGGTCATTAGTGATTTGACTCTGGAGCTTCTGTTTTTTCCTTTGTCCTCACCTGGGCCGTTAGTTCAGGGGCGTTGCTATATAAGCTCCCTGGACCTTCAGTTCAATGCCTGGCATCGTTGAATTCAGAGCTAATCTGTTGTGCTCTTGTCCTATGATCCTGGTTCCTGTATTTCAAGCTAAGTCTGCTTCCTTGCTTTTTGCTTTTGTTTTGTTTTGTATTTTTGTCCAGCTTGTTACTATCTGTATCCTGACCTTTGCTGGAAGCTCTAGGGGGCTGGTGTTCTCCCCCCGGACCGTTAGACGGTTCGGGGGTTCTTGAATCTCCAGCGTGGATTTTTATAGGGTTTTTGTTGACCAGATAAGTTAACTTGCTATATTCTGCTATTAGTTAGCTGGCCTCTCTTTGCTGAACCTGGTTCATTTCTGTGTTTGTCATTTCCTCTTACCTCACCGTTATTATTTGTGGGGGGCTTGTATCTTGCTTTGGGATCCCTTTCTCTGGAGGCAAGAGAGGTCTTTGTTTTCTTCTCCTAGGGGTAGTTAGATTCTCCGGCTGGCGCGAGTCATCTAGCGATCACCGTAGGCATGATCCCCGGCTACTTCTAGTGTTGGCGTTAGGAGTAGCTATTTGGTCAACCCAGTTACCACAGCCCTATGAGCTGGATTTTTGTATCTCGCAGATTTACACGTTCCTCTGAGACCCTGTCCACTGGGGTCATAACAGTATGCCAGGCCAGTATTAAATGTTTAATGCATTGCAGAAGTGGGATTATAAGAAAGAAAATTTTGAGTTTTTTTTTTTTTCTTCCTCTCTCATTTTTTTTTTCTTTTCCCCTTTACCTCAGAGTGGCTTAAGCTTGCTGCAGACATGAATGTCCAGACCTTGATTACAAGTGTGGACCAGCTTGCCGCTCGTGTGCAGGGTATACAAGATTATGTTACCAGAAATCCTAGGTCTGAACCCAAGATTCCGATTCCTGAACTGTTTTCAGGAGATCGATTTAAGTTTAGGAATTTCAGGAATAATTGTAAATTGTTTTTGTCCCTGAAACCTTGTTCGTCTGGAGACTCTGCTCAACAAGTAAAAATTGTTATTTCATTCTTACGGGGTGACCCTCAAGATTGGGCTTTTTCGTTGGCGCCAGGAGATCCGGCATTGGCTGATATTGATGCGTTTTTTCTGGCGCTCGGTTTACTTTATGAGGAACCCAATCTTAAGATTCAGGCAGAGAAAGCCTTGCTGGCTATGTCTCAGGGCCAGGACGAGGCTGAGGTGTATTGCCAAAAATTTCAGAAATGGTCCGTGCTGACACATTGGAACGAGTGTGCACTGGCCGCTAATTTTAGAAATGGCCTTTCTGAGGCCATTAAGAATGTTATGGTGGGTTTTCCCATTCCCACAGGTCTGAATGATACCATGTCCCTGGCTATTCAAATTGACCGGCGGTTGCGGGAGCGCAAAACCGCAAATTCCCTCATGTTGTTGTCTGAACAGACACCTGATGTGATGCAATGTGATAGAAAAACCGCAAATTCCCTCACGGTGTTGTCTGAACGGACACCTGATTTGATGCAATGTGATAGAATCCTGACTAGAAATGAGAGGAAAATTCATAGACGCCGGAATGGCTTGTGCTACTACTGTGGTGATTCTACACATGTTATCTCAGCATGCTCTAAACGTATATCTAAGGTTGTTAGTCCTGTCACCGTTGGTAATTTGCATCCTAAGTTTATTCTGTCTGTAACTTTGATTTGTTCACTGTCATCTTATCCTGTCATGGCGTTTGTAGATTCAGGTGCTGCCCTGAGTCTTATGGATCTCTCATTTGCTAAGCGCTGTGGTTTTATTCTTGAACCATTAGAAAATCCTATCCCTCTTAGGGGTATTGATGCTACGCCATTGGCAGAAAATAAGCCGCAGTATTGGACACAGGTTACCATGTGCATGACTCCTGAACACCGCGAGGTGATACGTTTTCTCGTTCTACATAAAATGCATGATTTGGTTGTTTTGGGGCTGCCATGGTTACAGACCCATAATCCAGTCCTTGACTGGAAGGCTATGTCTGTGTCTAGTTGGGGCTGTCGTGGTATTCATGAGGATTCCCTGCCTGTGTCTATTGCTTCTTCTACGCCTTCGGAAGTTCCGGAGTATTTGTCTGATTATCAGGATGTCTTTAGCGAGTCCAGGTCCAGTGCATTGCCTCCTCATAGGGAATGTGACTGTGCGATAGATTTGATTCCGGGCAGCAAATTTCCTAAGGGAAGACTGTTTAATCTGTCGGTACCTGAGCATGCCGCTATGCGTTCATATATCAAGGAGTCTCTGGAGAAAGGACACATCCGTCCGTCTTCTTCCCCTCTTGGTGCGGGATTCTTTTTTGTGGCTAAAAAGGACGGATCTTTGAGGCCTTGTATTGACTATCGGCTTTTAAATAAGATCACTGTCAAATTTCAGTATCCTTTGCCGCTGTTGTCTGACTTGTTTGCCCGGATTAAAGGTGCCAAGTGGTTTACCAAGATAGACCTTCGTGGTGCGTACAACCTTGTGCGCATTAAGCAAGGGGATGAATGGAAAACCGCATTCAATACGCCCGAAGGTCATTTTGAGTACTTGGTGATGCCTTTTGGGCTCTCTAATGCCCCTTCAGTTTTTCAGTCCTTTATGCATGACATTTTCCGGAACTATCTGGATAAATTTTTGATCGTTTATCTGGATGATATTCTGGTTTTTTCTGATAATTGGGACTCGCATGTGGAGCAGGTCAGGATGGTCTTTAAAATTTTGCGTGAAAATTCTTTGTTTGTCAAGGGCTCAAAGTGTCTTTTTGGTGTACAGAAGGTTCCCTTTTTGGGGTTCATTTTTTCCCCTTCTGCTGTGGAGATGGACCCAGTCAAGGTCCGAGCTATTCTTGATTGGACTCAGCCCTCGTCAGTTAAGAGTCTTCAGAAGTTCTTGGGTTTCGCTAACTTCTACCGTCGTTTTATCGCTAACTTTTCTAGCATTGTGAAACCTTTGACGGATATGACCAAGAGGGGCTCCGATGTGGTTAATTGGGCTCCTGCTGCCGTGGAGGCTTTCCAGGAGTTGAAACGTCGGTTTACTTCGGCGCCTGTTTTGTGCCAGCCTGATGTCTCGCTTCCCTTTCAAGTTGAGGTGGATGCTTCAGAGATTGGAGCAGGGGCCGTTTTGTCGCAGAGAGGCCCTGGTTGCTCTGTTATGAGACCTTGCGCCTTTTTCTCTAGAAAGTTTTCGCCTGCGGAGCGAAATTATGATGTGGGCAATCGGGAGTTGTTGGCCATGAAATGGGCATTTGAGGAGTGGCGTCATTGGCTCGAGGGTGCTAAGCATCGTGTGGTGGTCTTGACTGATCACAAAAATCTGATGTATCTCGAGTCTGCTAAACGCCTGAATCCTAGACAGGCCCGCTGGTCATTGTTTTTCTCCCGTTTTGACTTTGTTGTCTCGTATTTACCAGGTTCAAAGAATGTGAAGGCCGATGCTCTTTCCAGGAGCTTTGTGCCTGATGCTCCTGGAGTCGCTGAACCTGTTGGTATTCTTAAGGATGGTATTATCTTGTCAGCTATTTCTCCAGATCTGCGACGTGTGTTGCAGAGATTTCAGGCTGATAGGCCTGATTCTTGTCCACCTGACAGACTGTTTGTGCCTGATAAGTGGACCAGCAGAGTCATTTCCGAGGTTCATTCCTCGGTGTTGGCAGGTCACCCAGGAATTTTTGGCACCAGAGATCTGGTGGCCAGATCCTTTTGGTGGCCTTCCTTGTCTAGGGATGTGCGGTCATTTGTACAGTCCTGTGGGACTTGTGCTCGAGCTAAGCCTTGCTGTTCTCGTGCCAGCGGGTTGCTCTTGCCCTTGCCTGTCCCTAAGAGACCTTGGACACATATCTCCATGGATTTCATTTCTGATCTTCCGGTGTCTCAAGGCATGTCTGTTATCTGGGTGATATGTGATCGCTTCTCCAAGATGGTCCATTTGGTTCCTTTGCCTAAGCTGCCTTCCTCTTCCGATCTGGTTCCTGTGTTTTTCCAGAACGTGGTTCGTTTGCACGGCATCCCTGAGAATATTGTGTCAGACAGAGGATCCCAGTTCGTTTCCAGATTCTGGCGATCCTTTTGTAGTAGGATGGGCATTGACTTGTCGTTTTCGTCTGCTTTCCATCCTCAGACTAATGGACAGACGGAGTGAACTAATCAGACTTTGGAGGCTTATTTGAGGTGTTTTGTCTCTGCTGATCAGGACGATTGGGTGACCTTCTTGCCGTTAGCTGAGTTTGCCCTTAATAATCGGGCTAGTTCCGCCACCTTGGTTTCGCCGTTTTTCTGCAACTCTGGTTTCCACCCTCGTTTTTCTTCGGGTCATGTGGAGCCTTCTGACTGCCCTGGGGTGGATTCTGTGGTGGATAGGTTGCAGCGGATCTGGAATCTTGTGGTGGACAACTTGAAGTTGTCACAGGAGAGGGCTCAGCGCTTTGCCAACCGCCGCCGCGGTGTGGGTCCCCGACTACGTGTTGGGGATTTGGTGTGGCTTTCTTCCCGCTTTGTTCCTATGAAGGTTTCCTCTCCCAAATTTAAACCTCGTTTTATTGGTCCTTACAAGATATTGGAAATTCTTAATCCTGTATCCTTTCGCCTGGATCTTCCTGTGTCGTTTGCTATCCACAACGTGTTTCATAGGTCCTTGTTGCGGCGGTACGTTGTGCCTGTGGTTCCTTCTGCTGAGCCTCCTGCTCCGGTGTTGGTTGAGGGCGAGTTGGAGTACGTGGTGGAGAAGATCTTGGATTCTCGTCTCTCCAGGCGGATCAGTACCTGGTCAAGTGGAAGGGCTATGGTCAGGAAGATAATTCCTGGGTGGTCGCCTCTGATGTTCATGCGGCCGATTTAGTTCGTGCCTTTCACGCCGCTCATCCTGATCGCCCTGGTGGTCGTGGTGAGGGTTCGGTGACCCCTCACTAAGGGGGGGGTACTGTTGTGATTTTGCTTTTTGCTCCCTCTAGTGGTCATTAGTGATTTGACTCTGGAGCTTCTGTTTTTTCCTTTGTCCTCACCTGGGCCGTTAGTTCAGGGGCGTTGCTATATAAGCTCCCTGGACCTTCAGTTCAATGCCTGGCATCGTTGAATTCAGAGCTAATCTGTTGTGCTCTTGTCCTATGATCCTGGTTCCTGTATTTCAAGCTAAGTCTGCTTCCTTGCTTTTTGCTTTTGTTTTGTATTTTTGTCCAGCTTGTTACTATCTGTATCCTGACCTTTGCTGGAAGCTCTAGGGGGCTGGTGTTCTCCCCCCGGACCGTTAGACGGTTCGGGGGTTCTTGAATCTCCAGCGTGGATTTTTATAGGGTTTTTGTTGACCAGATAAGTTATCTTGCTATATTCTGCTATTAGTTAGCTGGCCTCTCTTTGCTGAACCTGGTTCATTTCTGTGTTTGTCATTTCCTCTTACCTCACCGTTATTATTTGTGGGGGGCTTGTATCTTGCTTTGGGGTCCCTTTCTCTGGAGGCAAGAGAGGTCTTTGTTTTCTTCTCCTAGGGGTAGTTAGATTCTCCGGCTGGCGCGAGTCATCTAGCGATCACCGTAGGCATGATCCCCGGCTACTTCTAGTGTTGGCGTTAGGAGTAGCTATTTGGTCAACCCAGTTACCACAGCCCTATGAGCTGGATTTTTGTATCTCGCAGATTTACACGTTCCTCTGAGACCCTGTCCACTGGGGTCATAACAGTTTCTCCTTATGAAGAGTGACGTTCCTGACATGCTGTGTAAGTAGAGCTATGGGCCATGCAATGCTCCTCTACAAAATTAAATATTCAAATATCCTCTTCATTGAGGAAGAGGACCTGAACTCTAGTGTCACCTATTGGAAGTAGCAGTCCTAAAAGTCAATGTTGACCCTTTAACGAGCCTTGCCATATGACTTATGATAAAAGATAAACCAGTAGAGTTCAAGTCCTCTTTCTTTCTGAAGAAGCAATTTGCATATCTGCTATGTTAGACTTACCCTGTAGTTGGAGTGTGCACGATTATTATGGAATTTTCCTAAGGGAGTGAGTTCTGATTTTCCGGGTGCGTACAGTCCCTCTGAAGGCCCAGTAGGTACATGATGAAATATGAACCAAAATCCAGTTTCCTGGAAACAAATCATAATGTTTTAGTCAAGCACTATGAAATATATCATTATTACTTCTGTTATTTAACTAAATTATATTATTCTATTAAATCTATAATAAAACATTACTTGACAGTCTGCAATGATTTTCCAGTGGTATGGATTTAAAACAAAAAATGGTTAGGATTATGGGAAATTTCACGATTTTATGTCTTTTAGAGCTATGTAAACCTTTTATATCTCCTCAATGGTCATAAAACAGAGCTGTCCTGGCCAGAACATCAAGGTGAGAATTAGAAAGGCTAATAGAGCCTTTAATTTTTTAGCAAGCTTCAGTAAACCAAACTCAGCAGGAGCTTGTAGTGGATTCCAAATGTAAGGTAACATATTCCAGATGGACCTCTAATTTATGTCGGACTCTACTTCTGTTGTACGATTAAGCTACCTTAAGAGTCTTAGAGCTTTACTTACTTCTGAGCCAGCTGCTGAGCAGTTGATGAGGTTGTTATTGGGATTGGCGATCCAGAAGGTGGAAACAGCACTGGGAACACAAGAAGTGGAAAATAAGTGTCCTGCTCATGCCTGAAAACAGCTATTTCGGCTGATCGCTGTCTTTAGTTTCTACACATTGTTGTCCAAAAACTAAAGGATTCATATATTCTATAAGCATCTAGTCATAAAATATAGAATTGCTTATAATAAGAAAAATAAGGCTGGGCTGGGGCGGGACTGAGGCGTGGCAAGAACCGCTCATCAAATTCACGACAAGCAGTTCTTGCACCAGTAGTAGTAGTATTTGTAGGGTGGTGCACATAGAACTGTATGCAAACTCGTCCAATGCTCCTGATTCATGAAAAGGCCTTCACCTTTTCTTGAATCAGGAGTGGCCAACTCCAGCACATCTTGTTCAACAACACCGGCGTTGCTGCTCCTTGGGCCTGTAGTGTAGTATAAACATATACATATGATTATGTCAAGGCTAAATAATAGCTAAAGTAATAGCAAAAATATTAACAACAGCACTGCATCTCACCATATTCTGCCAACTTACTTGCAGTCCTGCCTTGGTTTTGCTATATATCCAGGATAGGATCCTTCAGTTATAGTCTTGCACATTTTATTATCTCTGTCAGAAGGCAGTAAAGTCCCAGCTTTGACCAGAAGACCTAGACAATGGTCAAACGTGTTGCGCTCCTCAGGGCCATCTTCAGTGAAAAAGCAATGACCAAGAGTGTCATAACCCACAACGTCCTTTACCTGAATGAAACAAATAAGAATTACTGTATAAAATACAAGACCATTCATGGAAATTAGTACTAAACAATACTAAAGAGCCTAAAACTACAGGTAACTCAGTTCCTCCTTATTTAGGCAGAGCTCCTACCCTACATTTTCAATGATAATGCAACTAAAGACGATCAATGTCCAATTTTCAGTTCTAATTGATTACCGTATATCATGGTGAATTATCAAAAACAGAAATAATACATTATTCAGACTCTGGTGGTTGTCAAGACTATGGTGAATTAACTTGTTGGCAATGTTGGCCTCTAATTATCTATATTACAGCAATCTATTGTTTGCTTTCCTTTTTTCTTGTTTGCTCATCTTTGACCAATGCACTGATAGTACCTACCAGCAAACCATTGGTGCCATGGACTGTAACACAGCGAGAAAATGCATGGTGGATGGAGATATCCTTCACATAAGTTGGAGGGTAATAACCTCCCTTCTCATCCACATCACCAGCAGTGTGGAAGTGGATGGGGTAATGTCCCATTGATTGTTGTCCCATGTGTTTCAGTTCCATACCTTCCAAATGAACTGCTCTAAAGCCTTGGCCAATCTGAAATTGACAAGATAAGCTATAATTTACAAATGTACAAATCTTCCAATACATTAAGTATTAATAGTTTATTAATGACATACCTTAATATGACCTCCAAAAGTATCAAAGTCAAAGAATTTACACACAGTGTGATTGTAACAATTTTCTTCCATTTCTCCAAAAATGACAACATTTCTGCTAAGAAGCCCAACTTCTGCTCTCATATCAACTCCATCCATTTCTTCTCCGATATGGAGATACTTAGCTTGTCCTAAAGAATGTAAAAGGGATTTCCATTAGTTATTTAAGAAAAATCAAAAACATGAATTTCTTCTACTAAAATCTTCTCACCTCCGATTTGGCAAAAACACACTTGTAATTTAGCTAACAGAATCCCCTTGTAGATCCAACAATAACAGATGGTCTCATATTAACTTCTAGCTCGGCATTCACTTCAACAAATTCCATTATAATGTATCACTGTGCAAACAAGTAAGCTGACGAGTTTGTTCTCTATATAATTTCACCCTACATATGTAAATGTTTTTTATTGTATTTTATCCGTTAGGATATTCCATCACTTTATGATCAGTCCAGCTCCACTCCCACCAACCCTAACAATGAAGAGGACCCATCACTGATGAAATTCTGAATCTCTCTAAGGCCAGTTTCAAACATTCAACAATCATGATCCGTGTTTGACCCACAATGTCTAGACTGACTATGAGTCTCCTGACATGGTCTCTCCAAGTCTATACATGGATGACGCTGTCAAGTTCAGGTCTGTAGACTTTTGGTTGCTCAAAATATTTGGGTCCATATATGAACCCAGAATGTTGGACATGGAAGACCGGCCTTGGAAAGTAAAACATCAGTTCCACAACCACTGCCTCTTTTTTATTCTTAGGATCATTGTGAGTACCCATTGGTCACACCCCAACTGATCAAAAAATATTGGTACATTCTAAAAACAACAGTGTGTGTATATATATATATATATATAGATAGATAGATAGATAGATAGATAGAGAGATTTGTTTGTTTTTTTTCATTTTTAAAATTACAAACAAGAAAAATGAGCCAATACTAAATTCTGGGCACCCTTGGAGATTTGTGTGCTCAGATAACTTTGACCAAGGTTTCAGACCTTAATTATCCTGTTATAGCTTGTTCACCATCATTGTTAAGAAAGGCCAGGTGATGCAAATTTCCCAGCTTCAGAAAAACCCAGCCTCCTATAACCTTGTGCCAAAAAACTGCAGCTATGGGCTCTTCCAGGCAACTACGTAGCACTCGGAAAATAAAAATGGTGGAGGCCCGCAAAGCAGGAGAAGGCTATAAGAAGAGAGCAAAGTGTTTTCTAGTTCCCCTTACCTCCGTTCAAAATCTAATTAAGAAATTTAAATTAACAGACCAAAGCAAAATTTCAGCGAGAGCTGCTCGACGGATTGCTAGAGAGGCATATTAGAATCCTGCTTGACTGCAAAAGATGTTCAGCAAGATTTAGCAGACTCTGGAGTTGTGGTACATTGTTCTACTGTTCAGAGACATCTGCACAAATATGGCTTTCATGGAAGAGTCATCAGAAGACAACCTTTCCTGCATACTCACCATAACATTCAGGGTCAGAAGCATGCAAAAGAACATCTAAACAAGCCTGATGCATTTTGGAAACAAGTCCTGTGGACCGATAAGGTCAAAATAGAACTCTTTCGCCACAATGATCAAACGTATGTGTGGATAAAAAAGGGCGCAGAATTTCAGGAAAATAGCATATCACCAACCATTCAGCATTGGGGTGATTCAATCATGCTTTGGGGTTGTGTTAAAGCCAATGGCATGGGGAACATTTAACGGGTAGAGGGAAGAATAGATTAAATGACAAAATTCTTGATTCAATGATTAAATTGTTCATATAAACATAACACCATCTATAAAGAACCTGACGTTGAAAATAGGATGGCTTCTACAAATGAATAATGATCCTAAACACACGTCATAATCCACAACAGACTACCTCAAAAGGAGCAAACTGAAGGTTTTACAATGGCCCTCACAGTCCTCTGATGTCAACATCATTGAAAATCTGTGGCTAGACCTCAAAATAGCAGTGCATGCAAGACTATCAAGGAAATCTCACAGAACTGGAAACATTTTCCAAGGAAGAATGGATGAAAGTCCCTCAAACAAGAATTGAAAGACTCTTATCTGGCTACAAAGAGCATTTACAAGCTGTGATACTTTCAAAAGAGGGTGCTACTAGGTACTAAACATGCAGGGTGCCCAAACTTTTGCATCAGCCCATATACCTTTTTGTAATTTTTAAAATATGAAAATATATATCTTTTTGCCTAAAATACAAAGGAAAAGTGCCATCTTTAAATTTAGGTTTTTTAGAGATCATTTCATCTTCAACTTGCTTAACTGTTCACAGTAATAGGAATTTTGACCAGGGGTGCCCAAACTTTTACATGCCTCTGTACTCAAAATGTAGTTATATGTCATACGATAACATTTTCATCTATTACAGAGGGATTATATTTTAGTAGGTATGTTTGATCCTCTGTAGCATTGTAGGTTGATTAGAACACTTAAGCAGTAAATTGCAGGATCACATTAATGGAAAAAGTCACAGAAGCCATTTACGGTATTTTGTCTGTCTCTACAGAGAATTTTGGAAAATACTTGATTTAAGACATTTGCAAGATAAAAATCTGAGAGAGATTCGTGAATATTTGAAATTATGAGGAATGCTGAAGGACACGGCATATCAAGACATGTCTAGCCATTTCATTTGTCTACCTGCTTTGAAGCTGCCTATCACATATGGTCCCCGTTTTGCTCTCTCCTACTAAAATTCCATCGTAAAATTCCATTGTCGCTGAGAATTAGAGGATTACTAGACACAACATTCTCAGCCTGGTTGCGTGCAATGGTAGAACTGTCTTCTTTGTCAAGTTTGTGGAGCACATAAATGCCTATACTCTCTGCTTTGTATACAGTGCACCTTTTATTACAAATAGTAAAATCTTCAATCGAACAATGGCAAACCATTAAATCTGCATAACAAAAGGAATGATGAAGAAACTGCATAAAAGCCTCTGTAAATATCCAGAATTCTATTAACATAGCAGGAACCTGGAGTGTACGACTCATATTTACATCTAGTAGATCTTCTACTCTAGCTTAATGCTCCTCAGGTTATTCTTTATTCAAACAATAGATCAGATATGATTTTCTCCTTATTACATAATTTTCATATGTATGATATGAAAAGTGTGATCCCTCAGCAAGAACTGCTCAGGCATCGTTAGGGAAATTCCTTTCTATCTATGACCTGGATTCTGCACCCAAATTATCTAATCAGTTTCTGATATTGTTATCAAATGTCAGGAGGTGGACACTGCACATATATAAACTATTTCTAGATTACTGGGTTGTGGCAGAATATATTCAGCCAAGAATGTTATATTTATTCAGCTCCCAATGCCAAAGCAATTAACATTTCTTTCAATTGGAGGCCTTATTTCAACAGCTAGACATATTTGACACAGACTCAACAGTGTAGTGGAGAGCGATTCCTGCTACACTCACAGTCAGCGCCCACCTCAAAGCGATGGACAGGAAAGTACATGGCGATGTGGGGAGTACAAAGTGGTGGGAGTGGGGAAAAGAAGTTGTCTCATCCAAAACCACTCCACTGTGCCCTGCACCGCTCCTCTCACCTGCACCTTTGGCTCAGTGGTTCACCAACCTGTGGCCAACTGCTCCTGCTGCTTTCACTGTCCACGTCAAACCGCTAAGAAGTCTGCCCTTAAGGGAATGCATTTTCTACTACAGTCACTGTCTATATACTAGTATATAATAATATATAATAAACCAGGAAAAATGTTAGTTATACCAGCATGTCTAATGCTATATTGGAAGCAATGCTTATCACACATTTATGCAGGCTTGGACTGGCCCATTGGGGAACAGGAAAATCCACTGGTAGGCCACTGTAAAGTAGTGCTGGTGATGAGCAGTGCTATTGCACTTGATTCACTATTTGCAGAAAAAGATATCTAATGATTCAGTAAACAAGCTAGCCATATTAATATTACATAGAAACAAAATTAAATTTGTATACTAGGGTCATTTTTGCATGTAACTGAATAGTGAGCCCCAAGAGTCAATGTTATTGGTGGGCCTTTGTCAACTCAGTCCAACACTGCATTAATGTATTCAATTACAGACAGACGAATTAGGGCAGCTGCCATTTATCACTGGGTTGGTGAAAGTCTTTGTCGATCTTGATAAGCATGTTTATTTATGGGGCCCACTAGTAAGTATACAGTATATACCTGAGGTCAGCCGTGTATACCTGCAGATATGTATAATTATGGAGACTAGATGCAATAAAGATCTATAGCATAGACCTTCGTCCATATATCAGCTATAAGATATGCAGGATAAGCCGAAAAGTACCCAATGGCATTTACTCTGGAAAGTGAAGAATTAAAGCATCACATTAGTACACAGCAACTCGCAATCAAATACCAGCCGAGAATGTGAGAAACATTTCTTATGTCCTGGAAACGGACCAGAGATTTATCGAACATGTTGCGATGGCTAGACATACCAGGTCAGGAGTCTTACAGTAGACAAACAGTATATGAACATGTATGAAATCATTTCTCCACTTTGTTTATGATGCCAGTTTAGACACAGATTGAGACTTTCTCCACGTGTCTCTCGATATCTAGACATATGGTTTGACAATCGCATTTCATCTAAAGCAAACTCCGGTGAGAATTTAGCATAGCTTTACATTCTCGTCAGAGACAATAATACTCCAGGACCAGTTTAAGATAAAATTCACTCTCCGTTTCCTTCCATGAAATCTGTTGTCTGTAGTGAAGCTGAACGGAGCGACTGTCCCACTTGTATGCTTTTAATTTAACCATAAGACAGGTCATGCTAAGCTGTAATCACTCGAAAAAAAATGCCAAAAATGCACAGTGTGCAGTCTATATATAAACTAGCTTCGTACACTTGGCTCAGCCCGCAACGCTAGAGATATTCTGGAACATTTCATTCTAAAACAAAAAAACAACCTCTTTTAAAGATCTATTTAAAATAAAGGAATGCTTTGAAAAAAAAACAAACGCCTATACTAACAATACCAGGAGCAGAGAGTTTCCATGATTATTCCTGCCAGGTTTAAACTGGTTTAGTAAAGGAAAAATCAGAGGTACATTACTAAAGAATTCTATAATGAGAAATGGAGAAAATTCACAAAAGTAATAAAAAGTAAAAATAAAAAATGTGTGCATGCATATAATAGAGTTTATCACACCTACATCACAACGCTGTTCTTTTTAACCGAGTAATCCAAAATAGTTTAAAACAGAAAAAAATAATGGGTTAATTTTAATTAGGTTTATCCATTGGGGTTTTTGTAATACATTGTCTATTCAGTAGATAATAGAGACTGCTATAAGGGGACATGAGTATGGAAGGAATTATTACTCACACATGCTCATCATCCATGCAGGAGGGATTATCTACAGGCATGTATGATAGTGTATAAGTATATATTCTACAAACATAGCAAAAACATGGCATTTCAATACGTGTTATGTTACTTAAAGGGAACCGGTCATGTAAAAAAAAAATGCTATTGCATGCAGATATGGGGTTTATCTGCAGGTTATTAACATTTTGATGCAGTGCGGCTGCCACACTGAGAGCCCCACTGCCAGGAGGAAATTAACTTTATTCCTCTCGTTAGCCCTAGTCTTTCAGTCATAGGGATGAGGCCAGCGTGGCTTCAGTCACAGCTCAGTGCATAATGAGCAGTGACTATAACCATGCCTCTGGCATTGACTGACAGCCGCCTCAGTATTAGAGCAGTCTGTCAGTCAGTGGCGGGATGTGGTTACAGTCACCACTCACAATGCACTGAGCAGTATCTGGACTCTCGCCAGCCGCATCCCTATGACTGAAAGCACAAGGCTTTTGGGAGGAATAACGTTAATTTTCTCCTGGCGGTGGGGCTCTCAGTTTGGTGGCCACACGGTGTCAATATGCTACTAACCTGCAAATTAACCACATATCTGTAGGTTAATAGCGTTTTTGTACATGACAAGTTCTTTTTAAGTAAGGTACATACTAGTAACACATAAGTTTAATGTCCTGGCCCATTTCAATCATAAACAATTGCCAGCTGCTGGGACTAAACTAATTATTATTTGTTTTGAGAAATGGCCTACCGATCAACATTAGTTACCATTCAAGAAACCAATTGCGCGTGTTGGATTTATTTTTAAGTCCATCATAATCAATGGCTGTATCATCAGCTGATGCAACGTGAAATGTTTGCTTTTTGTTTCTCTCGCTAACAAACAACCATTCACCAAACCGTTCATCAACCTAAAACGGTCTCATGAGTATGGGGCTCTTTCAACCATGCATGCCTCCTACTTCTTCAGTCTTTGGTGGACTCAGAAAAAAAACTCCCAAAGAATAACTATAAAGGAGGCATCCATCTGTTAGATATTAAGCCCATAGGGTTCCATTGTTAGAAAAAGAATGTATAACACGTGGTACGTGCTTTCTACTGGATACTGTTGGCTATTATTCTAGTCTACAATGCTACTCCATTTTCTTTTTTTGCGATATACAGGCATTACTGAAAGAAAAGGGACAGTCTTAGATTCTGTTGAGTCATACAAGTCTATGGACACACATTGGGAGCATTTCTTAATTTTCGGGCTAAGCAGGGGCCACTATTATCATGTAAGCAATGAATTAGCTTTCAAAGCATTTTGGGAATTTTGGTTTAAAAGCAGATAAAAATAACACTTCAAGGTTCATCCCTCTGAATCGTCAGTACAAAGAGAAAAGTATATTATTGTAAGTGGGCTAGGTTTCCAGATCGGACCGCTCTCAAGCCCCATATCACAAGTTCATTATCTATTTCAAAAACATCCAGTTCTACCGAGCCCTTCCTTATCCACCCTCAATGTTATTCTAAGATATATACAAAATCTAATCTTACCCTGAAGTAACACTATATTATCTTAAGTTACATAAATAAAGCTGGCAGGAGGATACATTCAGGAATTTTTACAAGAAGTCAGTAAGTGTCATGTTTATATAAAACAAAATGTTCTTGCCACATAAGTGCAACATCGAGACGGCACATGGAGGAGATATTCACAATGCACAGTAAATGTGGTACAGAAAGTATTTTTTTATCAGGTCCCCTAGATTTGACATAGAATGAAGAATTCACTAGTGATACTAAATCACAAGATGTTTTCCCTTTATAATAACAGTGAGTGTCTACAACATTTGTCATGTCCGATGTTAAAAAAAAATAAAATTGGGCTCTCTACCTAAGCATCTGCTGTATCTGTATAAAGATATACAAAAAGCTGGTCTAGTTCTAGATCACTCCAAAACTACATATGTACAGTGGCGTGACTTGGAGGTCTGGTTGGAGATTTTATACAAGCTCAAACTGTCTCTAAAGGGAATCTGTCACTGGGTTTTTGCTTCCCCATCTGAGAGCAGCATGAAGTACAGGCAGAAACCTTGATTCCAGCAATGTATCACTTACTGGGCTGCTTGCTGCAGTTTTGATAAAATCACTATTTTCTCTCCTGCAGATCTATCAGTTCTCTGAATGCTGAGCTCTGTATAACCTCGCCCACACCACTGATGGCAGCTTTCTGTGTACACTGTGCTTAGGCAGAAAGCTGCCAATCAGTGGTGAGAGTGGAATTATACAGTGGCCATAAATATGGAGGACTACCAGGCAGCAGGTTTACTAGTTCTCTAATAATAATCTCCTGCTGATAAAACAGTGATTTTATCAAAATACAGAAAGCAGCCCAGTAAATTATACATCAATGGAATAAGGGTTTCTTTCTTACTGCTCTCAGATTAGGTGGCAAGAACCTGGTGACAGATTCCCTTTGATAAAATGATTGTTCTCATATGTGCCAAGGGACCTTTCCGACCCCTCTTTGATACAGGCTCTGGGTACAGTCGCACCCCTGCACAGGCAGATCAAGGAGTGATTCATGCATTGGTACAGTATGGTTGACAAAAGATTTACTGTATGTAATGACATTATATTAGCTCTGTGGGTTATTTTTTGGTCAAACTGAATGGGTAGAATGTTAATTATAGATGGATTTAGAGAATGTTAAATTCACTTAGTCTTCTTACTACTGCAAATCCGAGAAGCTCATCCAAAACCTTCAAAAATATATTGGAACTAATGAAAATATGTTGCTAAACAATGTAAGTACTATACAAAGTTATCATGTTTTTCTAGTCTTATTAGTTTATGGAATAATGTTTGCATTGTTCTGTAATACATTTTCATGATCTACTTACCCTTCGGACCCATCTGCTCAGCACCACTGAGTAGTCACCACTTAATACCACTTTATTCCGGCTCTCATGTTAGAACAACATAGCTTTAGCAGTCCTCTATGTATTCTGCGTTCCTAAGTGTCCCATCATGGTGAAGAACATGGAGAAGAATTGCCAGAGAGGACTGAGCTGCAATTAGCAGTAGATTAGATTTGTTTTTGGTAGTCCATGTCCTGACTCATGGCCTAAAGATTTTATGACCCACGCAGCCTTTTTATAACATAATTACAAATATTATTCTTTAAAGTTTCTTATTACTAAGTGACAAGTGATTGACTATTTTATGGAGCGCGAAGATGGGTTAGAAGAGGTGCCAAACTGTTTGCTCTGTGTGTGTAATAAAGAACGGAGCCAGGTCAATCTAAATTTAGTTTTTGTGATATTCTAGCAGATGTTTGCGCCGATGAATAACAAAAGGGGAAATATAGTTTACCAAAATGGCCTAATATTAACCTACTCCTGTAGAGAACTCTTAGGGTATGAGCCTTCTGAACTTGGCTAAAGATTTTTAAGTGTTACCTTATAAAGATATTGCTTATTTAATCCATAACTCCCAAAATACCCATATCTTCTAGAGAATACTCTACATCTTTCATCATGCCCCTTTGTACATTCAATTTTAAAACATGCCTAATCTTTGCATAAAACATGTCACCCGAATCTACTGAAAGGTACAGGCACAATAGTAACAATTTAACCTGCCACATCTGTGGGGTCCTACTCCACGCTGACCACTGTTATTAGCAATTGAGGACTGGAAGAGGAAAGGTTACTACTATTAAAGAAAACCTGTCCTTAAGTTCCCGATTCAAAATTAGCGCCACCTTGTCTTTATACTTTAATTTTACTTTTAAACAACTGGTCTCTTGCACCCCCACAGCCCATCATGCAGTATATAGAGATCAATATCTCCCACGTTGCAAGAAAATGAGAGCCAAGAAGTCTAGTTAGTGTCTGCAGACCATGCTTAGCACCAATGAGTGCCATCTAGCACCCCCCCTGCCATGGCGGTGATGATGTCTCCATTATCCACATTACCATGCAAATTTGGTGCTAGCACCGTTAATCAGTAGACCAGGGTATGTGCAGGAGGGAGGCAATTCCATGGCCCTGAACAGGATAGGGCAAATGGTGCAAATGCATTATGGTCAGCAGGGCAAGCAACAGCTTTGTGTGGATGATGTAGGGGATGTCATCCACAACAAATCCGGAGGGGTGGCATTAGCAGGCTCACATTGGGGGCTGAACATGGTCTGGAGATGCCCACTGGACTATTCAGCACTCATCAATATACCACCTGGCAGTCTTAAAAGTTCATTTTCTAATAGGCACAGCTGAAAGGGTACAAAAGACAAGTTATAAAAAAAAAGCTAATTTAACTTATATAAATGAGGTAGTGGAGAAATTAGGTTCCCTTTAAGTTCTTTATAATGTAACCAGTAACCTTTCCTAATTTCCTGGTTCTTCCGCTGTTTTGTGTCCAACTATGTTGTGCCTCTCTCACTGTGATCACTAACTTACCTGTCGTTGGCCTAACATATGAGATGAACTCGCTGATTATTATTATTTATCTCATTATTATCTATATAATTGTCTAAGGGTTTTTCTGTCTGTCTGTCTGTCCTGGAAATCCCACGTCTCTGATTGGTCGAGGCCGCCTGGGCCTCGACCAATCAGCGACGGGCACAGTATCGACGTAGATGTCATAATGGTTGCCATGGCGACGATGATGTCATAAAGGTTGCCTCGACCAATCAGCGACGGGCACAGTCTGCCGCGAATTCTGGAATCATCATTGTCCATATACTACGGGGACATGCATATTCTAGAATACCCGATGCGTTAGAATCGGGCCACAATCTAGTTATTAATAATTATCCCCTCTGTTACCAGATATTAAATATAAATGTGTTCAGATTAAACAGGTTTGCTAATGTCACGTCTTCTTCACATATCTGTTCCCTATGACCGACCCTGAAAAGCAGAAATACCATAAACCAGATGTTTTACTCCGGCTAAATCTCTACACGCTGCTCTCATTCCATCATGGCATTGCATAACCGTTTGTTTGTAGTTCTCCGACATTTAGAGGAAAGAATAGTACAACGTATACAACATCTGTCTTCCTGTGATTATAGAGCCATTTCTGTCATTGAAAACATTTTTCAAAAAATCGTGGGAGGATTATAGCTAAAGATAGAACATGCACAGATCATTATGAAGCCCTGACATGAAAAGCTTTGCTGCTGACATCTCTCTTTGTTAGAACCTGCCCCAATAGAACAGACTAGGGAGCAGTAAACTAGCTGCAGAGGCCGGCACTAAAATCCAAAGGTGTTTTTAACTTTAAAAATGAATAAAGGCTTAATACATTTGCATTTTACAAGCTCAATCAATATCTATAAGAATGGTAAGGTCTATTTACAGCTTTACAGCTTGGCAATAATTTTTTAATTTTTTTCCAATGCATCTATAGAAAAAAAAAGCAATTCTGCAAATTGTAATTAAAAACGAACATTTATTATGTGCAGCTCTCATGCAGATTTTTTTTTAAAGCCGTTTCTGCAGTCACCTATTTCTCTGTGCCATCTGCCTCATCCCCTAACATATAGACAGGAGAAGAGGGGAGTGAAGTAACTTACACACTCTTCTATTTGAGGCAGATACGCAGCCTGCACAGACAGATTAGGAGCATGGAGTTTTTCAAGTGGGTTACCACAAGGCGCTATCCTGGCCACAGTGTTGTTCAACATTTTTATAAATGATCTAGAAAACGGAACTGAAGGTAAACTGATCAAATTTGCAAATGATGAAAAGTTGGAGGTAGCTAACGCTAGAGAAGACAGAGAAAGGATTCAGAAGGATCTAGATAAACTTGATGAATGTGCAGTGACTAATAGAATGGTATTTAACAGAGAGAAATGAAAGATTCTACATGTGGGCAAAAAACAAAATTACATCTATAGAATGGGAGGAATAGAACTAAGCAACAGCACATGTGAAACAGACTTGGGTATACTAATGGATCATAAGCTGCACATGAGTCAACAGTGTAATGCAGCAACAAAAAAGGCAAACACAGTTTAGGATATATTAAGAGAAGTATAGAGTCTAGATCACATGAAGTAATTATCACCATCTATTCCTCCTTGGTCAGGCCTCAACTGGAATACTGTGTCTAGTTCTGGGCAACATATTTTAAAAAAGACATTGAAAAACTGGAGCAAGTTCAGAGAAGAGCCACCAGGATTGTGAGCGGACTGCAAAGTATGTCATATGAGGAATGGTTAAAGGATCTGGGAATGTTTAGCTTGCAAAAAACAAGGCTAATAGCGGTCTACAAATAACTGAAGGGATGTCACAGTGTAGAGGGATCATCATTATTCTCATTTGTACGTGAAAACATGAGAAGGAATGGAACTGAAAGGGAGAAGCTACAGATTAGATATTAGGAAAAAACTTTTTGACAGTGAGGGTGATCAATGAGTGGAATAGGCTGCCATGAGAGGTGGCGAGTTCTCCTTCACTGGAAGTCTTCAAACAGAGGCTAGACAGATATCTGTCTGGGATGGTTTAGTGAAATCTGCATTGAGCAGGGGGTTGGACACGATGACCCTGGAGGTCCCTTCTAGCTCTACAATTGTATGAGTATATGGTGGTCCTGGGGTTAACCAGCAAACACGGACAGCAGACAGCAAACACGGACTGTTTAGGTAGGGACGGGTTAAAAGGAGTTTTATTTCTTATTTCAGCTACAATATAGTAATGAGAGGCACTGGCAGACAAAGATAGAATAGGGCCCTGTGCAACAACAATACATGGGCCTTTTGCAGTCCAATAGCCCATCATAATGCACAATTCCACTTGCTTTGGACGTAGATGAGGCCCACTACCTCTTGGGCCTCTGTGCGGCAGCAAAGGTTGCACCAATGGTATGTCCGCCCTTGATGGGACAGGAACAGTACAACAATGGGGGATTAATGACTACACCACCAGGACTTAGTTTTTGAGGGTGTCTCAGGTAAAGATGTCTATACCCTGCCAGATTCCCTTTTCCTAAGGTTCAGCAGCCTACAAAGTGAATGTGAGTGAAGTGGTGGTACTACAGTACTACTGGTTCAGATCCTATATAATTTGTCGAAGGTGTGACAGACATAAGTATCCTGATTTGCAACTATGAGACATACCAGACCACTCCCTGGAGAGCCGTAATCTAAAACCGTTGCCTAAATGGAATAAGACATCACAAAATGACTTATTATTTCATTTAGGTTTTATGTTAAATAGTTATTATGCCTTTACATATTTAGTTTAATAAATTAACAGTAGACGTGAAGAGAAAAAAACTTTTCTGACAGAGACATGTTTCTACAGTCATATTTCCACATTTATCAATCACTTTTTGTCTCCTGCACTGATCACTCTCAAAAGCTACTAAAATCCATCTACATATCAGCAGTGAAGGATGAAATTACACCTGCTGCCTATAAAAGTCTATGGAGAGAGGAGAAGCTTTAGGGAAACAAAAGACGAAAGGCACAAAGAGAAAATGCAGAGGCTTTTAGTGAAGGGGAAAACAACTGCAGGATTCTGGTCACATAATGGACAGAAATAGTACTGTTCCTCATATATACACGACAGATTATTGGGAAAAGTCACATGAAGAAGCATCTAGACTTTTTTTTTCAAATGCACAACCCTTTCTTAAGTGCCAACGTACCCCACATAAAATAAAATAATACCGTAATTAAAAAAACCACATAAACCTCCCGGGCTGGCATCGCTCCTCATTTGTTCTCAGCTGCCAGTTAGAGGCCGCTGATCAGCTGCAGACTTCACTACTCCTTCAGAATGGATAAGAAGATAGCAATATCATGTGACTGCCAGGACACACTGCGCCGACACTGGATGAGCAGTATCAGTCTAGGAGGGGAGTATCGGGTTTTCAATTTTATGTGGGGTACGTTAGCAATTAAAAATGAGCTGTAGTGGACAACACCTTTAAAAGAGGTTTTGTTTTTTAACAATTTTCGTCATCTTTTCTCTTCTTTTTTTTTTTTATCAGAAATCTTGCTGTTTTTACATCGGCTGTCAGGCCTAATATTAGACCTACACTATGTGTCGCCACAAGGACTTCAGCATCAGTAGACTGACTCTGACCCTACTGAATTGTATTAAAGTATGTATTAGCAGGTTGTCATCAGGCAAAAGTCATTCTGATGGCAGGGGGAGAAAGTGATCTGTGGCACCTATTGTAAATGGTGGGTCCTGTGTTATCCACCATTCTCTACCTTTCATTGTATTTCTGTCTGTGATGATAATGAGACTGCTGAAAAGTCATGTATACAGAACAGGAAGTATGAGTCTAGTATAAGGCCAAGGTGCAAGGCTCCTAATCTTCTTTAATATAGATTGCAATTTAGCAAATAGAACATTATCACAAAAGATATATTTAACATAAAAATGGATTTTAACAATGTGTCTTTTTTGGGAGAAACAATGCCTTTATACCCACACAATCTCTGTAAATTTACAACATGTATACTCTACCCAGAAACTGACTTTTTTGCTTCCTTGCCGATGCGACAAATCTCTAACAAACACTTTGTGTTCCCATTTCCCAGTGTATATAGAATTCTTATACAATGATGAGATTTGCCTCAGGAAAAAGGATGTTATGTGCATATGATGTAAGGGAGCACGAACTGTCTTGACATGTAGTCCCCAGCAGCAAGAGATCATGCTTATCAGATTAAGGTGGACGGTCAAAAATCAGACAAAATCAGCGTCAAATAGGAAAATACAGATGTTTAGAAAGAAGCAGGAAAAGCTTCAGGAATGATTCACATCATCGGTAAATACAAGCTGCTCCTATGCTAAAAAGCTTCTTTGTACCTGTCACAAATGTATATGTTTCCATCCCTTTAGAGAGAGTAAAGGAAAACCAGACCTAATGTATAAACAGATTACTCTGCCATTAAACCTCACCTGCCACCATGCATTAGCACTGCTTGATCTGAAAGTAAACTATCTATAGAGTATGTTAGCATTTAACTTACATTTTTTTAGCTTTAGATAAATCACTCTTTAATCTGTGATTTCCTCTGACACTACATGCACAGCAAGTATACGACTTCCACTGACTGTAAAGTGCTGCAGAACGCGTTAGCACTGACCTAAATATACAATATTATTAGTCTTGTTCCTTGGCCAAGTGCTTAATATTAAGTATTTAAACATTATAGATTTTTTTCGGTTTACACAAAATTGTGCACATGAAGAAGAATAATATGAGGGGCCAGCTCCATGACCTCTCCTACACTTACAATGTATGCCTCTCTGGCTGAACTCTGCCTTTCGCGGCACTGCTTGCTTTTCATCCCCTCTCTATTACACTTTCCTGACCGCCTTTATTTTCTTTGAAAAATGGCCAAGCTTTCCCTTGGCAAAGCAATCCAAGTCACATCGGTTGGATACAATTATCCCGATACAAGTTTCCACAAAGGCCAATACCCCCCTGCAGTCTAGATACAGAAGATAGAGGTGACATAGTTAAGGGGAAGAATGTTCCACTACTTATCAGGTCGCCCCATCATTCTACAGGAAACAATCAGAAACACAGTGAGGTTCCTTTAGATGGTGATAAACTACATCTCATCTGCTAGAAAAAAAATACCATGGAGCGGTCGGACTGGGATGGCCTGACTGATCTTATAACTGGAAGGAAATCATAGAAATCAGAAAAATATTTGCTAAGTATCACAGATTAAAGGAAAGAAAGATTAGTCGAGGTCAAAAAGCATTTCCCATTTTATTTAAAGACGTTGTCCACTTCTTTTACATTGATGACCTACCCTTAGGATAGGTCATCAATGTCTGATTGTCTGGGGTCCGACACCCCTGCCGATTGGCTGCTACGGTGTTGACGGCTACTAGACAAAAGTACTCACTTGCCAAGCTGCTACGTCTACTTGTAGTGGCTGCCGCAGGGTACTACACGATTGGAATAGGAGGCGGTTGTGAAGTACCAAGCCCTGGCCACAAGTAGACGGAGCAGCTCGGCAAGTGAGTACTTCCAGTCGGAACGCCACCACCCATAACAGCTGATCGTTGGGGGTGCTGGGTGTCGGACCCCGACCGATCAGACATTGATGACCTATCCCAAGAATAAGTCATCAAAGTAAAAAGTGGACAACCTCTAACTCTAACTGAAAAGGATTCCAGTAGTAAAGCGCTGATACACAGTAACCTTCATAGCTACATCGGCATTAAAATATTTGATATATTGGACTTTGTGTCTAAAGCTGGCCATACAAAAGCTGTAAAAGTCTGTTTGAAAGCTCATTTGGTGACTCCCATGTATATATTTACATAGATGAGCATGCAAGTGTCTTCAGGGAGAGGAGAAGATAAAGTTACTGCCAGACAGCTCTTGTGGCTCTTGTGGAATAAAAGGGTTGGGCAATTACATTCAAAGTGTCCAACACTTATCTCCCCTGACATTGTCTGTCTGGGGGGAATCGGAAGGTCTTCATACACATTAAACTGTTAGTCACATCATTGTTGGAGCCCAGTAAACAAAACACCAGCAGGGTAACAGGGAAGTATGGGCATTGGAATGGCAGGAGGTTGGTAGGTGACCACTGTAGACTGTGATCTCTTCTGACTCCCCCATACATCGAAATGCCAAGCTCGATTGAGTGTCCCATATGGGTAGAGTTGAGCAAACTACTGCCAGGATCATCTGGGAATGGCTTATCTGCCAACAGAACAGAAGGATCTGGCAAATTAATTCCAAGCATACAGATCAGATGGTCGGTCGTTACAGACTAAATTGTCAGGTTCGATCAACTTTCATGTGTATAGGGATCTTTTCAGATTCAGCAGATACATACAGTAGGTGTAAGTTTTAACTAGAGGTATGTGGTATACTAAACTAGCATTAATAGAGCTAGGTGTACTAAAAAGATCAGTTCCAAACAATTAAAAAGTTTTCATCTGGGGGAACCACATTTTATTGGCCAGCAGAATGTTTCTTGGTCAGAATTTAGAAAAAAGTCCTACTGTTGAGCATTTAAGTCCATGGTCTGATAATTTGTGGTCATGCATATGAACAATATTTCGAGGAGCATACAGACCATTGTTTGGCAGAGTTGTGGTAGACCCAGGCTGGCTGCACGTCTGTAGAAAATGCCATCTTCAAGCCCATTCGGCTCTGGCATTGGTCAATGATTGCCTGGTACTGACACTAGCTTTGATAGTTTTATATGATGTTAACTCTTTTACCTGTAGAAAATGTCCCATCAATGCTGTTATTGTGGCATGTAAAGTTGTTGCTGACCCTATGTTCTGATAATGAAAAGAAACAGAGACCTTGCTGGGATCTATGGCAGTGGTGGTGCCGATGGGCAGGTGTTTAAAAGTAGAGGTTTTTAGAATCATGAATTGCAGATTGCGCTATAGGTACAGAGCTGATAAATGCCATTTACCGATTTCTAGAAGCTTCACACACTTATCTATGAGAAGTGATAAGGAATATCTTTGCAGAGTTTTCCATACCTTCCACTTTGACCTGGTTGGGTGTACAAGCTCTACAGGGAAGTACTTTGAACTCTTCAGCTTGGTACATGCTATAGTCAGTACTGGTCACCACGATGATATCTCCAGCTTTCCAAGACCGGGCATTATCTGCCAGATGCAGGATGGTGCTGTTCACATTGGTGTCAACAGTCATAGTCAGCCTGGGCTTCACTGTAAAAACAGATTGGGATCATTTTTTTTTTTTTTTGCTTAGACCAGGAATGATATTGTTTTTGCTTCTTGACTTGGTATAGAACTCAGCTAGGTGTTCATGAGAACAGATAGTCATAGAAGTACGTTTTTCTTATTTATTGAAATCACATGATTCAATTTAAAAAATATTTTTTATTATGTTCTAGAGGGTATACTCCTGTGAATCAACATTATTTATTACAATTGAAAGGAACGGTTTCTACATTTCAATGTCATGAATTAATTGTAACTCATTAAAAAATATAGCGTAGAAGATAAATTACCATATTTATTTTACTAACATATTGTAATATTTTTTACACATGGAGCTTACAATCTAATATAAACTATCCCAAAAAGGTCAATAGATATATGAGAGAACATGGGACAAATCTGGGCACATGCCTTGTTGTTACATAAAAAAATGGAACAGAATAGTCATCCTGAATATCCCACTGATTTCCATGTGGGATATTCTAACACCCGTAACAAATTAATTTTGAGAAGGAGAATAACATAATTTTACTTTTAACATGTGGTAAGGATGATGCAGTTGACAATTGTGTAGGAATGCCAATATGAGTGAAAAATATTTTCCAAAATACATTAAGTTAACTCATTCTGTCATCAATGTTTTTGGATAAAGTGTTTTGATTATATTTTTATAAAGCCCACTTTCATATTAGATAAAGTCGGTCAATGCCAAAGATTTGAGCAGGATGGATTTGTGTATGGAGGCTTCCCAACAGAAAATGCCGGAGGAGAGAGATTACCGATTCTGTTCTCCCGGGAATAAGCCACCGCCAGAAGCGTCTGACAGGGGATTATTCCACTTTTGTCATAGAGAACACACGAGTCGAGCATTCATATGAATGCAGTCAACAAAAGACAAAATGGGGCAGTCAAAAAAGGTGGATTGTTATTAAGGTGTACTGTTAAGATGATAAATGAGTATTCTTGGCATGAAACAAAAGGGGGTAAGGACCCCTGCAGTGTAGTTTGCAGTTGACAGTATAAGAAAAGGTAATTTCTCTTCTACATGTCTCATTTTGTGAAAGAGATCCAAGGGGCAACCTTTCTCCTTGCGGAGAGTGACATGTCAAGCCTGACATGCCAAGGTGAGGGGACTTAAGCCTTCCAATGCTCATCTGAGAAATTTTCTCTTCAGAGAGGAGTAGGACTAGAACTTTACTGCCATCTACCGGAAGTAGCAATCCTAAAAGTCAGTATCGACCCTCTTTTGAGCGTTGCCACATGACTTAGGATAAAAGTCATTAGCCTACTGTCTACTTTACCTGTTGCTGTCCTAGGAAGGTGACTTACATGGTGGTTTATACTCTACTGAAAATCTAATACAAATCTGATTTGAAAAAATAAAGCTAAAAGTCAGACTTTTGCTATGTGTACTCCCACCTGGCTTTCCACACAGGAAACGGACTTTGTAGTCTGGGCACCGTGCATGGACCTGGTTGTTCTGGCGGCATTCAAACCTATAGTCACGGCCACCCTTGTAGAAGACCTGTGTTGGTATATCAGTCCCGTCAAGTGTAGTGACCTGTAAGCAAAAGAACATTAGATACAGATGGCAACAATATCAAACGCTCAGTATCCAACTCTACCAGATGTGCACACATAACATGCTAATTCTCCACAAAGGGTGAAGATGACATAGGTTATGTTACAGAAGACCAGTCACTTTTAGTAATATCTTGAGTTCCCCATAAAATAACAATTCTGCACAATCTGTGCTGTAATGACGAGCGACTAGTGATGGGCGAGTGTACTCGTTGCTCGGGTTTTCCCCAGCACACTCGGGTGACCTCCGAGTATTTATGACTGCTCGGAGATTTAGTTTTCATAGTGGCAGCTGAATGATTTACAGCTACTAGCCTGCTTGATTACACGTGGGGATTCCCTAGCAACCAGGCAACCCCCACATGTACTCAGCCTGGCTAGTAGCTGTAAATCATTTAGCTGAGGCGATGAAAACTAAATCTCCGAGCAGGCATAAATACTTGGAGGTCACCCGAGCGTGCTCGGGAAAACCAGAGCAACTAGTACACTCGCCCATCACTATGAGTGACTTATGCTGAATTCTAGATACCAAACATGACCCTAAGACCCGTTCCATGGCTCCCTGCTCTCCCATGTACTCTTGAGGCCCCTCTTAGAGGTAATATTTTATTGCCGTCATTGTTACAAAGTGTGTGACTGCAGGTAAACTTTGTAACATATCCATTTGGTGCTAGAACAGCTTTACACAATTCAATTTGCCCCACACACTGTTTTCTTAATTTGTTCACAATAATCCCATTGAAGGCGAGTGTGCCTTTAAGGGTATTGCACTCTAATTATTATTAGGGTGACAAACACATCTTGTTTTGAAGAGAAATCCATTATTGTGATGTTTTCAGATCCAATGAGGTTTTTGACACATTTTGTCATTCTATATATTTATTTATGCAGCCTTTAGATTGATGCTGACAAGTTTGGAGTGGATTCCATCAGAAGTATCAGCAGGAGTAACAGATCACATTTTTTTTCCCCACGGGAAGGTTTTTAAAATCTCATCAGAAAATCATTGTATGAAACCCATTTAAAGCGCATTCAACGTGCCACATGGTCAATATTAAGTTTTCGGATAATTTTCAACATGTGCTAACAGTATGAGCAGAAAAAAAATGTTAATTCCACAGTTCACCACTAGGTGTGCACTGACGCTGTATTTATTAATAAATTAACCTTGCTGCAGGAGTTCAGACGAGATCTTTCTGTGAGCCACACAATGTCTATGCTCAGTTTTTCATTCACTCATAATGTAGCCTTTGTTTGTTAATTTATGATATAAGCTGGGATTTTGCTCCCCTGCCAGTATATGAAACAACATCACAAATCCTCTCCCTGTGAGGCCGTTTGATGACATTCCTCCTCATCCCCTACCTAGTGAGAAGTGAATGTGGAGGTTTCTGCTCCCTCTGCAGGGCTGTCTACATTACTGGCCTTATTATACCTTTTGTATCAGACCCAGACATTGAAAATGAGCTTAGGATGCCGACTGTGATCAGAGAAAAGGTTGCAATGCTATACGCAGCATGTGGTTGTATTTATGGCTAGTAATGAGAAGTTAGTGGTCTTTGGTGTCAAACCTGTTGTTTTATTAACTGCAGAATCACACATCCAAAGGATACTTACTTATTACAAGTGGAATGTAAGATGGAAAATAATTTACACATATATATTTATTGCATCTAGCAACAATTTGGTGTCTGTAAGGGCACCTGCAGACAGCTGTATAAATCGGAGCACAATGCTCGGACTAGCCGGCAGCTCACTCGACCTGAGCGTGACATCTGCATAAAAATATATAAACTCAGGTCTGGAGAGCCGCCGGCCAGTCCGTTCAATGCACTCCGATCGCAGTCCAATTTATACGGCCGTCTGACTGCGCCCTAAAAGAACATACTAACTAACTCAAAAATGTAAAACAATATTAAAGTATTGCGCAAAATTGGGAATATAATAACTAGTATGCCTATTATATTGCCAAAATCCATTACCTAAAATATGAAATAGTTTAGGGTTTATGGAAGATAAAGGAACCGATTTCTCACTGAATGTTCTGAGGCTCCTGAATCCGAATATGCACTAACTTAATCCAATTCTTCTTCTTCGATAACCTCAGATGTTTGGGCTTCTACTGTATTCTGGTATAGAAAGCTACTTGTTCTCAGCCAAATGGTCTAATTTCTAAATCGATCATTCACCCCAAAATATTGTATAGTAATAATACCTGGATATTAATGGGATGGGTGCAGATTATGCCAGGATGAGCTGCATGGAATTCGGACAACTTTTCCCAGTCTCTGGCCCGAGTGCTTTCATATTTATCAAACCACTGTGTCCAGTCTACATCTGGAAAGTAGAGTGAAGCATAAATCACATGCAAGTAAGATTACTTGTGTAGGTATTATATCAGATAACATAAGTGAAACCATGACAGAATGTCACAGGATTTCCATCAGGATCACAACATCGAGTTGTAGACTAGCGGCGTATAGGAAACAGCTGTATGTCTCATCAACTTGCTTGAAACACATGAAAGAAGTTCTTAAGGAGCGGACAATAAAATTACATACAAAACTAAGCTGTCAACTGTCCCACAGCAAAACAGTACAGATTCTGGGATTCGAGGGAGCAGTAGCCTTATGCAAGTACTACTTTATGGTATTCAAGTATTGCCATTGAACTTAGGGCAGGGACAGCATCCTTAAGTATTACAACTGTTGTGAAATTACGCCACGACAACCATTGTTTGTCGCTGAGAGTTGTAGTTTTGCAATAGCTGGAATACCAAAAATTGCTGATCCTTGAACTACGACCTGGAAAAACACTCTTCCTCCACATAAGAGGACATATAATTATTTCACACTGCATAGGATCTACAGTGTGAAAATAAGTATTTGATACACTGCCGATTTTGCAAGTTTTCCCACCTACAAAAAATGGAGAGGTCTGTCATTTTTATTGTACACTTTAACTGTGAGAGACAGAATCTAAAACTAAAAATCAGAAAATTACATTGCATGATTTTTAAATAATGAAATTGCATTTTATTGCATGAAATAAGTATTTGAACACCTACCAACCAGCAAGAATTCTGGCTCTCACAGACCTGTTAGCTTTTCTTTAAAAAGCCCTCCTACTCTGCACTCTTTGCCTGTATTAATTGCACATGTTTGAACTTGTTGCCTGTACAAAAGACACCTGCCCCTACCTCAATCAATCACACTCCAACCTCTCCACCATGGCCAAGACCAAAGAGCTGTCTAGGACCCCAGGAACAAAATTGTAAACATGCACAAGACTGGGATGGGCTACAGGACATCAGGCAAGCAGCTTGATGTGAAGGCAACAACTGTTGCCAGAATTATTAGAAAATGGAAGAAACACAAGATCGCTGTCAATCTTCATGCAAGATCTCACTTCGCGGGGTAAGGATGATTTTGAGACAGGTCAGGAATCAGCCCAGAACTACACGGCAGGACCTGGTCAATGGCCTGAAGAGAGCTGGGACCACAGTTTCAAACATTAGCGTTAGTAAAACACTACGCCATCATGGATAAAAATCCTGCTGGGCACGCAAGGCCCCCTGCTCAAGCCAGCACATGTCTAGGCCCATTTGAAGTTCACCAATGACCATCTGGATTATCCAGAGGAGGCATAGGAGAAAGTCATATGGTCAGATGAAACCGAAATAGAACTTTTTGGTATCAACTCCACTCATCGTGTTTGGAAAAAGAAGATGGATGAGTACAACACAAAGAACACTGTCCCAACCGTGAAGCATGGTGGGGGAAATATGCAAAGGGGACAGGACCACTTCACCGTATTGAAGGGAGTATGGCTGGGGTCATATAATGGGAGATTTTGGCCAACAACCTCCTTCCCTCAGTAAGAGCATTGAAGATGGGTCGTAGCTGGGTCCTCCAGAATGACAATGACCTGAAACACAAAGCCAGGACAACTGAGCAGTGGCTCCGTATGAAGCATTTCAAGGTCCTAGATTGGCATAGCCAGTCTCCAGAAATGAACCTGATAGAAAATCTTTGGAGGGAGCTGAAACACAATGCTGCCCAGCAATAGCCTCGACACCTGAAAGATCTCAAGATGATCTGTGTGGAAGAGTGGGCCAAAATCCCTGCTGCAGTGTGTGCAAACTTGGTCAAGAACTATAGAAAACATCTGACCTCTGTAATTGCAAACAAAGGTTTCTGTACCAAATATCAAGTTCTGTTTTTCTACTGTATCAAATACTTATTTCATGCAATAAAATGTAAATTAATTATGTAAAAATCGCACAATGTGATTTCTGGTTTTTATTTTTAGATTCTGTCTCTCTCTCTGGGATTTTTGTCTTAAGTTAGGAAAATGAAATTTGGACAGAACCCCAATCCGTTCACTAGACTAAGTCATTTGGTACTCCATCTGGCCTCTGTTTTGGTGGTTATCATCTTTTTAGGCAGGTACAAAAACACAGTCTACCACAACTTAGTGCCCACCTAAAAGACAGATGGAGGTCAAATGGAGTACAAAGTGACTCAGTCAGCCTCATTTTAGTGAATAGCTGTGTTGTTGGTGGTTCCATTCAGATCTCATTTTACAGATTGAAGCTCCAACAAAGACATACAGTAAAAGTGGGGCAAAAACAATGTGCACATAGCCTCAGAGTAATAACAGAATAATTGACATATCTTGAAGAGTCCCACAAAGGCAGAAATCAATGATAAGACGGAATGTGCACGTTTAGGCTACTTTCACATTAGCGTCGTGTGACGCACGTCTCAATGCGTCGTTTTGGAGAAAAAACGCATCCTGCAAAGTTGCCCGCAAGATGCGTTTTTTCTCCATAGACTTTCATTAGCGACACAGTGCGACGGATGTGTCGTGTTTTGGCGGACCATCGGCACAAAAAAAGTTCCATGTAACTTTTTTGTGCGTCGAGTCCGCCATTTTCAACCGCGCATTCACGGCCGAAACTCCACCCCCTCCTCCCCGGAACTCACAATGGGCAGTGGATGCGTTGTAAAACTGCCTCCGCTGCCCACATTGTGCTACATTAACACACTGCCCATCGGGCCGACGGTTTGCGACGGCCCGTACCGATGGACTAGTGTGAAAGTTGCCTTACTTTCAACATGCCCAATCCTTTGTTTCCCTATAAGATTAGTTATTGCCAAAGGTGTCTTTGGCTTATCCCAATTTGTATTGTTGTTTTAAGTCCATCCTTTTATTTATGCCTTTATTTCCAAAACATTTTTTTTTATATGTACCATATTTATTTTTTTATTTCAATCCAAAAATAATATCTTGTATGGTAAAATATCCTCAGCCTCCATAATACAGAGGAAATCCCACTGTGAATGTATGTATTTGAGAATAGACTTTATAAAGTCAAGGAAAATATATCTCTGATAAAGAGCTTCATATCGGTGGTCACAATCTATGCATCAGTGCAAGGTGCATTCAGACTCCAGGATCAGTAGCGTAGTATAATCAGATAGATTATGGAAAGCCTTGTCTTAATCCAGATTAATGTTCAGTCTCTTTTTCAGGAATATCAATTAGACAAGGAATTCTGGCGCCAAGGAAAACACAAATTCTTTCCTGAATCAGAAATAGCAAGTGACATTTTCAGGTTGTGCAATAAATTGCTGCCATAATGAAATTAGGACAGTGCGTGTGCTGTTGTCGTCGAGCTAAGGCCAAAATCTCAATGAGCCAAGATCAGCAAATAGAGCAAGGGAGTTAAAAGGGAGGTCTGTGCCTGCCATCTAGGAGCTCATACATTTTTCATGTGCAGTCCTGTATGTAGGACCTGCATGACTGCCGGGCCTTCTGCAGATATCCAAAGGTTCCTAAATAAATGATCCATGTGTTCCAAGCAAGACCGCAACAGTAATGAGGACATGGCGCACTACGAAAAGCAAATATGGCAAGTTTATGTGAAAATTGTGGTTTCAACGTGCATCAAACAACTAGCAGCAGATTTGTCAGACAGAAAAGTGCCAGATTATTATCAATGAGCCATTACATCTCTGCAGGAAAGTCCTGTGATGTCTCCAAACACTCTGGCACGTTGACCGTATCGTCACTTACCCTGGACCCACTCGCTGGCCAAAGAAACGTTAAAGTGTTCTCCGTTCTCAGCCTGGAAAAGTTTATGCACGCGAGCCACGGCGGACCCTTTGCTTCCTGTCAAACATATAAATAGTGGAGGAAGCGCGTTAAATAAACAGGCAGCAGGTAACAGATGAAATCATCCAGAGGTCTGCAGGGAGAGCACAGGAACGCCGAGCCTACAACGTCCGATCTCTCCGTGTCATTATCTCTATTTATATAGAAAGATCTATGTGACGACAATTACATGTAGGAAGCGGTTACTGTAAACTAGCGATCATGTCACTGCAAGAGTCTCCACTGTGACCGCGACATATTAACCCTATAGAAGACAAGAAGGATGATGAAAATAATTCACCAAAAAACTAATCGCTAGTTCTCATAGCAATTCTGTAACATAGGAAACTGTAAATGGTCCTGTAAGAGATTAATAGCTGCTGGAAAAAAAATCCAAAACACATTGTGTACAGACAGCACATGGATGACAAGTAAGAAAAAAATCGTCCCACTTTTCTAGATGAATCTCTGAATGATTATTTATACACTTATGTGAACCTACCATTACTGTCATTAGTTTCTCTCTAAACGTAGCGAATAACAGATCTTTCAGTTTCAGCCAAAAAAGTGGCACGATTTCTTTCTCACTTGTCATCAGTGAAGAGGCTCACCCATAGGGCAGGCGCAGACGGTCGTAGATTCTCTCATCCAAGAAAATCAGGTCGATTATGTAAATAACACTCTGATCGGAGTTTGATCAGAGTATGAGCATAATGTGATCCGATTCTCTCAGAAGAGGAAAAAATATGTCTCCAGACTCCATTAGAGATGAGTGAATTTGCTCGGGTTCCCTCTTATTCGGCAAGCTATAGCGCTTACCGAATAAGCTGCAGAGGGAACCCGGCTTCCTGGAGTGCGCCGGCTGATCAGCGCCGCAGCTGCATGTGTCACGGCTGTGTCAGAATCACGACACATGCACGGAGAACCCAACAAACAGGCTTTCCATGCATGTGTCGTGACTCTGACACAGCCGTGACACATCGAGCTGGGCGCTGATCAGCCGGCGCGCTCCAGGTATCCGGGTTCCCTCTGCAGCTTATTCGGTAAGCGCTATAGCTTGCCGAATAAGAGGGAACCCAAGCAAATTCGCTCATCTCTAGTCTCCATCTTTTCCAATCTGTCAGTACATGGCAATTGCATTGCACTAAGATGTCGAATCAAATGCAGCGATATTTTCCTTGGACAGATTTGGTCCGAGGAAAAAGATCAGACGCGTACATGTCCCCATATACAAACATTGGTCCCCATGCAATCAGATCACACCTATCCCGAAAATACAGTGGTCTGTACCTGCCCTTGGAATTAAATAGGCGAGACTCATCAAAATTACGGAAGAAAGTAGTGCATACTGCGATTTTTTTCACAAGCAGATTCGGTCAGTAAAAAAAATATATATAGCCCTTGCCAAAGTAATTACCAATGTTTCCTGATTTCCAGGACCTTTCCAAGTTTCTCTATCACGCTGTACTTTATATTTACCTATTCACATTTGCTGACTGTACGAACACATCCCATTCATACTATCATGGGTTTTTTAGCCTCTCACTTGCTTTAGATCTGTTTTCTCCAATGAATGTGGCAGCTGCCATGTTTCCCCTTCTTTACTTTTGGTATGAGATGGACAAGCACCCATCAATCCCATGGCAGACAAAAAGCAGAAGAGGCGAGGTTCAGACTTTCCATAGCGCTCCCCAGGTCAGTGCCGCAGCCATTATGGTCATAGAGTAACAGCGCTGATGTCAGACGCAGAAGGAGCAGCAGCAGGACAGAGGCCATGGGTATAGTGACTACACATGAGGGATGAATATCACATAATACAAAAGATGGAGCGACACTAAGATTGTTTTCAGGTAATGAAACATTTTTTAAACAGCTCAGAGCAAAATAAAAAGGGTAAGCTCAGCTCCACGTTCCACCAACCCTCTTATTTCTGCACCGTCTGGTTCTCGACAGTCTCTGCTTCCTCCTGCAGCGATGACATCCACACAAGCACTGCAAGCAATTTCTCTTTGAAGGTGATATGTCACTATAAGGGATTTTCCCTCTTTTTAGATGTGTTCCCTGCCTGCTTCAGGCTGTGCAGTGGACTGCAGGAGGGTCCTGCTATAGTGGGCAGTGGTCACATGCCCTGTGTCAGGACAGAGACCAGCAGGGGACCATGCATCTCCAGAATGGGATGAGTGATGCCACTAGGATGCTGTATTCTTGTACATCACTATGTGCGGTTTTAAACATATTTCCCCTTGGACATGCTCTCTAACTCAAAACACTTTGTCCCCTTAAAAGTATTCTCTGCGCAGCGGCACTGTATCTGATCAAGAGGACTGAAGCAGAGCTGTGGCCCCGTCAATCTCAAGAGCGGTGATCCCAGTAGTCAGTGAGGACATATCCTATCTCCTTTGATGCAAATGACCATTTCATTTTGAAAAAGTCCTATAGAATTTGAATGAAGCAGCAGAGAATGTGGTCGACCAAGACTCCAAGAGGGTTGTGCAGTGTGGATGAAGTGACCTTGGGACCCCTTATTCTAGTGATAAGTCATGGGTCGCCAAGCAATTATACATCTTTTAAAATAGCTTTTGTGACTCCCTTTGACATGAAAGTAGAGAGCTGTGCACATCCAAAGCCATAGGTACCATCTGGACCTGGCAGCCAGACGCCACCTCCCCAGGAAGGCTGGGCTCCCACTCTCAAAGATGCTACCTTCATCTTTCAGCCATCTATCTGGCCATCTTAAAGGTCCAAGATAAAAATGCTTTTATAGGAAGAAGCTTTTTTTTTTAAAGAAAATCTGTCATAAGGTTTTGGCAATGAAATCTGACAGCATCATGAGGTAGGGACAGAAACCCCAATTCAAGCTATGTATCATTTAGTGTACTAGATGCAGCAGTAATGCTATTGTCACAGTTTTCTCTCTGCAGATCTAGCAGAGCTCAGTTTCTGTGTACAATGCATAGTAACAGAGAGCTGCTAATCAGTGCTGGAGGAGAGGCTGGACTTGGAGGCATGAGGGCAGTTGTCCTTTAGTAATAATCTACTGCTGATAAAACACCGATTGTATTGAAACAGAAAAACACAGCCAGGTAAATTAAACATCCTTGGAATCGGGGTCTCAGCTCCTACATTATGATAAGATCACACAGCAAAAACCTGGCAACAGATTCCCTTTAAGAAAAGAGCAAACACTGTCAGTGAAATCCATGTTAAATAATTCCAATTCATACTGCTCTGCCTTATATGTAAAAAAGATGACCCATTAAAGTTTATGAGCAAGCCTGGGAATTTTTCATGCCATTCAGTAAGGTTTCTGTACCTTGATATTCCACGTGGTTTTCCACAGAGCTGAAGGGATCTCCTTTCACAGTGATAAAACTCCAGGGGTGTCTGAAATGAATAGCACATCCTGTATTTTAGAACCAGCTACAAGTTTCGTCACATACTGAGGCTTTGTAACAGAACTGAGCAGGCTTCTGTACCTCTGGCATAGAAAATCTGCTTGTGTACTATATAAAGTAACATGCTACCACCTAAAAAGTCTACAAACAACACATATAGATAGTGACTGCTGAAACTAACGCTACAGAGTATGCAGTAGTACCAATGCAATTCTTAACATTTTCTAAGCTAAAACATAAATATTATTACCGGAAGCCCAGGTGCAAGAAGTGTCTGCTCCCCAATTTGGTCATCACTTTCTTAGCAGAATCATCCAAATTTCGGGATCCTTCATCATTCACAGCCACTGATAATATTGTACCTTCTGGGACTAATTTCATATATTGAGCCAGGCGGGCGCTCTCATCTTTAGATTTGTATGTATCAAACCTAAAAAATAGTACAAAATGTTGAAAAATTAGAATGAAAATTACTTACGTTTTTAGAATGCCACCAACTTAACGTAAACTTCGTAATACTATTTTTCCTAAGGTGTGCAAAATTATTGATTACAGCGTAACTGACAAGTTGTCCAAGTGCTGCAGTATTGTCTGTCTGGGGAAAAAATTTGGAAATGTGCATGGCCCCATAAAATAAAATTGTCAGATTGCATTCGGATTGAAAATACGGTCATCTGCATGAGTCCTTAGTGTTACACTTGTATAGAAGCGTTTTCCAACTTTCCCAGTAATCCTATATGTGGCCAATCTTTTCTAATATTAGGGTCTTGAGCATTGGCATTAAGTGAAACCAGAAAGATCTACAGTATTTTGAATGTTATTCTAGGGTATTTAGTAGCTTCCTAAATAAATTGTTGCTCTGCGTTCTGAGAAATTAAAGTAGTCTAGTCACTACGGAGAAGATTCTCCACTGTTCCAATAATTTTTCCTAATGTGCTTACTGTGGTTCAATGAAATCCAGAGCTTTAAAATTATTTTGAACGCTTTTCAGATTTCAACAGTGGTAGATATGTTATAATTAACGAAAAGTATTGTCATAATTAACAATAAATCTCTTCCCCTTCTAAATTACTTTGCTCACTTTTCGCACCACGGCTTTTTCCTCCCAAAAGTAGCAACTTGTTCTACCACAAAAGTGGTGCAAACAGCCTAATAAATTTTCCTCCAAGTCCTTCTCCTAAAACATCTCTTTGGTGGTTCAGAATAAGCAAGTTTTCAGTCACTTGGGAAACATCTTCCCACAACCCAAATTAAACCCATTGGCCCCACTGATCTTGATTAATCTGGACCACTGTCTCGAAATGTTTTCTGGTTTACATCCAGAATTTAGCTCCACAACTAAAAATACCAAAGAAAAAAACATAATGTAGAACTACCTATCTGCATGAATCACATCTCCTGTTTTGGGGTCAATAGCGTGAACAATAATTCCACGATGCCCCCAACTCTTCTGAAAGAAGTACCCTCCTTCACTCATGCCACCAGGATGTAGGGTTTTGTTCAGGAATGTCCAGGACATCTTCTTCTCTCCATGGATCTCAAGAGTTCCTCCATTTCCCAAACCAATGTATTTATGACCAAAGTAATCATGGGGAAGCTCACCATCATCAGATCTGCAAGTAAGGGTAGAAAAGGGATTATAACAATTACCCACAGCAAATACTAATATATACATATACACACACATACATCAGTCATTGCAAAAAGTACACTGTGAGCCATTTTATACATTCATTTAATACCGGATGTAGGGAAAGTAGTGGAAATTGTACAAAACTTGAGATGCTGAAATACACTGTAAAGTGTTCATTGCCTTCACTGTTACTAAACATTCATTGATATCTGGACATTATTAATGAGTAATGTGATAAAGATTACATTGTTTTCCTTTTACAGTACTGACAAGCCATGCAAGTGCTGCAAATAGACCTACGTTCTTGATAAAATCACTATGTGTTCCAATCGCCTTTACCAAATTCTCACCCATTTCAAGATGGTAAAGTTTAAGCCTCATTAAATACATCCTGAAATTCAGCTTATCCACATCACATTGTGTTCTGTGACTCACATGATAATGTGCTTTTCCTATAAATGAGTCTGATTTTCTAACCTTTTCCTTAGTTGTCTCCCCCTTCTATTTATATTTCCACATTCTAGCTTAAGTCCTGATGCTGACCACATATTTAGCTTGCTTAGTTCTCTGAAAGAGAATGCAGGTATCCAGAAATGACTTCATCTCAACAACCCACCGCTGCTGCCGGTTTACCTTCCATAAAGGATGATGGTGAGATGTCCTTGGAATGGACAATCCTCACTTCCTATGAGTAGCTCGGCACCATTTTCAACCAGTATGTATCTTGTCCGGAGTATGATGGCATTATTGCTGGGCTTGATGACAAGCTTTCCTGTAAAACAAGACACGGTTATACTTACAATAGTGACACATTTATCACAGGAACACTCCTGAAGTCTAATGTTATGACTTATCTCATAACTACTTGGAACTCTTTACTAATTGGTCGTCCTGTCACCAAACTTTCCACTCTCCAATCTATTTCAAATGCCGGGTCAATTTTTTTGATCTACACATACACTAATGTCAGTCACGCAGGGGTGGTACTGTGCAGGAAATAGAGCTAGAGTGACAGAAGCTTAAGATCTACAGTAGCTCTTCAGCCTCATTTGCCCATCAATTCAAACACTAATTTCTCAGGATTGGAGGGATGGACTGGCCATGTAATGGTATTCCTGGACTTGTCTACAAAAGAGCTGCAAGAGCATCCAAGTAGCTCGAGGGTGTGAAATCCTTTTGACAGACTACCTTTAACCGTTCCCTAAAAACATGATTTTAAACAAACCTATTAAATCCCCTATTCTGACTCACTTCTCTTATTTCACCTAAGCTGGACTGTTTCTTTACTACTCATACACTTCATATCTGCCCATGCACAAATACTGTAAATGTGCGTCGCCTGAGTTTATCCAGCACGTGTGCATGATGCATATGGACGACAGAAGATAGTCGTGGTCCAGAGAGAAGCAGGCCAAAGAAGATGCACACACAGGGTAAAAAAGAGGCACAAAGAACCTGTAGAGTGGGCACTGGAACAATTGATTGGTGACGTGCACATTAATTTTTTTTCTTAACATTCTGCCAACCCTCTACAGCTGAACGTCATTTTGTTGAATTTATTTAGAGTGAATTTAAAAAAAATCTGTATTTTGGAGAATAGAAATGTTTGTAAAATGTAAGCAGAATTGAATTCTATTCAGATAATGTTCTCAACTGTAGTAGTATGGAATCACAGGGAGAGCAACAACGAAGCAGTCCAAGTCCTCACCAGACCTCCAGAATAACCAATAAAGGAAAAATGTTCTCCGACCTCTACTTCAATCTAGAGTTTTCTTGGCGCCCATACATATTGAACCACATACATACAGAGGTGCTTCTATGGTGAAAGAATTTCACCCCTACGTGTGTCGATATATGGTGTCAATATGGATGGGTGCCAATAAAACTCTACATTGAACTGCGTGCTAGAAAACAGCTTTCCTTTATTGGTTACATCGATATTGTCCGGCTGCACAGACCTGCGTAGTTTTGTTTAATACCTAATTTTTTAGCAAAAATATGAGGCCATGCCTGCCTTCTGTGAGCAGGCTCCACACTCCTAGCACAATGTTGATTAGTATGTTACTATGTGATCTCTAATGTGGTCTGCACACGTTCCCTTGGCTCGATATAAAGAATAATAGTTTTTAATATTATAGATTTGGCGCTATTCCATAACACAGCATCCCATTAAACATTAACCATTTTTATGAAGATAGAAAGATATGTAGCTACAGTACAATAAATGTCTATGGGTGAGCATTATGGAGACAGTATGGCTTTGTACGTGAGCCCTAAACCTGGTATGATGGATTTCCACTGTTGTCCTGTAAAGTCTAAGGCTATGTTCCCACAATGCGTTTTTGATGTTGCAGATTGTCTGCACCCATTAAGTAAAATAGCTTACTTACATTTTTTCTAAAATATGCAGCATAAAAAAAATCACCAAAAACACTTGAACATAGTCTAACTCATATACATTAACATATTTGCCATTACTGCCCAAATGTATAAGTCAACCCTGGTCCCTTAGGCTATGTTCACATGATGAGTTTTTGCAGAGGTTTATTTTGTTGCATTTTTTTAATGCAAATTAAAGACTCCAATCTACAGTACCAACCAAAGCTATTAGATTTCAGAAAACCTTGGGTTTTTTTTCTAACTGGACTGGAAAACTGCTGCATCCTATAAATCTGCAGGATTTGGCTGCAGAAAAAAAAAAAAGATGCACATTAACATAGTCTTATCTTGACATTGTGCCGGAGAATAAATTGTACAACCAAAAGCTCTATTCAGTAGTTATAGCAGGTAGGTTTACATTGTCTATTTTTCCTGTATATTAGGTGTGTAAGATTTGGACATGGATCATTCGTGTTGCTTTGGATTGTGACAACGGATTGGATTAGATTGTGGCAATGTCTAGTATGTGGGCGACAAAAATATTCAGCAGTGCTGTATGGCCAGATGTCCTCGGATCCTTGTACCCTCATTGTCGTTAAATATCCTCACCCACAGATCCCACAGTATAAGAATGACTCTCCATAATGTCAGTGTAAGCATGCTTTCACTATTACTGGAGTAATTACGGTCATACAGAACACACATTTCACAAGTACCTGGACGAGACCTGTGACAATGCTAATTAGTAGAAAGGGTAAAGTTCATACTTGCTGATTATTGCCTTCAGCTTTACTCTTTGTCTACAGCTGAATCTGATTTGGTTCAGCTTTTGTGAAGCCCAATTATTAATTTACCCGCTGTCAAATATTGTGGTCCAGCTAATCAACTAGATGATTTGTTTAAATAAACGAATGAAAAATGCTGAAATATATGCCATTGGGGACATGTTCCTCCAATACCCAGATCCGCAGAAATATCTGACTTACCCCCGCTGGTGATATTTATGGAGTGTACAGTTACAGAAGACGTCAGAAGAAACTTTCTGCCCCCATCAATGGTTACATGATTTTCTTCACTGTGTTCTGGACTCCAGAGCTGTAATTCAGGGTCCTCGTGCGGGCAAATTCCTTGTATGAATTAAAAAAAAAAAAAACACTTTACAACCTCAGTCACATTTTTTCTTCACGTATTAACACGTATTATAAAATATTTATGTACCAAACCATGTTTTATTTCAGATACAGTGAATTAATAATGTGGAATATACACTTAAATCTGTAAATATAATACTAGAAGCCAAAAAAAGTTAAAAAAGTTCTAGCTACCATTAATTATACCCTTTGATTGTAAGAGAGAAAATTATACTACAACAGATACTGTATGTAAATGAGCCCTCTTACACGAGGAATAAAGCAGGATCTTTACCAGAGTCGGCCACCTAAAAGCCAATTTCGACCCTATGACAATCATTGCCACATGACTTTTTTAGTCAAAGCAGAGTCTTCTTAAATTGGAAAAGACCCATGGTAAAATGGCAGTTGTCTTCTTTCTGGATAACAAAGGATATCAGTCCTTCACACCTAAAGGCTTTGAGAAATCTGGCACAATTTCTCAACTGTACATCATATAAAGTAATGTTGTAAGTGAGAAAAATGTATCCTAGAACTATATTTTGTACTATATTTGTATGCCAACACTGCAACATCCAAAAATGACTATTGGGTTCTACTCTTTTTTTTTTTTTTTTTACTTTTGTGGCACAGATTATGGGAACGGACAAAAGATGTGAGTTATCCAGTTGGAGCTGTCACCAGAAAGGAGCGCATTAATCAGAGACTGGAGTATCTGTCCATATGACTACAATAAACTGTACACTCCATAGAGGTGACCTTTATGGAGGAGTGGGCAGAAAAAAGCATTTATTTACGCACAAAAATTGTAAGGCTCGTTTTGAGTTTGTCAAAGATATGTGGGAGACTTCCCAAATGTATGGAGAAGACCAAAATTGAAGTTTTTGGCCACCAAGGTAAACGCTATGTCTGGCGCCGAACTAACACAGCTCATCACCCTGAGAACACCATCCCCACAGTGAAGCATAGTGGTGGCAGCATTATGCTGTAGGGATGTTTTTCGACAACAGGGTCTGGAAAATGGTCTGAGTTGAGGGGAAGATGGATGGTGCGAAATACAATGATATTATTGAGCAAAACCTGTTTCAGTTTGTGCATGATTTGAGACTGGGACAGAGGTTCACCTTCCATCAAGACAATGACCCAAAGCATACTGCTAAAGCACCACTCAAGTGGTTTAAGGGGAAACGTGTAAATGTTTTGAAGTGGCCTAATCAAAGCCCAGACTTCAATCCAAATGAGAATCTGTTGTCAGACTTGAAGATTGCTGTCCATCAGATGAAACCATCTAACTTGAAGGAGCTGGAACAGTTTTGCATTGAGGAATGGGCAAGAATCCCAGTGACAATATGTGTAAAGCTCATAGACACTTATCCAAAGTGACTAGCACCTGTAATTTCAGCAAAATGAGGTTCTACAAAGTACTGACTTGAGGGGTGAATATTTATGCACACTAAAGTTTTCAGTTATTTTGTCCTATTTATTGTTTGCTTCACAATACACTAAATAGAAAACCAAATGTTCACAGTTGTAGGCATGTTCTTTACAAAAAACCCAGTGCTAAGCAGGGTCAATACTTTCTCAAGCCACTGTATACATATACCAGCCGCGAATAGAATGCAAACATAAGTACAAACCAGCAATGAATCATAAGTACTTAACCATATATCAGTAGCGGGACTAGGCAGACCTTTGAGATAAACGGCTGTGTTTAATTAAACTGATAGGACTTGATTTGGACAGGCACACACCTGTCTATATAAGAGCTCACAGTGCACGTCAGTCCAAATAAGAATCATGAGGTCAAAAGAACTGGCCAAGGAGCACAGAGACAGAATTGTGGCAAGGCACAGATCTGGCCAAGGTTACAACAGAATTTATGCAGTACTCAAGGTTCCCAATATCACAGTGGCCTCTATAATCCTTAAATGGAAGAAGTTTGGGACCACCAGAAGTCTTCCAAGACCTGGCCGTGCAGCCAAACTGAGCAATCGTGGGAGAAGAGCTTTGGTGAGAGAGGTAAAGAAGAACCCCAAGATCACTGTGCCTGAGCTCCAGAGATGAAGTAGGGAGATGGGAGAAAGTTCCACAAAGTCAACTATCACTGCAGCCCTCTACCAGTCGGGCCTTTATGGCAGAGTGGCCCGACAGAAGCTTCTCCTCAGTGCAAGACATATGAAAGTCCGCATAGAGTTTGCTAAAAAACACATGAAGGACTCCCAGACTATGAGAAATAAGATTTTCTGGTCTGATGAGACAAAGATAGACCTTTTTGGTGATAATTCTAAGCGGTATTTGTGGAGAAAACAGGCACTGCTCATCATCTGCCCAATACAATCTCAACAGTGAAACATGGTGGGGGCAGCATCATGCTATGGGGGTGTTTTTCAGCTGCAGGGAGAGGGCGATTGGTTGCCACTGAAGGAAACATTAATGCGGCCAAGTACAGAGATATCCTGTATGAAAACCTCTTCCAGAGTGCTCTGGACCTCAGACTATTGCCTTCCAACAAGACAATGGCCCTAAGCAGACAGCTAATACAACAAAGGAGTGGCTTCAGAACAACTCTGTGACCATTCTTGACTGGCCCAGCCAGAGCCCGGACCTAAACACAATTGATCATCTCTGGAGAGACCTGAAAATGGCTGTCCACCAATGTTCACCATCCATCCTGTCGGATTTGGAGAGGATCTGCAAGGAAGAATGGCAGAGGATCCCCAAATCCAGGTGTGAAAAACTTGTTGCATCATTCTCAAGAAGACTCATGGCTGTACTAGCTCAAAAGGGTGCTTCTACTCAATACTGAGCAAAGGGTCTGAAAACTTATGACCATGTGATATTTCAGTTTTTCTTTTTTACTGAGCAAAGGGTCTGAATACTTATGACCATGTGATATTTCAGTTTTTCTTTTTTAATAAATTTGCAAAAATTTCTACATTTCTGTTTTTTTTCAGTCAAGATGGGGAGCAGAGTGTACATTAATGAGAAAAAAATGAACTTTTTTGAATTTATGAAATGGCTGCAATGAAACAAAGAGTGAAAAATTTAAAGGGGTATGAATAATTTCCATACCCACTGTGTATAATCTTGCTAGTTACATGGTATATACACCTTTCTTTGATTGAAAATTGGTTTGCAATTACTGACCGGACTGAAAGACCACTCCTGATTGGTATGCAGTCATCTTGCTTTTGTAAATTATTCACTTATCCTTATTACTTATCAGTTTCTTTAATCTTTAACCCCCTTTATTGTAAAGTACTATACAGTATAGTGGTGTTATACATAATCATTACTATCATTCTAGCATGTATTATTACCGTACCTTTGTTATGATTATCACCAATATATTAAGTTATGGGAAATGCGATCTGCATATTTAAAGATATTTTTAATATTTACTAAAGTCCAGACAATTTGATGAGCTCCCAATATTTCCCATATTTTGTGCAACACAGTCTAGGATATCTCACAATGGATTGAGCTACAAAGTGGCCACATTAGGCAATGACTGCAATCAGTTTACTTTGGCCAAAGGCTTACAGTTCTTCTGCACAGACGAAACCAAACCCTTAACCTCACTTACGTGAATTTGTATTTGAGCTTACACTGTAAAGCATTTTTTCTCATCAGAGAAGAACAGTTGCAAAATATCTGTATTGTTCAATGGCCTAAAGGGAATGTAACCGCGTCCAACACAAATAGAAAGTGATGATGTTTAAACGCATCCAATAAAGATCTAACACCTAATACAACATGTTGGTCGCAATTCAATTTCCACAGCAGGAAAATTTAGCAATGCAACCCTTTCCAAGTGTCACTTATTTTTGGCCATTTCTAAACCTTAATGCTAAGGTACAATTCCAGTGAACTAAAACTATAAAATAAATGCACACACATGAATAAATAAATAAATAAATAAATAAATATATATAACAAAAATGCTAAATTGAATGAACAACCAACCACCCTTTCTCATCAAAACATCAATTCCTTTAGGTACGCAGCTCTTGAAAAAACTAGGCAGGGAGGTTGTTCCAAACCTCTTGAAGAGCTAACCACTGATATTCTGTGGATGTCGGATTGTGCAAATCCTTCTGTCTCTTCATGTAATCCCAAACAGACACGATGTTGAGATCAGGGCCCTGTGGGGGTCATGTCATCACTTCCACGACTCCTTGTTTTTCTTTACTCTTCAAATTGTTCTTAATGACATTAGCTGTGCTTGTGCATCCTTGTCCTGTTGCAGAATAAATTTGGAGCCAATCAGATGCCTCCCTGATAGTATTGCATGATGGATAAGTAGTATCTGTCTGTATTTCTCAGCACTGAGAACACCAAGAAATAGGCAACGTTGTCAGAAACTAGTGGGCCCCAGCTACACCCAAATAGTTTATGGAGAAGTCTGGCCAGAAATGGTTGTCATAGAAGAATTGTGACCAAAAACAGTATCTTCCACATGGAAACAAGGTCAAGCTATTCAACTACTGACAAAAACATAGGAGCTAGAGTGCAGAAAATTGGCAGCAGGTGCTCTGGACCGGTGAGTCAAAATGTTAAATACTTGGCTGCATTGTTAGACAGTTTGTTTGCCAAATAGGTAGCGACAGGTACAATGAGTACCTGAAGGCAACAGTGAAGCATGGTGGAGGTGCCATAAAAGATTGTTGCACTTCATCAAATCAAGTTGGGGATTTGGTCAGAAATAATAGTGTATTCAATGGTGAGTGAGAAATGCAAGCAGAAACTTATCCATCATGCAATAACATCAAGGAGGTGACTGATTGGATCCAAATTATTCTGCAGGAGGACAATGACCACAAAGATAAAGCAAGCAACATTAAGCACTATCTTCAGTGTAAAAAAGAACAAGGATACCTGGAAGTGATGACATAACCCCCACAGAGCCTTGATCTCAGCATCATCGAGTCTCTCTGGGATTACATAAAAAGACAGAAGGATTCGCACAAGCCGACATCCACAGAAGATCTGTGATTAGGTCTCCAAGATATTTGAAACAACTTCCTTGCCGAGGTCCCGTAAAAACTTTGTACAATGTGTACCTAGAAGAATTGATGCTTGAAGGCAAACGGCGGTCACACCAAATACTGATTTGATTTAGATTTCTCTTTGTTCACTGACTTTGCATCTTGCCAATTAATTGATAAACTATTAACATGCCTATTTTTCAAATCATTCTTGCTTTGCGTTACCCTTTCCGTATATATATATATATATATATATATATATATATATATATATATATATATATATATATATATACACACACACTGTATTTGTATACACACAAACTCAAAAAACAGTTATTAATATTATGCAATGTTGTCATGTTATTATCTAATGTTGAAAATCTGAAGTTCATTCATAAATAATAACATAATAAAAATAGCATAATAATTGTGATAACAGTAATAAAAATGAAAACACAGCAATGTTTGGAAATGATTTACTATAATAGTGTGTCTTATCCTCAGGCTGTTGGACAGATGTGTTAAAAATGCAACTTTCCACATATTTGATTCATGTTTCCTGCGTTGACATACATATTATAGAAACTAACTTCTTAGGAAAGCTAACATAGGACGAAGAATACATCACCCTGCCATGTACAGCAAACTGAATTAGGGCAAGCTGCTCCAGAATAAAGACTATGGGTCTGCATTACCAAACAATGGTATATATTATAGGGTTTCATGACAAGCAAGGCTTGTAGAGGAGAACACTTCTGCTAGATGGTGGCTCACAGTAGTAAGGACCTACAGAATTCTATAAGTACAGAATTATGGACCTGGAACAAGCTATTTAAATTAGTTTAATAGCTACAAAAGGGTTTGTCCACCACATTTATTTTAATCATTTGCATTTAAAATAAAGTACGGTATATTCATCTTACCAAACCTCTGATACTACTTTTCCACTGCTTCCCGAGTCTCATGCCAGTGGCCACACAACCTGTTCCGGCTGGAATGGCACATGACCACTGCAGTCAGTCACCGATTTAAGTGGGTGCAATCATTTTTCTGGCTAAATCAGGATTTACAGAGACCAGTGGGAAACTCGGGCAGCATTGGATTTAAAGTGGCGAAGAAACACTAAGCATTTGGAACATTCTGGATGGTTTAAAAAGACAACTTTAAGAAGGAGAAAGTTATTTTAGTTTATCTGGACATAATTTAACTAGTAAAGTGAGCGTTAAGTATAAAAGTATAAAGTTACCTGAAGCTCCTAGAGCAAATATTGCTGTAAACAGTAGAGGCAAAACTATTCCAACACTGCCCGCAGTCATGGTGCTTGGAGTTGTCATTTCCTACAAAACAGAAAACAGTTCTTAATTGATGGGGAGAGTTGTTAAGATGCTGTCAAGTGAGCAGCGACCAGCTTCCATATTACCTAATGCACTGGCTGGTGCTACGTTATAGAGTCCAAATGTTATAGACAGACAGCTCTGTATGCTGAACAGCCAACACTTGTGTTTTATAATGTCGCCTTCATCAGATGACATCCACAGCCCTGTGCCAAGTACACTTAACCTCTAGCTTACACCCATCCTGACATGATGATCACAGAAGTCCGCAGTGATCCCAAGTAACTGACACAAGATAATACTAGAAGCCACAGAACCATGAACGGTTCTCTTTCCCCTGCTGCGGTCATAGACACACTGCTTCTGGTCAGGGGACGGGGCACAGACACAGATTTAAGACATATTTATGTTGGTGTTATGCACTCGTTTATATCCTTAATCAGTCCCAGTGCTTACAAATAATTATTATGACAGCACACTTTGTAACATTCATGTAAACTTGGGTTTGCCTAGTAACAATGTCCCCTGCATTTCTTATCTCTTCTATAAGCCAAAAAAAGTTTACAAAACTGAAAGAAGTTTACAAAACTGTACGAACTTTAAAATAAAGCCCGCCATATACCTTAGATAGCAGCCATCTCTCCCATACACAGGAGCTCTCATTTGGCCGAGTGCTCCTATGTCACTGATGAGAGATCCATCACCGGACATCCAGACGTGTCTTGTGGTGGCTTATCTCCAGGACACAATACAATAAATTGCTTACGGTTACCACACACTAGACTGCCGACACCGGTGGGTTCAACATCAGTCTAATGTGTATGAGGGGCTTAAGTATGTATATAATATTGCCTGGTACTTATGCATATTGTGTACATGTTGCATATGATGCATTGAGAGCTTCTTTGAGACACTACCAAGAAATTTGGCCAATATTTGCAGGACTGACAGGTCCATTAAAATCAATCAATAAACCAAAAATGAGGCATGTCGGTGTTTGATCTGAGTTGTGGATTAAACTTGCCCATTCAAATTAATATTAAATTGAAAACAAATACCACATCTCCAATTCATCAAGATCGGCAATTTTCATGCTGGCCTTGATGAGGAAGCATGATGAGGATGAGGAGTCAGACACTCACTGCCACAGGGACTGGAGTAAGATTTATGGCATAAGGGCTTGTTTCCACTTGCGAGAAACACGTCCGTGTCTCGCATGTGGAAACCAAGCTCTGGGGCCGGCACTTTGGAGCGGAGCTGTGCAGCTCCATGTGTTCCTATGCGGCCGCACGCTCCGCTCTGGAGTGCCGGTGCCATAGCTTGGTTTCCACATGCGAGATACGGACGTGTTTCTCGCATGTGGAAATGAGCCCTAAGGAACGCTACCGGTTGTCATGAATTTCGTGAGCAGTGATTGCCTCGCCCCCGTCCCACCCCAGATCCGCGCATTTTAACAGAGCTGGAGAAAATGGAGTGAGAACGCCGTAAGTTACAACATATTATCGCAGACTCCCATTGTGCCACAATTGTGATTTTTTAAAACATTTTATGCCAGAATTCTGCCATAAAAGCAGTGATGAATCAGGCTCCGTGTGTCATCCAAATGCTGTCCATTTGTCACTGAGTAGCTGACAGAAGAAGCTTTGAGAAATCTGTAAAACTTTTTTATATGAGAAAAATGGATGATTCTCAGATTATAAAATCTGACACATGGACCAAAAATAGATCCAGCAGATATATGAGAAAATCCATCTGCATGAGGCCTTACATCGTATGAACCATTGCACCTATCCATAATCCCTGCATTGACAGGAGACAGAACAGTGAGTGGGCACATTTAGAATAAACATTCTCCATAAGGCCTCATTCACACATCAGGATTTTTGTATCAGTATTTCATGAGTATTTGTATGCTAGAATCAGGAGTGTCTCCAAAACACAGAACAGGTGTCAATCTTTCAATTATAGTTTTTCTTTGGATGTTCCATTCCTGGTTTTGGCATACAAACACTGATGCCAAATACTGTTGTGTGAATGAGGCCTAACTTTTTGCATTTAGTTGCATGCATTTAGCATATATCACAATAAAATAAAATAAAACTTTCTATGGATCCCTGCTGGATGGTATTTTCAATAATGTATTGTTATGTATCTGACCAAAAAAATCCTAACTAAAATCCGCTACCTGCATTCACCTCTACAGCACTCACATAATTATTTTTTTAATGCTGGCCCTTTCTGTGCAATCCTCTAAGCTGGAAATCTGTTTGCTAAATTTACACTTTAAGGAATTTTCACTGTTCTGGTTTCCAGTTATACTTTGCTTTGGTCACATAATCCATTGCAGAAAAAATATTTATGTAGACCAGTAATAATTTGCTCCATGGATTAAGCCCAGCACTCAATCTCACAGCAGTCCAATAGTAAGTAATGCCTTCATATCACAAAGTGCATATCACCAGGTTAGCAAACAATAATGCCAGCTGGGTCAGGATATAGCTGGATGAGTCCTGCTAAAGCATTTACTAAATCCATCTGTGTATTCCCTCATGGATAGGATGCTTTATGCAGCCCGCCTTGGAAAGACGCCTGGCAGCAACTCCTGGATATAGATTCGGATTCCTGGCAAGACCCAGGCTGTCAAATTACTTCCAGCTGTAACTTCACAGTCTCATCAGCAAGGCTGCATACCAGCACAATAGAGCCCGGGACTTGCTCCTTATGAGACTTTGAGAGGGCACCACAAGTAACAGGATGACTTAAAGACAGGTTAGTAAGGTTGAAATTCATGAACAATAGGCACATTTCTGATATTGTACTCTAAGTACATACCAGGGAACAAAGTCAAGTGGACTCATCTGAAAAGGCCTCAGGAGAACTTTTAACAAATGTGGAGTTGCTTAAATGACAGCGTTTTAGAAACTGGAGCCCGTCATCTTATATAAAAACTCACACTATTATTTTGCTGGGAGTGATTGAAAACACTTGACTATCAGACAGATTAAGTAAGAAAACGTCGACCTCCAGCGGCGCTGTCAGTGCGCTTTAATGAATCTCTCTCTAGATATTTCACGTGCCCCTAGACACTTCTGAATGTGACCTGTGTCATCATTTCACCTCACACAGTAGTATATGGAATCATTATGTGTAAATGTTCCACTAGGGTCAATGATAATAACATATGGTGTCTCTCATAGGGTTAGTATAATATCTCCACAAATAGCATTCCTGTACACAGAATTCAGGAAAAGGACAGGACCTGCTATTTATCATAGAGCTGTGATTTTTGGTTAAAGTAAAGCAATATGTATCCGCCAAAACTGGACACATGGATCTAACGATGATTAAAGCAGTGTATACATAACAATACAGAAGTCTTTTAGGAGTTATTTTCATCTCAGCCTAAGGCCACGTTCACTCATTCAGTATTTGGTAAGTTTTTTACCTCAGTATTTGTAAACCAAAACCAGAACTGGGTAAAAAAATGCAGAAATTGTGACATGCTTATACCTTTCCTCTGATTATGCCACTCTTGATTTTGTCTTACAAATACTGAGGTAAAAAACTGAGCAAATGGCCTTAGATCTTGTTCAGACGAGCATATGATATGGACGTGTGCACACTGACCAATATAACGCAATAGTGCTGCTCAGATGACGGTTTTTCACATGCATTATTTTATTCATTGTCTTGGATGAGACTCACCCATTCAATTCTATGAGTGCGTAAAAAAAATTTGGATCCCCCATTTGTGACCGTTCGATTTTTAAGGATACATTTCTATTATACCCAAGGAAACTGTATGTGATCATGTACATTTTTGACTGTAGATGTATAAAAACGGTTTACACATGGTGCAAACATGAACATAAAATACTGACAAACGGATGTCACGTGGATTAGTATCTACTCCATTTTCTGCACAATTTCTCCAATGTTTGTCTGTCCCTTCTCTTAATAGCTGAGATGAGAATAACTGCTCGTAGATCACAGCCACCAGAGGTGGGGCTACGAAAACAGCCAGGTGCACCTGTATGCGTCTCTCCCATAGAAATGGATGGAAATCACGGAAGCAGCAGACCGCAGTAAGCTGTGCAGTTTTCATAACTCGACAGTTGCAGAACTTTGCTTTGTTGTTTTCTGTAACTCACATTCATTTCTATAGGAGCTGCGCACACAGTGCGCGCCTGCGCTCTACGATATTTGTAACCCCAACTCTGGTGGTGGCCTCGGCCATGAAAAGCTGAGATTGGAATTACCCTTTAAATGTAGATATAAGCTGACTCCAGGATTTCTTGACTATTAAGGCTAGTTTCACACTAGCGTTAACTGCAATACGTCGCAAATGCGTCGTTTTGCCGAAAATACGCATCCAGCAAAAGTTCTTGCTGGATACGTTTTTCGTCATAGACTAACATTAGCGACGCATTTGCGACGCATTGCCAAACGTCGCGTCCGTTTTGCGACGCTTGGGCGTGTGGTAGCGGACCGTCGGGAGAAAAAAACGTTTTTTGCTCCCGACGGTCCACTTTTTCCGACCGCGCATGCGCGGCCGGAACTCCGCCCCCACCTCCCCGCACTTCCCCGCACCTCACAATGGGGCAGCGGATGCGTGGAAAAAATGCATCCGCTGCCCCCGTTGTGCGGCGGAGACCACCCTAGCGTCGGGAACGTCGGCCCGACGCACAGCGACGGGTTGTTCCCGACGCTAGTGTGAAACTAGCCTAAGAGAGGTATGAAGGATGAACAGGGCACAATAAGTTATAGTATTAGATATTATATTATATTATATAACACATCACATGACTGCTAAGCAAGACCTGCGTTTCTTATAAGGACTTCATAAATTTACTTATATGTAAGTTCATGTCATTAGCTATATGATTTTATGTCTGCAATCTTCTGGTAACTGATGGAACCAGGCAGAAATAAATACATTGCTATATCTGCCCCAATGTGATCTATTTGATAATCTTGTTGGTTCTGAAAAAAATTCTATATAACCAGTAACTTATGGCCTCATTCAGACGTCCAATTTTCAAGTATGAGTGGTATCCATGTTTTTCACAGATAGCACTTGTACCTGTGCTAGTCTATGGGGCCATTTACATGTCCGTAAAATCGTGGCGACATATCTGATCCAAAGGTCAGATCAAAATCGGCAATGCAAGTCAATGGGTCGTGAAAAAATTGGTCCAATTTTCACAGACTGTTAGAATGGAGAAGATGGAGAACCTATTTTTTTAAATTTTCCACGTACAAGAAAAACAGATCACACTCGGACTACGCTCTGTCCACACTCTGATCAGTATAATTGGTCTGTTTTTCTTGTATGTGTAAAAATCGGACATGAGAATGAGCCCTAATAGTTAGAAAAAGGCAAACACACGCTCTTATTTACCTATATTGATGAATGGCCCATGTCACGCTGAGTGTCAGGCAGCACGTGCCCTCAGCAATTATCACATTTCATTCTACCCTTACAGGCAAAATCAGCTGCTAAAGTCAATGATACAGGTGAAGTAACACTTCTGTAGAAGAAAAAGCTTATGTTTACGGGATGGAGCTGAACCATCAAGTTTGTGTTCTTTGAAAAAGAAAGGCATTAATCAAATCAGCAGAAAACCTGGAGCTGACTGTATTATGGCATTGGCAAGGTCCAATAAACAGCAGAAATTTAAAAATATAAAATAAACAAGCAGGGCAACTTCTGTATATACTGAAAAGACAAGTGAGAAAACACAGTGCAGTCCGCTGTATACAAATCACATACCTGTGTGCAGCGTTCTGTATTACATGGGTCTGCAGAAAATGCCAGGCTAGGCCAACCTGGCACAGGTCAAGCAGCAGTGGTGGGGAACTCACAGACTGGAAGTATAAAGTGCTTTGAGTTTCAAGAAAGTCTAGATAACAGCCATCCCTTAGTGTCTATCGTTCTTGCCAGAGCCATCAGGTCTAATCATAGGACTCTGGTGGAAAGCATGTTGTATAGCAGACAGCTCTTCTCTGCCTGTAATTACTGTCATAGCCTATGATTTGAGACAAACTCATCCTGTGTCCTCCCTTATCCTCAGTGTGGATCCATAGGTGATGTTAGAATACAAGCTGCTAATCTCAATATAACCCATAGCCCATAAACACCTTGCCGTGTTCCAGTCTGTCATGGTGAGTGAATACCTCAAATATGTAGATGAACCACAGGATGAAACATGATATCAAACACATGCATTACTGACTTGTTATTAGCATTTGGCAAAATCTGCAGAGACATGTACAGAACAGCTAAATGAGAACTAATCCCATAGAAGAATGCAAAAGGTGCTACACAACAAATACCTTCTACTAATATAAGGTAACAAAATCCGAAGATAACAGACAACATAGTGACCAGTGATTGGTACAGGTAACTAGGAAGAACCAAATGTCACGTGGTGAGTCATTGAGCCTTCATAGCAGGACATCCCAGCGCCCACAAACTAAAGACTAAACTCAGTGACTTTCAGCTCAATTGTGTTAAAGGCGTATTCTCACATTTGGAACCATTGGATAAGGGCTAACTTCCAGATCGCTGGAGTGGGGATAACCACTTGAAACATCACCAATCCCCAAAACTGATGCTCTGAAGAACCCTGTGTAAATGGAGCACCGGTCAATCATCAACAGTGGTCGGACCCCCAGCCATCTGGCAGTTATCCCCTGGGGTATAAATTCATCACAGTGAAAAATTTTAGACTCGCATGGTTGTTTTTCACACATACAGATAAATAGTATTTTTTAAGCTTTTTTATTATTCATGATTTGGACTAGATTAACACATGCAGTTTTTTATGTGGTTTTCTATGGAGTGGATTCAACAAGAATGGGAAATATAAAGGAAGGACTTATACTTTTCCTTTTTGCTTGATCCACTTCTGGCTTTATCGAATTTTTAAAAACTGCATCAAAAACAGCGTGGGCCTTCACTAGGATCTGTCAACTCAAAATTGCTCAAAAATGTTGCGGCTTTTAGTATTTTTTTTAACACCAGTCTTGACAAGATCTGCCAAAGGGGGGCGAAGCTGGGGCAGGACAGAATCACAGAATCATAGAATGGTAGCGTTGGGAGGGACCTCCTGGGTCATCGTGTCTACCCCCTGCTCAAAGCAGGATTCACTAAACCATCCCAGACAGATGTCTGTCCAGCCTCTGTTTGAAGACTTCCATTGAAGGAGAATACACCACCTCTCGTGGCAGCCTGTTCCACTCATTGATCACCCTCAATGTCAAAAATGTTTTTTCTAATACCTAATCTGTGTCTAATCTGTGTCTCCTCCCATTCAGTTTCATCCCATTGCTTCTAGTCCTTGTGCAAATGAGAATAAAGATGATCCTTCTACAATGTGGCAGCCCTTGACATATTTGTAGACAGCAATTGACATATTTGTAGACAGAGTGTGGTCAAATCTGCCAACAAATTTGTTGGAATTTAAGCCACAAAAAGAGCCTTTTTTCAGAAATGCACCTCAGTCCCTAGCACATAAATTTCTGGTGGTGGGGGTGCACAGCAGTGGAAAGATGTGCCAAATTTATTGCAGGTGCATGCCACTTAATGAATTTGGTGCATTAAACTCCAGTGCTTCCTTCATTTAGATTGTCATGCAAAACACCAGTCTTAATGAATTGGGTGTGGAACATCTAGGTACAGAATACCAAAAATAAACACAAAATGAGCAAATACCCTGTAGTGAGTAATTAAATAATAATAGTACATGTAAATACCATAAGGTGTTTAGTAAATATTGTTTTGATCAAAAAAATATAAAAGCCATCCTGCCGAGACAAGGTGATGGTACCTAACTCTTGTAGTTCACCTCACTATGTGTCAATGGATGTAAAAATAGAAAAATAGATAATGGCAGATGTGGACCTGAGATCCGACTGTTCAGACACCTGGCCATGGAAAGCTATATAAACAAAATGAACAGCCCCCAAAAAAGGGGAGCCATGCCCCAGTTTGTACAAAGCGCAAAAATCTAAACCAAAGCCAAAAAAACAACAAAATCAAGGTCAGGCAAACCCTCTGATATCGTCAGCATCAGCTGGCCGCCTCATGTAAATGGGGGACTCTCAACTCTCCTCTGACAGATGACATTGGGGAGATTAGAATCAGGCAGTTTGAATTTTAATTCCTGACCCTTTTGTTCTTCAGGAGATAAGTCACTGCCAAAGCTATTGGACAGCTGCTTTCACTGATCTCCCAAAGAAAACACATGAACATTTAGTAACCAAAACATAAGTTCCATTACTAATTCCAAATGTAAGAGGCTTGCCCAGTAAGCAGGTGGCCCATGTGCTTACAAGAGCCATTCATTGCAATTTATATCTGACTTATCACCCTTCGTGATTATAAACCATGGACCATGTATGGCATATGGTGACCAACCAGGGACTATAACAATGTAGAATACAAAAATAATGTAACCATTAATACTTGAAATAAGTGTCATTTTAGCAACATGACCCAGATGTATCTTACCTGTCTTGACCACAGACATGACTTACCATGTAAGATGTGCTCCTTCCCAACTTCTCAGGCCTAATGCATAATGAGACAGGGCAACAAAAGCAAAGGTCTCCTACCAAACAAGCAGGTGCACAGAATTGTCACGTGACACAAATATATTGTCGAATAGAAGTTATTAAATAACTAGTGGCAGATTGACCCATTTACAAGCGGCAGGTGCAGGCTTTAGACTTGTCTCTAGATAATACGTTAGATCCACCAATAAATAATAAAATGAACTAAATAAGAAGAAATAACATTTATTTACTGGACAATATAAACACGTGGCAGTATAAAAAAGGTATCATGTCTCTTCTATGGATCATCACATTTTCAGGAGCTAACAAGAATGGAGCTGTAAGAAGAAGAGATACTGGTGATGAAGGAAAGGGCAGATGGGTAACTTTGGTCTTTGTAGACCACAGAATAAACAGTGTGATGCAACCTTTTTTCATCAAGTTTTTGGAGCTGGGCATCTGTATTCAGTCAACATCAATGGCAAGTAAAGTTGTATGGATGCCGCTTTTTTATCAGGACTGTTATTAATGATTTTGATCCAGGATGGGTTGTATAGTCCCTTATATCCCACCATGGCAAAGCTACCTGTAAAAACAGTACAAATACTAGATCAGATTCCTGTATGTTATGTCTGTATTTTTTACATCTCTACCATTCTCCTGCCACTCCCTTGTTTAATCTTCCAAATTTCTATACTGAAAGTTTCCTTTTTATGATACTTGCACATTTCTGGAGTACAAAGGTTATTGCCTGATGAAGGGGCTTCTGTGCTCCGAAAGCTGCCAAATTTTATTTTTCTGGTTATCCAATAAAGGTATCACTCTTAGAATATTTGTTATAATTTTTTGGACATAAAAGTATTTACACTGCTAAAATCTAAACGCATACATTCTCTTTCACACAGTGGCACATGTGGCACCAGCCTGTTCTGACCCAAATTTAATAGAAATCTAGCTGTCAGAGAATCTCTGCCTTTGGCCATATTCTACAGCCCATCAATATCCTTAATCTTCCATCTAAACCTAGTCCTTATGTACCATGTTTTCAGAGACTTTTTCATTTTTTTTCAAAGGAATTTACCTTTTTCATAAAGCACTACAGGTTTTGCAGATCCGAGTTTGGTCAAACTAGACATTTCAGAACCTGGTGGAGTTTCTAAAACATCTCTAGAGCAAATGAGGACCACAGATCTAGAATATAAAAATATATGGAAGGTATGAGCCAGTGGTTTAGTGCGCTATGTGAGCGACTAGGCTTCATCTGAGCACGTCCTTACCGTTGCTTCATTGACACTTGTATGTAGCTAGAAATGGCTTTTGTTGTAAATGTGTCACTGATCATTTCAAAATGTCTCTTGCTTACAATGGCTCCCGAACAGGCGTCCAACACCAAGAAGAAAAGGCCTCTCCTTTTAAACAAGAAAAGTTCCTCATCAACCTGGAAAAATATATTAAAAATGGAGAAATAAAATATGAAGGACTCTTAAAGACAACTAGTCATTTGCCTTAAATATTAATATTTTTTATCAGCAGTTGCTGTTCTACTAAATTTTGCATTCTTTTTATTTTTTGTTCCTATTGGTCTCCATTCCTCAGATATGGCTTCCGGTTCTTGCTATATAAATCTACTCTTTAATCTACCTGGGAGTGGATCTCAAAAAGACTCCCATAGAGAAGAGTTTAGGGCCACTCCCACTTGACTAAAAAGAATACACTTATATAAAGTTAGTTCAGAGAGGCGCACAAAACCCAACCTAGATTCAGGAGAACAGCGGCATTTACACCAGGTAAGAAGATAGAAGGTGACTATGGCAGCAGGTAAATATAAGACTAAGTGCAAGTAGATTAGAAGCAGCACTCCAACCCTGCAATTAAAAAACGAGATTTTGAAGAGCTTTTAAATTGCATTACTAGAGGCAGCGCTATCGTAGCAATTTTTGCACTGAGATAGAAAGTCAAGATGTAGCCCTTGCTTTAAAAGGTTAATTAATCCTGCTCCACTCACTTCTGCAGGGAGAGGTGAGTGATGCAAGTGACTTCTACTGACACATGCCAGGACAATTGCTGAATATCGGGCGTCCTGGCAGGAATCCATAGACTTGACTTCACCAGCCCCATTCACCTTTTCATGCAGAAGTGAACCCCTTACTGTTAACTTATTATTGGGGTTAATGCTACTCATATCTGTACATATGTTCTACAGACCGTATAACCTGAACACATGCAGCATTTCCGTTATTACCTTGATGAAGGCAGTTTGCATTCCATTTAATACATCCTCCCGGCGGATGGACTGCACTTGTATCTTTGTGTATTTAAGGGACAGACTGCTGGTGATAGCAATCTGTAAAAAGATTTATTAGACGGCATTATAAACAATTCATGGTCAGGATAATTAGCAAGTGAGAAAAGCTAAAAGTTTTCAGAGAAGGCCTTACTGGGCAATGGGATTATTCTGCATTATGAGACTATTGTGACCTTCTAGCTATAATGCTTTGGCTGCACGTGAATACTTCACCTGTTTACTGCATATTCCAGTATTTTTGTAACACTGCCCAAGTATTTATATAATAAGGAATAGATACAGGCAGTAACTATCTTTTTATACTAAGACGTTCTGGATGTCTGTGCTTGCTGCCAACTTGTCCTTAAAAAGCCTTGGATGACATATAGGCCATCAGCTGCCAATCCGCGTCTTCTGCAAAGTCACATTTACCTAAAAACCATAGTTAACTAAAATAAATGTTACCCAAAGCCCAGTTATTACTGTACTAGGATTATTAGGAAAGCAAGCCAAAGTAATGACCCTTTCATTCTTTCTTCTATCTGGTCCATAATGTTGACCCTCAAAATTATTTTTACATTCTACTAAATATACATATTTGGGGCCAGATTTTCTTTTTTTTGTCTCATGGTATTCGCAGAAGATTAGTGTGCAAAACCCATATAAAAAATGCTTTGTATTTGTCTTTAAACTTGTTTTGACACTTTTTAGAGCAAAAAAAACCCAAATTACATTAAAATATGACAAAATTCTGCCAAAGTTTTAAGCATCCATAAAATCACTTCCAGGGGACACTGGAGTAAGTTTGCACCAAATTTTGTGACTTTTTGAAAAGTTGCAAACGATTAATCAAGTAAAAACATCTTGAAATTCTAAAATCTGCCCACAATGTGAAGTAAAAGAAAAGATCGGACAAACACATATAAAGAGACTTTTGATTTGAACCATTTTTAAAGATGAATATGGCGCAAAACAAAGACGCAAAACACTAAAAACTCAGCTAAAACACAAGAAAATGCAACGATGAATTGGGCCCTTAACCTCTTTCATTTTTACTTGATACTCTACACTTATTACACATAACAGATGGTTTACCTGTGGGGCTCCACACTGCCTACACGGCAAGGCTAGTCGTTGAGACACGTGTAACTTGGTAAGCTGGTCACTGCCGCCTCTGTCAGGGAATGGTTTGTGTGTGCACTCCGAGTAATCATCCGGATGAAAATGGGCAGTGATCTTAATTCTCTCACAGCCATGCTGAGAACAGTAGCTGTGCCCAATCCGATCTTCATAGGCTTGAAGGTGAAGGAAGAGATATCTGAGGAAATACAAAAATAGGTCATTAATAGATATAATGTGCTCATATTAGCCATTGCTGTATTATACACAAGTGGAGTGATTTTCACTTTGGAGTACGACAGGGCTCATATCACGTTTTTAACACACACCAGTGGGTGATTCGGGGCTTCTGTCTGAAGCCCTCAAAAACGGAATTCAATTGTACAGGTGCTTCTCACAAAATTAGAATATCATCAAAAAGTTAATTTATTTCAGTTTTTCAATACAAGAAGTAAAACTCATATATTATATAGAGTCATTACAGAGAGATCTATTTCAAGTGTTATTTCTGTTAATGTTGATGAATATGACTTACAGACAATGAAAACCCAAAAGTCATTATCTCAGTAAATTAGAATAATTAACAAAAAACACCTGCAAAAGCTTCCTAAGCATTTAAAAAGGTCCCATAGTCTATTTCAGTAGGCTCCACAATCATGGGGAAGACTACTGACTTGACAGATGCCCAGAAGACAGTCATTGACACACTCCACAAGGAGAGTAAATATTGCATTTCATTTGGAAATCAAGGTCCCGGAGTCTAGAGGAAGAGTGGAGAGGCCACATTCCCAGCTGCTTGAGGTCTAGTGTGAAGTTTCCACAATCAGTGATGGTTTCGGGAGCTATGTCATCTGCTTGTGTATGTCCACTGTGTTTTATCAAGACCAAAGTCAGCGCAGCCGTCTACCAAAAAACTTTAGAGCACTTCATGCTTCCCTCTGCCGACAAGCTTTTTGGAGCTGGTAATTTCATTCTCCAGCAGGACTTGGCACCTGTCCACACTGCCAAAAGTACCAATATCTGGATTAAAAACAACAGTATCACTGTGCTTGGTTGGCCAGCAAACTCGACTGACCTTAACCTCATAGAGAATCTATGGGGTATTGTCAAGATGAAGATGAGAGACACCAGACCCAACAATGCAGAGGAGCTGAAGGCTGCTACCAAAGCAATCTGGGCTTCCATAACACCTCAGCAGTGTCACAGGCTGATCACCTCCATGCCACACCGCATTGATGCAGTGATTGATGCAAAATGAGCCCTGACCAAGTATTGAGTGCATTTACTGAACATACATTTCAGTCGGCCAACATTGCGGATTTTAAAATCATTTTTCAAGCTGGTATTATAAAGTATTCTAATTTACTGAGTCAATGACTTTAGGGTTTTCATTGGCTGTAAGCCATAATCAACATTAACAGGAATAAACACTTGAAATAGATCACTCTGTTTGTAATGACTCTATATAAAATATGAATCTCACTTTTTGTATTGAAGAACTGAAATAAATTAACTTTTTGATAATATTCTAATTTTGTGAGAAACACCTGTATCTGCCAAAGGGGCTATTGACTTTAATGAAGCAGGTGGAGTCACTTTGTGCTCTATCTGCCCTCATTATCGGCAGTGTCTGGCTTTTTGAGGTGGGAACAACAACTTGGTTGACTGCTATCTTCCACAAACAGAGGCATTTTTGAACATGAGTCACGCCTGTTATTGCAACTCAGATGAGTCTGATTTTGACAAGAATGGAATTTGGGATTTGGAAGAAACGTCATAATGCGTCTAAAGTATATGTAGGTGTTATATCCATCCACAATTGATTCTCTACTTACAGTATCATGGATTTATATTAGAAGGTGACACCAATGTAATCCATGAGGTTGGACCACGGCGAATTTCCAGACGTCTGTGGTGACCTACTGCCCGTTACAGCCTTTGAATCTATTTGGCACCTGAAACCTAGTTTAGTAACTGGACATCACTGAAAGAATAATTTAAGCAATGATTCATATCAGTGGTTTCCGCCTCGCAGCCCATTACCTAGTAACCCAAATGCTTTCACATTTTGGCAACATCCCTGTTGGGTACTCTAGCTGGAAACTGGAAATCAGCGGCAATGATTCAAGTTTGCAGACTCCATGTGCTGATGCGTCTCTACATACATTTTGGGTAAAGTAAAATTAAAGTTGCCACTAATTCATATTTAAGTCTGATACTAATCACTTTTGATGGCCAATTGGGTTGTATATGAGCTCATGCTCAGGACAGTGATATGACGCTGGTCGGGACCATGTGAATGATACCAATGTGTCTCAAATCCTTGAGCATGAAGAAACTTGGTTCCAAGCTTATAATGGCAGGTGATGAAAGAATAGAAGCAACCACGGTTGTCACAATGTGCTTTGATCGGTACACGAATGGGGACTGGAATCTAATCCAGAAAGTAGTGAAAAGGCATTTAATCACATCAATAAATCAAACAGAAGTGTTGGACATGCCCGGCAGGAGTTAATGTTTGGCGCTTACATGTCTCTAAAGCAGGAAACATGAGCATTGTTAGTGAGACAAGCGCACAGGCGCTGCCCATTGTACTGACAGAATGGTGCAGGTGCGACACTTAAACTGTACTGTGACCTTCATGTCTGCGAGAGTCTAGAGATACATGATAACATCTGCCCCCAGGGAGCTCATTTTATGGATAACATGTTCCAGCAGAGGATAGCGTGCAGATAGGGAACTGGAGCATTAAATAAAGGGTTATATTGCTGTTTCAGCTTACGCTCAACTTGTAACGGGCAAATGGAACAACATAGGAATAGTATTACAGTGATTATATCGATGTCAGTAAAAACCACTCCTACTGTGCTAGGATGTATTGTGTCCCATGCACACAGGCCGGGCACTCACCCTGACTCCTTACTGAAGTGATACAGTCGATTTGTGGACTTATTCAGGGCTTGATGGATAGAGGATGCCATGGAGTAATGGCGTACACTGTGTACACGTCCAGTGTTACGTTCATAGATGTCCGCTGTCACCTGGAATACGGCACTTTTAGGGTAGCACAGAGCAATCTGCAGCCAATCTCCTCTGTAAGGAACAAAGATGGAGGTCAGTCATTTCATATCTTTGTTGTACAATCCTTATGTAAATAGCATGTCACACATTTCGCAAAGCTCAGATGACTTGAGGTTGGGTTCTCACATTGTGGCTGTGCTGTGATTTTTTTCCCCATCATTTTTGGGGATAAAACACTATAGTACTGCCTTGATGTTGGAAAAATGTAGCAAAAAAAAACCACCCTTATTCAAGCCTGAACTTTCAGTTTCCAAATAATATATATCATATAAAAGCATTTGGTAAATTATATTTTAAGATTTTGGACCTCATAGAATCAATGGTAGAGTTGGAAGGGACTTCAAGGGTCATGGTGTCCAACCCTCTGCTCAATGCAGGATTCACTAAACCATCTCAGACAGATGTCTGTCCAGCCTCTGCTTAAAGACTTCCATTGAAGGAGAACTTACCACCCCTCAAGGCAGCCTTGTTAAACTCGCTGATCCCCCTCACCTCTTTTGATATGTATTAAGTTTTATCTTGAAAAAGGCTCAAAATAAGTGAATATGAAAATCCTGCATTTATTTCTATTTTATGACATTTGAAGCCTCACATCTTCTGACAATACTGCTCCTTGTTTGAGTGATCATGTAACATATGATTCACAGAAGTGAAATAGCTCAGATATATCAGGTATATGCAGGATGCGCAATGCTAAGCCTTGTGTGCACTTGCATCATGTAGGGGATATACTTTACTCTGCTAATGTGGAAAAGATCTATCTGCAAGGCATCAGAATGATGATGAACACAGGGGACAGCTAAGTGGACTTGAGCACTCAACCTTTCGGACATTTCCCAGAGAGCTACTTGGGGCTATATTACTGCAGTAGTCAGAGCTCGGGAGCAATCCAGGATAACGATCAGCTCCATGCACAGCCAAGAAAATTCCAAAATCTGGAGGACATTCCTCTATTGAAAAAAAGCCAGAGCTCGAGCATTCCCCACTCTCCTGCTGGGTTTTAATTACAATTAGGCATCTCTGTTAAGAAAAAAATTATTAGATCAAAACTGACAAGGTTTATGTACTAAGCCCGAAGTCCGGTCCTTGGGGGGCCGTCAGTACTGTGGACCTCCTCCCTGTCAACCTGTCTGTAATCCACATTACAAGATCCCCTATTGTTCTGTGACTTACTCAGTGGATACCTCCTGGATTGCTCATACCCCCCAAAAAAAGTTCACAGGGGTCATTAATGACATAAACATTTTTGTTTTTTGTTTGTTTTTTTTAACTGAGGAAATTAAGTCTATCACTTTCTGGGAATCAAAAATAATCTTCCAATACTAATTATACTTGATTGGAAACAGCACTGCAAGATAAACTCCGCTGAAGCCCTTGACATTCTTTTCTCAACGCTGAAAGATTTCTTATTTTGGGCAAGCTGCGCCTTTTTAGGACATTATATCTACAATTTGTATCCCCCATAATACTCTACAGGACTCTCACCCCGGGTTCATGGGAGCGATGCAACCTGCCAAGATGTAGCCTATTTATAACTTATGGTTATGCAATGAGGACAATTCATACAGTGAGGTATTTCCTTCTTAAGAGATCCCTGGAAAATGTGTTGTATTCTGATTATCACACCATGCAGGGCATGACCTGGGGAAGCGGTGTAAATAGCCAGGAGATAGTGATAAAGATGCTGTACTTTATCCTCCTAGGAGTTGCGTTGCTCTCTGGTGCAACCATCCCCAGGAACATACACCACCCAGCTCGTCTCTAAGGCCTCCTTCAGGCGGCCATCAATTGTCTTGTACATCAGTGTTATGGATCCGAATTTGATAAGGTTGTCTTTTTTTAGCATCATTGTTTAATCAGTGAATTTCACATGGAAAAACAAATTGCACCACTTCTCCTATACGTTACAAGGGTAATCATGGAGAGCATAAGGATTGGGCACTGATGTCATCCATGATTTTCATGGGGCCATAGACTAGAATGGGTAATTTTCATTGGTGACTTAGATGGACATGTTGCCATGATTTTTATGTGGAACACTCACTCCACTGAAAAAGAAACGTGGAGATGTGAAGAGCCCAGTAGGTTATAATGGCTACATGTTCTATCTGCGACAAACACGGAACAAGAACTTGATTGACCGATGTCTGAATAGGGCCAAATACTCCGTCTATGCTTACAGATGTAGCAGCAGCCACCATGATGGTTGTGGCACACTACAATGAGAGTATGGTGTGCCAAGTGTATTCGCATGACTGGCCACTCAGTCAAAGAGAATGAGGTCAGGCACACTACACAAATGTATTATGCTTACTTACATAGCGCCATATTATTCCACAGCGCTCTACAGATATCTCCATCACTGTCCCCATTGGGGCTCACAATCTAAATTCCCTATCAGTATGTCTTTTGAGTGTGGGAGGAAACTGGAGAACCAGGAGGAAACCCACCCAAATACAGACAACAAAGGGATGTTGTCCTTAGTGGGATTTGCATCCAGGACCCCAGTGCTGCAAAGCAACGGTGCTAACCACTGAGCCACCGTGGTGCCCCATAACACATAGGGCAAGATGCCAAGTCACACTATGCTAATAACGCTGTGCCTGCTGCCACTTCTGTATGTACACCACGAGCTGCACTGTCGGGTTGGTCACCAGCATTCCTACTAGTGTGGATTTTAGCCTCAGCATAGCTGCACTTTCATGAAGGTGTAGGCCTCCTCCCTAAGTCAATACCATGCATCCGTTCATATTTTTATTTTTTGTACTTATTCCTTGCTGCTTAGATACAATATATTTTAGCAGTCTGAGAGGATGCAATTTGCTATCATAAGTAACAATGAATGTGGAGCTTATGAGGATTTCATTGGGAACAAAATCTAGCATGGCTGACCTTTTGTGGTGAAGTTAGCACAGAAGGTCTGCCAAATCCTGAGGTTCCTAAGCACAAATAAACAGCAATACTGATATTAACATAGCAATTGCCGACAGAAAAGAAATCCCATCCCTGACCATTGCCAGGGTGCTCACAGACGTCCTGATGTCCATGTTCCTCATCAGCTCTGGGGAAACTAACTGGGATGCTGCCTATAAGTTCAGCCCCACGTATCTGGTCCAACATGAGCTCCTTCTGCTGCCATACGCTCCTGTTTAGGAACGAGTGTGTTTGGTGAAATGTGTTGGCAGCCATAATGCACATTTATCGGCCGTGCTCCAATAGGGAGTTCTGGCAGTTATCAGCATTGACACAGAACAAAGAATCAGCGCCTGGAAGCCAGTCAGACACACGGCCGCTCTGACAGGCCTGACTGAAATCTGCAGAATGCATGTAATTAATTGTGAAGGCAAAACAGGGACATCTTATGTCTAAATCACCCTTGTCACGTGTCACTGGAGACAGGCGCATGCCGCCAGACACACATAGGCAGTTAGGAATCCAATGAGACAGACACATACTGTGCATGTGGCACCAATAATTACTCACATACAAAGCGAATGATAACCCTATAATTATAATGTGGACTCTTTTATACAGACAGGCAATTCTTCTCACCACTTTATATTAGCAAACCTTAATGAGGCATTCACTTCCTGCATTTAGAAGATGTATTATTTTATAGGGTGTAAAGTACATCCCTGTCATTAGGTTAAGAATGCTCCACTCATATTCCGCTCTGTCACCTAGGGCCAAGTGACATCCCACTAAGCCTTCTCAATAATTAATATATGTCCTTGGCCAATAATAACATTACATAATCACACTATAAAAAAGAATAATATATGGTATTTCTGGAGTTTTCATTCAACAGCAAATGCTCCCTCTGTGAGGTGAAATCTTGAAAAGTGATATTGTGCCAGAAACACAAGCACTGTACCTAGGGGCATTGTAGACCTGTGCCTGGAAGTGGCTCTGAGAGAAAGACACCTGCTTAAAGGAAATCTATATATGAATACATCATATAAATATAGACTCACAATGCTGAGACTGAGAGGACTAGACCAACAGAGGGACAAGGAAAATGGTGTCTTGGAGTATACAACAGCTGCAGACTTATGCTGCGGAGTGTCTTGAGCAGACAGCATATTCTAATGTGACTAGGGGCCTTTGGGGGAAGGAGAATCTGTGCCCATCAGATATAAATCTGATACTGTATACAGTAACTATGGTTCAGTATGGAAATAGCAATGGCTGTAAAATAGAGCAAGACCCGAGGATATCACACATATGAAGAGGCAGTCATATTAACTTGAAAATCAGTCAAATTAATCAAGAATTACAAATGTGAAGATATGGAACGTGTTTGGTACCTGTTGAAGTTGATCGGATACAATATGATTTCTCTGGGTGACTGTCCCTCCCATTGGACGGTGTAGGCTTGATGAAGAATGACCACTGGTTGGTACTGCTGATATGGTGCACCCTTGTTAACCCCCACTAGTCTTAATGGATGTGAAGGATAAGCAGCTCTGGCCACCAATATAGTCAGGTTCTCAGGTCGTCTGGCTTGGATATATAGCTGAAATATACAAGGGCAGAGAGGAATAAATATTTCCTGATAATTCATTTGAAGGAAATATATCACCAGCATTGCACCACCCCAAACTATTTATATGTGCATGTAGCAAAGCCCAGCTATACCTTTACATGGCCTGTTAGCTCCTCCGTTACTGAGAAATCAGCATCTGAATTGATATGCAAACAAGGCTGAAGAGCTGTTTGTAGATCTGATGCCTCGGTCACTCCAGCTCTATTTCCTGTCCAGTGCCGCACACACTTGCTTGACTGATAGCCTCCGTGATGTGTGACTGCAGGAAAAGGAGCTGTCAGTAAAGCAGGAGGAGGTGACACTTGGCGTGTAAAAGAGCTGGAGTGACAGAGGCTTCAGATCTACCATAGTTCTTCAGCCTCAGTTGCATATCAATTCAGTAATGAATGAAGTACTGGCCACGTAACGGTATTGCTGGACCTGCCTTTCAAACGTGCATATACAATAGATAGCTTGTGAAAGCCGGCTGACAAATTCCCTTTAATAAACATTTAGAGCACATGCTGAACCAATCAGGACGTGCCCACCTAAACTGTAAAATACTTTTTTTGATCCCAGTAACTTCATGAAAAAACAGAAGGAAGTAAGAATGTGTTTACAGCACATTACAAGGCATTAGGGCACATGATGAGTAGCAGTTCTGAGTGGGTGTAAAGTGTGCGTTGTATTGGATGTGAGCAATATTCATAGAAATGATACATTGAACTGAGTGAATCTGATGCAAAGGCTATATAGTGGCATGGATCCCACAGGAGGAATCATGATCCAGAGCACTGCAATAAACACTGCAATAAACACTGCAATAAACAGCATCGTTCAAAGCATACAAATCAAATACATTGAAAGCGGCTTTCACAAATAGTAACTAGAATTTGGCACATGATAAAGGGAACAATGAGGGTTGTGGAGTTGGGAAACAGGAATAATATATGAACTCCAACTCTGCCTTCTAAAAACATATTACATATTGTATATTATTAATATTGTATAATGTACTACAATACATGCATACTTTGTTGCATATTCACTTTACTAGAATTTTAGACATGTAATACAAAAAATATATTTTATGCTTAATTAAGTAGCCGGAATATTTAATTAAGAGTGCTAAAAAGCATCCATGGTGGACACATTGGCATTGGAACTGGACCACGGAGCAATGGCAGAATGTGGCCTGGTCTGGTGAAGCATTTTGCCTTTTGCACCTGGTATGTGAGCGTTGCCTACTTAGGGAAGAGATGGAACTAGGATGCATTATGAGAAGGCAGGGCTGCAGAGGGAGTATGATCCTCCTGAAAATGTTCTGCTGGGGAACCTTGGGTCCTGACATTCGTACAGATGTTACTTTGACACCTACACCCCTACGTGACAGAGGTATTTACTAATGGCAGCGGCCTTTTAAGCATAATGCATCCTTCCACACTGTAAAACTGGTTCAGGAACATGACAAAGAGGTCAAGGTGTTGACTTAATCTTAATCTGATCAAGCATAAGTAGGAAATGCCCGAAAAACAATTATGATCCATGGAGTTCCCACTTACAATTTAAAGGGACCCTGTCATTATTTTTTGCTACCTAATCTGAGAGCAGCATAATGCAGGGTAGGAGACTCTGAATCCAGTGATGAGCCACTTACTAAGCTGCTTAGTGTAGTTTTCATAAAATCACTGATTTATTAGCAGGAGATTAGCACTGGAGGACTAGTAAATCCACTGTAATCCATCCACGCCCCCACCACTGATTGGCAGATTTCTGCCTGCCAACCGTGTACTCAGAAAGCTGCCAATCAGTGGTGTGGGCGGGGTTATAGAGAACTCAGCAATCAGAGAACTGGTAGATCTGAAGCAGAGAAAACAGTTTTGAATCAATTGCAGCAACCAATAAAGTGACACATTGCTGGAATCAGGGTCTCTGCCTCTGCATCAGACTGTATACATTACCTTTCATGTGTCAAGCATGGCAAGTTCCCAGGCGTTTTGCATCTGTATTCTAGTGTGTGATCCTTACAGGTGTGACTGCAGTCATTTTATGACATGATATTTATTACTGTTTTTGTGTCCACAGATATAATACACTGAGATTTATAGGTATTTTTCTTTTCAGATAACACAGCTGTGATAAGGAGGTGGAAGAGTGTGAGGAATTAGCCTGCGAGCCAAATGTCACATACTTAAGCTTATTAAATGGAAAAAACATCTTATCTATTCCCCATCATGATTTGGTATACTATGAAGATTTAGTATGGCGTAACTAACCCTGACTCACAGATTCATGATTTATCAGTTAGCTTTTCAGAAGAGAAGTACTGGGGTATATCTTAGAGCTGGTCTGTTAGGGCAGGTGCGGATGACAGTGTATTCTCTCGTATGAAAAATGGGGTAAGATTATGCTAATCACACTCTTATCAGAGTTTGATCAGAGTGTGATCATGGTGTGCTCCAATTCTCTCTGATGAAGAGAAGATGGAGAAAAAAAAATGTCTTCCTCTTTTCCATTTAGTCAGTTTGTGGAAATTGGACTGCACTCAGATGTCATCTGAGTGCAGTCTAATGATTTACACAAAGTCATTGACTTGCATGGTCGCGTGTGATTCGAATATCAATTCGAACTCGGGGATGCAGTGACTGAAGACAGTCGAGGAAAAAATCCGACATGTGCCCCATAGCATAATATTGGTCCATGTTGTGCTCTAATTGTGACTATCAAGGCAAAATTTGGGTGAATTTTACTGCTGCAACCACAGAAATGTTTAGCACTGAAGATAAATTATTACAAATGATTATCGTTTATCTGCACAAACCTTTGTGGTGGATAGTTCAAATGCATAATTTAAAAAAAATACTATGGGGTATATTACATGACGTGATCTGTAAAGGGTTAATAAAGTGAAAGGTGTAAAAAAAACAAAAAACCTTAATAGATATATGTTTCTCCTGTCTACGGGGTCATGGAAAGACCTGTCAAGAAAATGGTAATTGCTCTGGGTGTAACGTGGGGTGGGGGGGACGTTAGAGAATTGTCTAAGATCAAAACTAATGAAATAAAGGTACAAAACAAATGTGAGAAGCTCAGGTATGGGAAAAACACATAATCTACACCCCGAAGAGGAATGCAACCTGCTGTTGTTGTCAAAGAAACTCAACAAAACTGATTTATAATGTACGGCAGCGAAAGACACGCATGAGTGTAATGTTCCATGACACAGCTGCCCGGATTCCTCCCTCGCTGTCACCTGTATGGCACAGCACCGCTCAGAAGGAGCCATATTACTAAGCGGGGGAGTTTTACTAATACGTGGCTGATAACCTGGGCCTACAATCCTTCTGTTATTAATTGTTCACCCCTATGACTCTTCTAATTAAAAACCCTATAGACATATTAACAAAAAACAAGATAATCCCAGCAGTTTTTCTGGATACCGGTAGATACATTGGTAGATAATATCACATCACTATCTACTGTATTTACTTAGCTATTTATCTATCTAGTGAAGAGCTTTCAAAAGCAAATAATACATAGATTCAGTATAGAAAATTGTTGAATTTGACTTATCACCAGGTCTAAGTGGCCATTTTTTGCTATAATTCAGTTTCCATTCACCCCATGAGTATTCTATTGTTTTTTTGTTTTTGTTCTTTAAATCTTCCATGTGGTCCTATAGATATGGACCTTGCTATTTGTGGCTATTTTTTAGGGCCTTTTAGTAGAATAATTTACAGAATCCCTTATTTAACATACATTTGACAGGTTCACGGTTCATTCAGCACTGAGATTTTCTTTAAATAAGGCCAGGGTCACACTTACGAGTTCAGCGCGAGAGACTTGCAAGGGTGACCCAGGCCTTAAACATATAGTTTTTTTGGAATGGATTAAACCTATCAATTTAGAAAGAATTAGTGCACACATGGGCTATAGTCACCAATTAGTGAACCAGAAGACTGAATAATAATGTGGATCACACAAATGGCTTCCATTATCCGTGACTACTCCTGAAGGCGTGAGTCTATGTTCCAATTCCCACAAGCCAACTCCTAGCACGAGAGTAATAATGGTAAAAGCAGGGACTTGCTGGCACGGAACTGGGCAGAGAAATGGTTTGGAGGTTTAATAAGACACGTGAGCCGGGCTTAACATTACTGTGGGAACGCGCAGAAGACTTCTCTAATAAGGCAATGTTTGATGGAACGGTTTTGGTTACATAAATAGCAATGATGAAAAAGTGCTGCACTGAAATGTGTTATTGTAAGTTTCTACACTGAGCTCTGTGGTGATGACAAACATGGATTCCCAGTAAATGTATTAAAGGGGTTTTCACTACTTAGACATTAAAAGCACACGGACAGAATTTGTCATAAATGCTTGATAGATGTGGATTCGACCTCTGGGACCCACAACTATTTGGAGAATGGAGACCCCCTGACATGTTTGGTGAACGGCCTGCTGTCCTGTAGTGAAAATCATCATTGTACCATTGCTGGGTGAATGCATAACAGGGATGTCTAAACTTGCCCAACTTATAGAAGGAGTATGAAGGTCATTTCTCAATGTAAGTACATTTCTGGAAAATGCTAAAGCAAGCAAAGAGACAAATTATTTTCTGGAAAAATCGAATAGGGGATACCTTTCTGACTGCTGGGGGCCCGCCTCTCCCATATCGAGAATGGAGCAGTGGTCGATTTTGCACACTCCCACTTTATACATTCCTAATAGGACCACCGTGTATGGCCGAGCGCTGCACTCAGTTGGTATTCAGCACTTCCATAAGAATGAATGGGACAGTAGTGCAAATGATCGATCACTGCACCATTCACACTGCTCTCTTAACAGCCATGTGGGGTTACAATGATCGGACCCTCAGTGATTGTCAACACCCCTTGTCAATATCCCTTTCGGGCATTAATAAAACACAGAATAGAAGTAATTTGACCTATGAACTGAAATATCTTTTGTGCAGCAAATGAGGAAAATAAAAAAGCAGCTAGTAGTAGAATAATGCAAGTGTAAACAGGTGCAATCTGCTATGACTGCACAATACACTAATGAAAGAATACAGCAGCGCTCTGTATGCACTGAGATGAGTACAAACATGCCTAATATGAATGGAGAGCCAATTTATCAATAATGCAGTGTAAATTTCCTATATTCAATGTTTGCATACATCTTAGCATAGCTGTATTCTTTTGTGTATTGTGCAGTCACAGCAGCTTGCACCTGTTCACACTTGCTTTACTCATTGTATGTGCTGTCCAGTTTTCCGTTCTTTTTGCAGCATACTGTTGTAAGTGGTGACGGCCTCCATATTTAGCTGAGCACTCCTCCCATCAGCCTAAGGGTATGTTTCCACGTTCAGGAAACGCTGCTTGTTTGACGCTGCGCAGAGCTGCAGCGTCAAAAAAGCAGCGTCCAGATGTTCCAGCATAGTGGAGGGGATTTTATGAAATCCCGTCTCCACTATGCGTGGAAACCCGCACGCGGCGGCCCTGCGACTCCGGACATGCTGCGCGTCTTTTCAGAACGCAGCATGTCCGTACACCTTGCGGGGACGCAGCGTCCCCGCAAGGCATATCACAGGGCCCTATGGGAGCGAGCGATCATCCCGGATGTGAATAGTTAACACATCCGGCATGATCGCGTCCCATTAAGGGGGCGGGGCTTAGCGCCGAGCGGCTTCGCCGCTGCGGCGATAACGGCCCCCATCCGTACCGTGGAGACATACCCTAAGAGTTCATGCAGATGTCCATAGATCTCAGTCCAAGCATGGACCGTAATGTATGGTAAGTTTGTAGGTCTCCTGAACCCAAAACCCTCACTGGCATTCATGGCGCTTTGGCGTTCACGTCTTGAGACCCGCGGACAGCCCATACATTGCGGTCCGTGCTCGGACAAAGATCTATGGACGTTTACATGAGCCTTAAGGCTGTTTTCAATTAACGTTGGATTCTACCTGGCCTTTATATTTGTAGGCTTTTAGCCCATGAAAGGCATGATTGATAGTTATTTGATTCCGCATCTTTCTATAGAAAGGTCTCCTTGTCGTGGCTGGTGGTCACATTATTGGCCAATTTATGCACTAAGAATCTTAACTTTATAAGAATATTTTATATAGCAGTAATGCAGTCTAAATTCATATATTCAATGTGTGCATTCATCTCACCAAATGCAGAGTGCTGCAGTATTCTTTTATTCCAGACATACATAGTGTAAACTTTGGTAAATCTTGGACCTACCTGTGCATATCTGCCGGTGCATATGACGCCATTCCATTGTGGCACTGTAAGGCATCCTGGATGACGCAGAAGATAATTATTAGCTCTCCCAACAAAAGTATCAGGATAGCCGGTGACTGAGCCGTCCAAATCATGGAAAATTGACACCTTGTCACCATCATAGTCATTAGAGCCAAACCACTGCCCTGAGTGACCAAAAAATACTTTGCGACCAACCTGGAAATAAAAGGGGAAATGTTAAACAATAGCAGGCCAGAACATATTATTCCCTTATAGTGATTGATAATTCTAGATCAGGCATCTGAGCACCCAATAAACCATCTACACCATGTGACGTGGTTAATATGTGGATTAGGAGAAGTATTTATCATCTGCTGAGATCATCTGCAGCAAATAAGTAGGGCAATTGCTCACAATAGCATCCGTTTTGCAGATGTGGTCTGATATCTATTCTGGAAGCCAGGAAAAACAATAACTAATTTGGATTGATGAACAAGTATCTAATATAGAAGTCGTGCTGCACATCTGATCCTTCCGCCATGATTATTTGCTTGGTTCATGTCTTCAGTAGTCTTAAAACCACGTAACGCAGTCTCCATCCATGACTAAATAAGGGCCATTCTCTTTTTTCATTGTACATAGCATTGACACTTGTAAACTCAGCTGCTGCCAGGAAAGTGAGAATGTATTACTGCAACTGGACTTACTTCTGAGCTGTCTGGTGCAATCCAGCGGATTCCAGTGTACGTATAAACCAGAAAGAAAAACATGTGACGGCTCTGGTACTTAGGTAACATCTGAAGCTCAACGAAAGTTTGTGTACTTTGTCAGGTCTGACATGGAGAACATCCGATAGAGAAAATGGATAGGGAATCGCTAATGCTCTGGCTGCATATCTGTCCGGACGTCCTGTCGGTCTGTGGCGTTTTAGGAACAGACAAACGGAATAAGTGACTCGTTGCATCAGTTATGCAAACAGAAGCTGAGGAACCCTACTGATTATTGCGGGGTCCATCTGGTTCCTAGTTTGAGAGCAGAAGACAAAGATCTGGAAGACTTTTTGTGTTAAAAAAAAATGGAATAAATGGGGCCCATCCATTTCTGCTTGGCCAACTGATGGAAAATCACTTGTTCCGTTTGTCTGTCCTAACACATTACAGACCAACACACTGTCCGGACAGATATGTGTACAGAGCCTAAGGGTATGTGAACATGTTTAGTATTTGCATTTTTTTTCGCATGGGTGAAACACGCTTCAAAACTGCTGAAAGAATTGACACACTACAGATTTAAAAGAATGTTTTTAGGTTAACTTCACACTAGGCGTTTTTTCAGCATTTTTTTTTCTGAAGCAAAACCTAATCTCTTGGCAGGAAAGAAGCTGCAGAAAAAAATGCATGTTCTCCTTGGGTTTTCTGGCGTTTTTCATGGCGTTTTTGATACGTTTTTTTTTCCAACAGTTTTAGCACGCTAGATTTGTCTCTTGTGCGTAAAATGCAGCTGAAAATTAGCATTAAAAAAGGCATCAAAAAACGCAATAAGAACGTCCAGTGTGAACTTAGCCTAAAGGTGCCAATCTGCAAGGAGAATATAAGCAACAATTGCATGAGACTTTAGAAATCTCATTCACTTTGCTGGTACTGTAAAAAGCTGCGTTGTTTTTCTGCCGAAAAAATGTGCTGGAAAAAAACACATCAAAAAGGCAATGTGTGAATAAGCCCTTAGGCTGCTTGTGTTTATTTAGCCATCAGCTATTAGCTCTTATGTGTAGAGCTCTATTACAGAATCTTTCAGCATGCTGGAGTATTAGGAGCGCAGACATATACAGGTCCTTCTCAAAAAATTAGCATATAGTGTTAAATTTCATTATTTACCATAATGTAATGATTACAATTAAACTTTCATATATTATAGATTCATTATCCACCAACTGAAATTTGTCAGGTCTTTTATTGTTTTAATACTGATGATTTTGGCCTACAACTCCTGATAACCCAAAAAACCTGTCTCAATAAATTAGCATATCAAGAAAAGGTTCTCTAAATGACCTATTACCCTAATCTTCTGAATCAACTAATTAACTCTAAACACATGCAAAAGATACCTGAGGCTTTTAAAAACTCCCTGCCTGGTTCATTACTCAAAACCCCCATCATGGGTAAGACTAGCGACCTGACAGATGTCAAGAAGGCCATCATTGACACCCTCAAGCAAGAGGGTAAGACCCAGAAAGAAATTTCTCAACAAATAGGCTGTTCCCAGAGTGCTGTATCAAGGCACCTCAATGGTAAGTCTGTTGGAAGGAAACAATGTGGCAGAAAACGCTGTACAACGAGAAGAGGTGACCGGACCCTGAGGAAGATTGTGGACTGAGTCTGGTGTGGAAACATCCAGAGCCACCGTGCACAGGCGTGTGCAGGAAATGGGCTACAGGTGCCGCACTGGACTGGAATGGGCTACAGAGAAGCAGCACTGGACTGTTGCTAAGTGGTCCCAAGTACTTTTTTCTGATGAAAGCAAATTTTGCATGTCATTCGGAAATCAAGGTGCCAGAGTCTGGAGGAAGACTGGGGAGAAGGAAATGCCAAAATGCCTGAAGTCCAGTGTCAAGTACCCACAGTCAGTGATGGTGTGGGGTGCCATGTCAGCTGCTGGTGTTGGTCCACTGTGTTTCATCAAGGGCAGGGTCAATGCAGCTAGCTATCAGGAGATTTTGGAGCACTTCATGCTTCCATCGGCTGAAATGCTTTATGGAGATGAAGATTTCATTTTTCAGCACGACCTGGCACCTGCTCACAGTGCCAAAACCACTGGTAAATGGTTTACTGACCATGGTATTACTGTGCTCAATTGGCCTGCCAACTCTCCTGACCTGAACCCCATAGAGAATCTGTGGGATATTGTGAAGAGAAAGTTGAGAGACGCAAGACCCAACACTCTGGATGAGCTTAAGGCCGCTATTGAAGCATCCTGGGCCTCCATAACATCTCAGCAGTGTCACAGGCTGATTGCCTCCATGCCACGCCGCATTGAAGCAGTCATTTCTGCCAAAGGATTCCCGACCAAGTATTGAGTGCATAACTGAACATTATTATTTGATGGTTTTTTTGTTTGTTATTAAAAAACACTTTTATTTGATTGGACGGGTGAAATATGCTAATTTATTGAGACAGGTTTTTTGGGTTATCAGGAGTTGTATGCCAAAATCATCAGTATTAAAACAATAAAAGACCTGACAAATTTCAGTTGGTGGATAATGAATCTATAATATATGAAAGTTTAATTGTAATCATTACATTATGGTAAATAATGAAATTTAACACTATATGCTAATTTTTTGAGAAGGACCTGTAATGTCTCATTGAGTCACCCAAAACCGCCGCCTGAGGCAAGGGGCTCATCTTGTGTCATGACAGAAGGGGCCCTGGTTCCACCTAAACGTCTTTTTCATCTATGTTACCAGAAACAGTCTGTAGACACCATAAATCTGGTTCAGGGAGTCGTATAACACTCGCTTGGTTAAAAGGGTTTATGGTGTTGCCAAAAAGTAGGGAATCTAAATGGGGCAAATTCAATAAGGAATTGGGCTTTGCTTTCTTATTGTGTGAATTGCCCTTCATGGGAACCCGGAAGGTTTTTTCTTACAATAGGTAGGCCATTAATACTATATTGGTGAAGGCCCATCTCCCGGCACTACCAACGGGTGCTGCGTGCCCATCATATTGTAATGGCTGTATATCGTACTGCTGCTCATGAACGCAGCGGAGCGGCCGTGAGCTGCAGCACCATGTAAAGCCTCTACAAAATGTACAGGACTGCACCTGATAAACAATTAGACTCAATACAAAACTCACAAAAATTAATACATATGCGTGGCCGAGAGACAAGGATTGTTATATCTCTCCCAATATTTCTGTCCGAAACAATAGGACAGTCTAGGAAACTCCCCAATAAATACAAAACAACAGAACGGAGTATACAAGTCCCAATACGCATTTTATTTAAAAATTGTATAATTTTATTTATATTATCAAAATATATAATTCAAACTGAGTAATCAAATATAAATACAATACATATAAATAACAGGATTAGTGGAGGAGGAAACACTATAATAGTGGTGGAGCGGATGACAACACCTATCACATCATATCACAAGGACTGCTATTGTGGGAGCCATAGTATGGAAAAAAAAAAAAAAAAATTGCAACAGTGCAGGTTATATCACTAGCTAAAGTGCCATAGTGCCTACAGGACTCATCACCTCATATCATATAAAGCAGCTTACCCATTAGGTCTGAGATGTCTCACCACGCTCCACACACCACCCCCTTGACGCACGTTTCGCGGTCGCTTTCTCAAAAAGGGGTTTGTTGCTAGCTCACTCTCTCACCGGTTAAAATAGGGCGCATACAGGAAGTCTCATCAAGCGCATCGGCGCACATGTGTCCAAGGTCCAGATCCATCATACCCGGCGGTCGTCAGAGCCGCACACACAGGGGGCGGAAAACCGCTCAGTGACGTCACATGGTGTGTGTGCGGCATCTAATGATAACCGCCCAGGAAGTCAGGTGCATAGACTCTAGAGCACGTGTGCGCACAGCCTGAGACCCTCCCACCGAAGTCCATGGCGGCCGCCATTTTCTAAATGATATCCAGTATGTTACAAAGTAACATGTGAGTAAATAAAAGAAAGTCTTTGACCAGAGACCATCAGAAGCACGAATCACCGCTTCCCTGGGCCAGTACCTGGCTCGCAATCTAATACCTAGGGGCCTACGGGTCCAGATCTTCCCTTCGTTTACAGTGGATGATGAAGTATTTAAAGGAAAATGGGAGGATCTGGCCACCAAATGCTCTAGGGGGTTTATTGAATTGTTGATGGGATTGGACGAGACTAAATTGGGAGAAATTGAGAGGGATATTGATACCCTCCAATCCCAAATCAAGGATGACCTGACATCAGAGGCCTTGGAGAAATTGAATGGAGACTTAGACAAAGATTTTTTAAGGTGGGAACAGGAGATTGGTGCAGTTAAAACCAAAAAACTACAGAGGGATAACTCTGATTACCAAGACAATAAAGTGTACCGGTGGAGAAATAACAATAAAAGGGGTCGCCCGTACTCTCAGTCCCGATCCGGCTCTATCTCATCCGTAACTTCTATTGATGAATCAAGTATTATATCTGATCACTCAAGGAATAAGCAGCCAGCCAGAAAGATACAACCGGGCAGAGTTGCCAAGAAACGAAATTTTAATAAGAATAAATTTTCACCAACAGGGATATATGACTGCAAATCCAAATCCTCTGACTTGGAGGTAATTAATTTATCATCCCATCATCTCTCCCAAACACAGGTGGAACTGTTGAAATTGGGTTTAAATTTTGTACCCTGTAATAACTTTGACTTTTTTACAGTCCTAAAAGATACCCATCTCTTTTGTCGTAAGTTGATACTTAAGAAGCTATATAGTCAAAGGGATTCCAATCAAGATCTACCTGTGGATGCGGAATGTGAAGCCTTGGAGGCATTGGAAGATCTTTTGAGGGAGCAGGAGTCTGAACTTCCAGGTAAATTTCCCCTGTCGGTTGTGTCCAGATCCTCTTCATTCCCTCCCTTGTCTCTCTGTCCACAAGTTGAGATCTTCTGTAGACTTGTAACGGAGGATCTCAAGAAGATATCAAAATTTAGATGTAATGACAATCTTACACAGACACAGAGGAGAGCTCTGAAGGAATTACAATCATTGGATTCAGTGGTTTTTAAACCAGCAGACAAGGGAGGGAATGTGGTTATCTGGCCAACCGACAAATACGAGAAGGAGGCATTTCGACAGTTGAGGAACAAAACCACTTACTGTGTGTTGCCCCACAGCCCTTTACAATCCTTCACTAATGAATTAGAGGTGATTCTATCCTATGCTGGGGAGTCAGGGATTATTCCAAAGAAGGTCCTTGATGGCCTGCTTCCAAAATTTCCAAAGATAGCCACCTTCTACTTACTGCCGAAGGTGCACAAAGACGCTGTTAATCCCCCTGGCAGACCGATTGTCTCTGGCATGGGAGGGTTGTGCGATAATGTGTGTAAATTTATTGACTACTATCTAAAACCACTCGTGGAAACGCTCCCCTCCTATGTCAGAGACACTACGGATGTTCTAACAAGGGTCGATGGCCTGTCCCTCGAGGCGGGTATGCTTCTGGTTACCATCGATATCGAATCATTATACACGTCAATTCGACACAGCGATGGGTTAAGGGCGGCACGCTTCTTTCTTGAGACAACCAACTGGGATGGACATTTTTCGGAATTTATTTTAGAATTATTGGAATTTATTTTGAAGCACAATTTTTTTGTATTTAAGGATAATTTTTTTTTACAGTTACAAGGTACTGCAATGGGCGCGGCGTGTGCCCCGTCTTATGCTAATCTATTTTTGGGGTACTGGGAAAGAACCATCTTCCAGGGCGACGGGGCACATGCCGCGGACCAGGTGGTGGGCTGGTTTCGTTACATCGATGATGTACTTATGATCTGGAACGGTGACGAGACCAGCCTGACCCAGTTCATGCAGTACCTTAATCAAAATTGTTTTAATTTGAAGTTTACCTATTGCTGGCACAAAACTCGGATTAATTTTTTGGATATCACTCTTTGTGTTGCCGCAGATGGTTCTATTGAGACGGACCTCTATCGCAAAGAGACGGCCGTCAATTCTTTACTTCATGCCTCTTCAGCACATAACTACTCAACTATTAAGGCCATCCCAGTTGGTCAGTTCTTGAGGAATAGGCGTGTCTGCTCCACCGAGGCCCGCTTTGAGGGACAGTCCGCGACTCTTTCGGACAGATTCAAGGCCAGGGGGTACAGTCGTCGGTGCATCAAGGCAGGTTATAGACGGGCGAAACAGACCCGGAGAGAGGATCTGTTGGTACCATCTAAAAAGACCAACAAAGCACGGGATCCTGAGATACGGTTTATTTCCACAGCAAATTGCCGGTGGGATCGGATCCGTGATATTTTGACCAAACATTGGTCGGTCTTAATGACGGATAATGTTCTGGCGAAACATTTGTCTCCAGCCCCATGTATGGTACAGCGCAGGGGAAGAAATCTTAAAGACAGTCTGGTGAAAAGCCATTATGTGGCAAAATGTGATACCTTCTTGGCGAAAATAAATCCCAGACTGGGTTGCTTCCCCTGCGGGTCATGTGTCGCGTGTCCTAATATCCTTAGATGTGGGACCTTTTTATCATCTGATGGGAGCAGGGAATATACAATTCGTGATTATATTTCATGCAATTCCACCCATGTGGTATATTACGCTACATGTCCCTGCTCCCTGATTTATATCGGTCTCACATCTAGGGAACTGAAGGTTAGGACGCGCGAGCATGTTCATGACATTCTGGCTGCAAAAGAAACAAAGGATATATCAACTTTGAAAACCCTACCTAGGCATTTCCGCATGTACCACGGGTCTGATCCCACCGGTCTAAAAGTGAGGGGAATTGATAGGATTCATGGCGGCATCAGGGGTGGCAATCTGAAGCAACTGCTTGCACAATGTGAATGCAGGTGGATTGCCACCCTTGACACCATGTCCCCCAAGGGACTTAATGAACAATTGAGTTTTGTTCCATTTTTATGACACGCCTTTCCCACCTCTTATGTGCGATTGCTGTTCCACCACGACTTCGTCCTCATTGGTAATACTTTTGTGCTGTCCCAGCACTCAGTACAATTCTGACTATTGTTGTTTATCCTCTTTCCAGATGATTCCTTTCTGTGTTTTTAAGTTTTATTCTAATAAGTTTGTTCTCTTGTCTTTAGTTTTTATTAGTATGGGACGCTGCCGCAATGTGACCTGTTATGCGATCTCTCACCGGATTCGCCTGAGACCTTCTATGAATGAAACCGGATTTCAACTTTATTATTTTGTTATTTTTTATTTTCATTTTATTTTATTTATTTTCTTTATTATTTGATGTGTTTATTTTTCTTCGTTATTATTATTATTATATTAGATATCGTTCTTGTATTATTTTTTTCGTATTATTCAATTACTCATATATATTTATATATTCATATTCATATATATATTCATTATTGATTATTTGTCTTATTATATCTTTATATTTTTTTCTATTATTATTTATGCATACTATTTATTAGTATTATATATTTACTATTTATTTATTTATTTATTTATTTATTTTTTTTTATTTTTTTATTCCTGCTGTGTTGCATTTATATGTATGTGTACACGTCTGTAATTACTTATGTATTCACATATGAATTTATGTTTAGTTTTTGTATATCACTTATCATGTTTTCTGATGGGCCCCTGTCATGGTGCACACTGTTATGTTTTCACCAAGTATGAGTTTCTATTTAGTATAGCAGGAGGGGTTGTATGATCTCCATTAATGACATTTCACTATTTTAATCGTGCTTATGCACGTTATATCTCACCATTATAATATAGCGATTCCCATGGTTATCCATGGGTGGGTTTTGGATTTATTTATGTAGGCAGTCACTTTGTTTACAGCACTTTAAGCACTTTTCTTGTGGTCCCCGATATGGTGATCTGGGGAGTTAAACTATGTAATTCACAGCAGGCTTAGTAGTATTACTTACTTTGCGGTGATTCGTGCTTCTGATGGTCTCTGGTCAAAGACTTTCTTTTATTTACTCACATGTTACTTTGTAACATACTGGATATCATTTAGAAAATGGCGGCCGCCATGGACTTCGGTGGGAGGGTCTCAGGCTGTGCGCACACGTGCTCTAGAGTCTATGCACCTGACTTCCTGGGCGGTTATCATTAGATGCCGCACACACACCATGTGACGTCACTGAGCGGTTTTCCGCCCCCTGTGTGTGCGGCTCTGACGACCGCCGGGTATGATGGATCTGGACCTTGGACACATGTGCGCCGATGCGCTTGATGAGACTTCCTGTATGCGCCCTATTTTAACCGGTGAGAGAGTGAGCTAGCAACAAACCCCTTTTTGAGAAAGCGACCGCGAAACGTGCGTCAAGGGGGTGGTGTGTGGAGCGTGGTGAGACATCTCAGACCTAATGGGTAAGCTGCTTTATATGATATGAGGTGATGAGTCCTGTAGGCACTATGGCACTTTAGCTAGTGATATAACCTGCACTGTTGCAATTTTTTTTTTTTTTTTTCCATACTATGGCTCCCACAATAGCAGTCCTTGTGATATGATGTGATAGGTGTTGTCATCCGCTCCGCCACTATTATAGTGTTTCCTCCTCCACTAATCCTGTTATTTATATGTATTGTATTTATATTTGATTACTCAGTTTGAATTATATATTTTGATAATATAAATAAAATTATACAATTTTTAAATAAAATGCGTATTGGGACTTGTATACTCCGTTCTGTTGTTTTGTACCTGATAAACAATGAAGAGAATGGGGCACTTGCTGAAATGGTGCAACCTCTTATAACAGCTGGTCGTGAGGTTGCAGGACCACTACTGATCTAAAATGGTTGGCCCATCCTAAGCAGAGGCCACCATCGCCCCTTAAAAACCTCTTTCAGTAATATTTCAGGGAACTGTATCTACATCAATTTTCCCCAATGTCTTGTTACACTATTAGGGTATGTGCACACGTAGGTGGGATCTCTGTGGATTTTTCCGCACCTGTTTTTGTAAATCCGCAGGTAAACCACACTGCGGATTACCTGCGGAATTACCGCGGTTTTTGTGCGGAAAGAATTGACATGCTGCGGAATGTAAACCGCTGCATTTCTGCTTGTTTTTTTCCGCAGCACTGCAGATTTTGTTATCCATAGGTTTACATGGTACTGTAAACTCATGGAAAACAGCTGCGAATCCGCAGCGTCAAAACCGCTGCGGATCCGCAGCAAAATCCACAGCGTGTGCACATACCCTAACGTGCATTGGTTCAGGTGCACATAATGCAGCGCCCCAGAGTCCTGGTCGTTGCAGTACTGTGGCTCCGCCGCTAAGGGGAGCTATAGTACGTCTGATGGCACTGAAGGAGTTCATCTGACCAGGTATCACAGACACCAATACATTTCACAGTCTGGCCTCCAGGGGGAGCTAAGGGTACTATACATTAGGCCACTCCTCACAATCTGGTAAAACTGGGGGTTAGGCAGGAAGTTAGAGAGAAAGCTGACTGGGTTGGAACCAGGCAACACCTTGTGGCAGAGGGTGTTGTAGGGGAAGATTCAGAGGGATCCTGACAGAGGCCTAGCAACCAGAGAGAACGTTACGGGACCGCGCCTGCACGATATAGCGGCGGTACCCCAAGAAAGGATAAGAAGCGAGGTATATTGTGCTGAGTGAGAAACGAGATCAACGCAACAAGGAGAATACCAGTAGGAGTCGTGCTGTAAGACGAGGCAACATCCTACTGAGGCGCATAACCGGTGGCCGGAACGCCGAGGAAGTATAGAGCTCCAAGCCAAACTTCAAACCTACGGCAGGACAGTCAGTTATAGGCGGGCTGTCTCACCCAATTGACCTAGGAAGACACAGGGGGGTAACAACAGGAGTGGGGCGACGCTAGAGTCCCGGAAGAGCTCCGAGCCTCCCCGTCATACGGGTGCGTCCTAACCATAAGATCTGGGGGACGTGGAAGAACATCAGAATCGAGTTGTGAGGGAACACGAGAAACAGACACAACAGTTGTGAGGACTATCCCGTGGTGCTCAGCAGGGAAGGACTACAACACACAAGCGCTAGAAGGTAGGCACAGATTTCCACCTGCAAAGGGAACTCTGGAGGTGCCATCGGACCGGCCAGGCTTGCGTAGCCTGGTTAACCGTATTCCGGATTGAGGATCCTGAAGTCTTCAGTAAAGAGGTAAAGAGACTGCAACTTGGTGTCCTCGTTATTTACTGCGACCGGCACTTCACCGCACCATAACACCACCACCATTCCCTCCACCTTCATTGTACGCCCCTCAGCAGGGTCACGGACCGGGTCTAGCCACCGTGACAACCCCAGAACAGAGACTCAGAGGCCCGGTACCGGGTGCCCCTCGACCCTGCGGCAGTGGGGGCGCTACAATAGTCATCTCTTAAAATATAGAAGGGCAGTGTGAAACCTCGGATTCCTTGTAGTCATTTTTTGGGAGTGAACTCCTTTCAACGAGTGACTTTCTGATTTGCGAGAAACTGACAAATTGCACCTTTTAGCAAGTGTTCCTTTTGTGGTTTAGTTTTCAGGGTTTTTTACGTTAATCTAAGGCTTTTCTGGATTTTTTTAAAACAAATTCAGGAAATGGAACTTTTTTTTAAAAAGTCGCTAAATTAGGCGTAACTCTACTCCACTAACCTCCGGAGTGATTTTATGTACGCCAGCCATTTTGTCACATTTTCTTTCACCTTTTCCAACGAAAAAGTCACAAAACCAGTTAAAGACAGAAAAAAGGCTATTGGGTTTTTGCCAAAATGTATGCATTTTTAAGAAAAGTGACTTAAAAAAATGCAAATAATGAATGGGTCCCAGTGATTTCAGATGTCAGTAGTGCTCAATATCAATGACGTGACTTTGTCTGCTGTAACACAATGAGATCAATATAAGTAGATATTTTGCAAAAAGTTTTCTATCTGCATAACACAGGAGAGGTACAATCCACTGCAGTGACACTGGCAAAGCTATTATGCTGTGATTGAGAATCAGCTTAGCAGCCTGTATCATGATACCACTCAGTTACTCGCAGAGGAAGCACTCGCGATCATATTACACAATCCTTTCCTCTGTTCTAAGCTTACAAAATAAATCATCTTGTTTATTACAAGTCCAAAATGGCAGAATGACTTGAAATAACAAGAAAGAAGACAGATAAATATTTCTATTTTGGGAATTGTACATGCTGTTCACCCAGATGACCAAATGACACAGTTAGCAGGAATGGCGCCGGCCCAAAGGCAGAGAATGGAGAAAAAGATGTGAGCCTTTAGACATTGTATCTACCGTATGGTAAAGTATGAGAAGCAGTGCGGGACGGGAATCGCTAATCTGATACTCATATGTAAAAAATGACCCCCAAAGCTGTTTATGGGGTCTGGAAAATATTTCCACACTATGTAAAAGAAATGAAATTGGGAAATATTTTCAGAGTAGTGACTGTAAAACTGCACATGCTGATACTGACATGTTATTTTGGCATTTTACTGTTTGAAGCCATTGTACTTATATGCTGGAAATGATTAACTCCATTTTAGCATGAAGTGTATATTTTATAGGGCTCTTTTAGGTACATACAGTGTTTACACTGATCCTTATCACCTAATTAGTAGGAATTTAAAGGAAAATTCTAACCATAATTGGAGTTAATGCCATTCAGGTTTGAATCGAGTTAAGAGCAGTCTCCATTCTCCGCTATGCTATGATGTCTGTGAGGCTAAAACCTGGAGGCTCATCAGTTGAGTCTTCTAACAGAAAAGTTGCTTCTAGAGCCATCAATATACCAAATAAAACAATTCTGCAGGGTATGGAACAAATAGCATACATGTCAATGTCCTGAGACTCCTAGGTAAATGGGGGTGAAGTGTATTTAAACCCTGGGTGGGCTAGGCGTAATACCCAGAGAAGTGAGGGGTTGAGGGGACGATTGGGTTGGGGGTAGTTCTTACATGTCACCACAAATGTTGGCAACTATGATCTAGTTGGGTTAAAACCATTGAGACCACCACAGGCCCTATGAGCCAAAAAGATACAGACCCAATGGCTTCATCGTTACACATCAGCACTACCGGAGCGATGGTTTGCAGTGAAGAGAAGCACACACCCCCATTCACATGAAGGGGACGGGGTTGTAGTTTCGGAGCAGAATTGACTATAAAGTAGAGCTATGGCCTTTCTATTCTTAGGCTTGGTGGACCCAACAGACCAACGATCACTAATAAGATTGTTATAGCATATAACGGAGATGGGATATAGTCTGGTAGGAAAACCACTTGCAAGTGTCATGGGCCACAGGTGAGCCAGTATAGGGAAAGCTCTCTCAGCTGGTTAATGCATATGGTATCCCCTATAACGACTCCGTGGTACATGATAGTGCAGCTCACAGGCCTATAAGATAGTGACAGTGAGCAGGCAAGTACCGTATATGTTGAGGGTAATGTGCAGCTACAGAGGTATATATGCAATATATAGATAAGTCTGACATTGCTTATAAGCAGTACTGAGATGGCTGTGGTACAAATGGCTGCCCTGGTACACAACGCCAGGCAGTCTGCGCCAGCTGACATTAGGTCTCCAACAGCTGCAAGCCTATTACAATTCTAAGAGAAAAGAACATGCCTTCTCTTGAACTTTTTGGCATGTGGCCGTGGCATACTAGGTATTTTCTGATTTCCATTTCCATATTAATTGCCACTTAATCCTTATAATGAGAGATTTGTGTGCGGTCTACGTGGAGAACCTAATCCCAGTCAATATCTTGCAACAGTACTCAGGTCATTTGACTAAGGTGGGGAAATGTGGACATAGCTTCTTCCCCACATAGACATTAACTCTGTTTGAATAGGTTTCTTAAGATTTATGTTTGCATACAATTTTATGGATCTTAACTCTATGATAGCCAGCTGGAGCATGTTTAACAAGACTCACTCCATGATGGCTGGCTCTCCAGATACATCTTCTCTGGCACCATTTGGTTAATCATCATTGACTTCATGTCTGTCTCCTACAAGACTCAGCGGGTTTGGCATTTCAGGGTGTAGTCCTGAACTGGTTCAAACAATACCTCTATTTTATAATGGATAATGAAAAGCATATCAGCTCCACTGAATACAAGCTTAGGAGAAAGGTCAGGGCAACCTGCAAGACACACACAGCTACCAAACACATTTCTCCAAGAGTCGAGCTGCCAACACAAATAACCCTCAGACTGGATCCCAGCAAAATCCACAGATTCCTCAGCATGTTATCTGCTTTCCACCAGGCATAAACCTGGAGACTTTACTGAAAATAATCACACCGCTTTATGTAATGATGACCACATGTTTAACTATCACTATAACAATCAAATATAAATTCCATACAGATCATCCCTCTCTCTTCCCTTAAATTGTAGTCATACTTTACTCACACTTCTCTCCATCTTAACTTGAGAAATGTTATTTTGAGGAGTAATTTGCCAGGAATTCTTTAGAGAAAATCCGATTGCACTGGAAGGACGTTCTGCAGTTGGGACAAATTTCTTGAATGTGCATCTGAGAAGTCGGACTGGTCCATCATAGATCTGAAAGCCACGAATTGGGAATGTCCTAGGTGAAAAATAACAGAAATGTAAATCATATATTCATCCATCACATGTGCAAGCCTTCCTTCTAATATCTGACTTTCCCTTCCCTTGGTAATAGAATGTCCTTAGTTTGTGGCATCTCAGTCTATATAAAGTCAGAATATAAATCATGGCTACCGATTAGTAGTAGAAATGTTTAAAAGAGAATGTAGAAGTATATGTTCATGGCACAGCCTGCAAAAATATATCTTATAGACACTTGAGAATAGTTAAAGGGATTGTCTGAGAGTTTGCTAAAAAACCCAGCAGTGTATTTTCCTGCAGCAATGACGTGCTGCACCTCATCACTGGACTTAGCTGTGATGCTGACATAAGTGGCATGTGAAAGATGAGACTGTCACATGGATGTCCAGCATATCATTGCTCCAGGAAAATAAACTAAGACTGATAAAGACCACTGGAGCTGTGACGGCGGTGGGTGTGGACCCACTGTGCCACTGGCTAGGCTTACCCTGGAGGGGCGTGACTAAGCGACTACCTGATCTCCACTAGAGCCTTGGATGGTGAGGATAGGCTTGAGACGTTAGGCTAGTCACCAGGTGCCACTCCAGGGTAGTGCCCAGGCCTGCAGCAATGCAAGGCACAGAGAACAAAGACAGAGACGTGGCCAGACAGTCCAAGGTCAGGGCGAGCAGCACAAGTTCAAAATATGAAGCCGAGTACAGGAGCAGAGAGATCAGACAAAAAGTATAAACAAGCAGGTTCAGTAACAGAAAGAGGAATGCACCTTGACAGATTGCTAGAGATGGACTAAATCTAGGAACCTAAGTTCAGGTATGGTGTGGAGGGAGACACTGCCTAATTTATCCCCTGCTGGTAGGGGATACAGACTGGGAGGCAAAACTCTGCAGGACACAGCTGGTTAAATTCTGCAGAGTCTAGCCGTGCCTCCCTAAAGCCGAATGGAGACTTTGAAGCTACAGGGGAATATGGAAGAGCTGAGAGTGCTGCAAGAGGCAGTTCAGTGTGATGGCCTGACACTGGATGTAGCAGAGTAATTAACGCAGTGCGTAGGACGGCACTGAGAAGGAGTGCAAATTACCGTCGTGACAGGTGCATTGGAGCATTGGCACTGGAGCAGTAGGGGATTTAAATGGGTTGTCTCAAATTGATAAATGGGTAAAATTGGAAAGTATATCCAAATAAGAAAATCCTCCAGCCGTAGGTTCCAAATTAAAACAAAATCTTTATTCCAATATAATTAAAAAGATGACATCCTTTAGTACATCCAGAGTATAATTGGTGCATTTCCTAGACATCTCAGACAGTGACTCAGTCCTTATTCAAGGGTGAAATGGGAGGATTTTCTCATTTGGATACAACAGAGGGATTTTTAATTTTATAGTGCACAGCTCATTGACTATCTCACCAGTCAACATGGAGTCCCAGTTTGGCCAGTTACCTAAGTAAATAGCATAAGATGTGAGCAGGTTCTGTGCCTTACTACTTGGCCACACCGCTGTGAAGCTGTCCGGATCACCCAATCCAGCCAACTTTAGTCCCCATGCACTCTGCAGAGGCAAAGTTCCTTATGCTAAGAGCCTGGGAGAGACCACAGTTCAGCTCTCAATCTTGAGAAAACCCCTTTAACATTTGAGTAATATTACTTTTTAATTTCTATAACATTTCTGGCAACTAATATCATTTCTTACAATCCTTGTAAGATGCATAACCATAAATTAAGAATTTGAATTAATATTATAGTAGGAATGAAGCTGGAGATGATTTTGCAAAAGAAACGTACTTGTTCCGTGGCAGCGACCTCTGTTCACCTGATCCTCCACGTCCCCAGTAGCTGTTCTGTCCGCCATATGAACCCACATTGTCACTTTCCCCTACAAAGATGGAATCTGTTATCTCCAGACTTGATCCTTCATCAGTTGGGAATGTTCCATCACTGGAGATAATAAATATAGTCTTATAGCACTAAACATACAATAAACGCTACAAGTGCAACTATTACTTTATTATGACAAAAAATGGAGAACTTCTCCAGGAGAAACTGATAACCGTCTATAAAATAATTATGGGTATCGCAATACTACCAATGGAATCCCAGGTCGTCTTCCCAAGTATTACATTTCTAGGAATTTAATTATGAGGTGTGAAAACGACTGGTTTATTGCCAGGTATTACGGAGAGGGAGAAGGCTTAGCTGCAGGAAAGAGCAGCCTAGTACAAGATGTGCATACATTTACTGGTGATTCATGGCCCGGAGCAGACCTCACCAGCTGTATGTACAAGCCTTGGTAGCTGGGGCAGGAGAGGAGCTGCATCTCCCAGACGTATGAAGTGACAGAATGAGAGAGGAGTGGCGAACATGTAAAGAGGAAAGAGCTCATTTCCTTCTCAAAACACTTTAGTGTTTTCCAAGTTCTAGGTGGCAGAATTAGAGTAGGGAAATAAAAATAAGATGTAAAAGTGACAATATAATAGCCCTATTACAAGTATGGGATAAGCTCTAAGCGACTTTCCCATGTCTGTTACATGCCCTACAATACGCATTATCTCACGATAAATGGACTATTACCTGGCTAGTGTAAGTCCAATTCCATTGTCTGAAAACCTAGAAGAGCAGAACGGTCATAACATTAGAGCAAGGAAACTCCGTAGTAGACTTGTCTCTGTGTGTGGGCTGATAATCACAATAAAGGCTCATTCACATGTCAGTGATTTTTCTCATGTGCAAAAAAATGGTCTGCGTTATCAAAGTTTCATCAGCTTTTCTCAGATGACAAAAAGAAAAAATGGAGGTTTGTCAACCTTTCCGTATCGAAAAACAGACAGAATACGGAGGGCTTCGGAAAGATGTCCACTTTTTTCATGGACCTATAGACTTGCGTTGGTCAGATGATCCGAGACGGATCAAAATCGGACATGTCTCCTTGATTTTGTGCAGATCTCTCGGTCTGTGAGCATACACAAACATGTGAACAGCCTCAAAGACTATTATAGTTATGAATTCTATCAGTGAAAAACAAGGACAGAACTCGGACGTGATAAACTGATGTCTGGATGAGTCCTCAGACTTGCACTTTGGTCATAAGTCTCTAGTTTTGACCTAAAAACTATTCCAACAATAGCAAACACTAAAATTACAAAAATCTAATACTGAAGACCAAAAGAGACTTTTAGGCACACTGTCTATCATCCCATGTTACTTCAAAATAAAGTAAAAGTAGTCACAAAGTTTTACACAAGTAAATCTAATGTAACCAAACACTAAATGCACCGTAAAGGTACCTTCACACTCAGCAACTTTACAACGAGAACGACAACGATCCGTGACGTTGCAGCGTCCTGGATAGCGATCTCGTTGTGTTTGACACGCAGCAGCGATCTGGATCCCGCTGTGATATCGCTGGTCGGAGCTAGAAGTTCAGAACTTTATTTGGTCGTCAGATCGGCGTGTATCGTCGTGTTTGACAGCAAAAGCAACGATGCCAGCAATGTTTTACATGGAGCTAACGACCTGTGAGAACGATAAGTGAGTCACTGTTACGTCACAGGATCGCTCCTGCATCGTTCTGGAGCTGCTGTGTTTGACATCTCTACAGCGATTAAACAGCGACGCTGATCGGCTCGTTGTCTATATCGCTGCAGCGTCGCTGAGTGTGACGGTACCTTAAGTGTGCTATATACATTATCTAACGATCTTATTCCAGTTCTTGTAAGTGGTGTAATCTAATCCACAGACCAAAACTGGTTGTGCTCTCTATATTGTAAGGTAATAACTCCTGATTAATGCGTAATTTGGAAATCCAGTGACCCGATTGGCTGCTGTAGTTAAATCTTTCTTGTTCATCTAGGCTTTTAATGTTACCCTCATCATGGTAACATCTGTTCACAAAACAACTAATAATTATCTTACCCTGAGTTCCGGAATATTATGTCACCACCCCTGGCCCATGCACCATGATCATTGTTCTTGAAGGCTATGAGTCTGTCAATGAGAGCGGGCACTCGAGGCTTGGCTGGGTCTGAATCCTGGTGAGGACGGAAACTAAGAAACAAATGAAACCATTTAGCTTGACGAGAGAAGAGACAATTGATAAGAATAGATCAGTAGTACATCAGAATTATATATAAAGTATTCAAGCCACCAAAGCGATCCAGTGATCAATTCTTTATTGGTCAAAATACATAGTCAAACCAAGAAAAGTGACATTACAGCCATAGTTAGACCTTTATCATGCCAAGATATGAGAATAACAACTATTGTTTGTCATAATACCTTGGCTTAGTAGAGGAGTTGAACGGGCTGTGTGGGAAATGAGAGGCATTTTGTGCTCCAAAATGGTTCTATTATTCCAACATGTTTCGGTGACGCACCAAGGTAAAAAGCAAATAACCAAATTATAACTTGGCGTGACATAGGACATACTGTGGCTAAAACTATACTTTTCTTAGCCTTTTCTTTATTTTGACCAATAAAGAATTGATTATGAGATCACTCTGATACCTTGGATACATTTCTTTGTGGATTCATCGGAAACCAAGTGTTGTCCCGAATAAGTACGGTGTTAGTGGAAAGGAGTGTAGAAAGTCCATAAGAATATCAGAATTATACATAATTGTGGAATATTAAAACGTAATTTAACTCTAGTTACGCCAAACATACAGAAAGTACCCCAATCCAATTAAGCAATATCTGTTAGGTAACAACATTTCTGAAAACCAGCTATCACGACTGTGAGTAGCACAAAGGCTATTTGCAATGTAATGACTCAGTACTCACCGAGCATTATCTACTGTTAGATATTCTCTAGGGTTTTCGGCATTTGCCACTGTTGTCTTTACACCTTTCCCAATAAATAAACCAGCCTAAAGAAAGAAAACAAATCACAAGCTATGTTACATGACATTTATAAAATGACTACATGTCAGAGTATATACAGTACCATTGTAAGACTTGCCTTAAAGTTGGAATGTACTCTGTTGTTGAGGAATATTCCCAGAGGAGTAAATTCTGCATGCCCTTCTGGATATAAGCCCTCCGAAAGACCAGACGGTACTCGATGGAATATGAACCATATACCGACATCCTGTAGAGGCCAACAAATAACGATTGTGAGAACATATGTGCCGGAAAGGGTAACACCATCGATCACTGTTGGATAACTCTGGACTCTTCAGGAGCCATCATAGCATCAGACATTATTCTGTGAAGTTGCTCCTACTCACCTGTGCTCCTCCTGCGGCGTTCCCAATTAGGTTGTTATTAGGGTTCGAAATCCAAAATGTACTGACGGCCCTAGAAATAGTAAGAAATATTACCAAGTACTCCACGCCGGTATGCAGTGTAAAAATCTTCTTTTGTGCAGATTATTAATGCACAATGATTTAACACTTTATACACTATGTTACATAAATACATTTCATCAGTTTTATTCGCACTAGTTCATTAATTACTTAAATTAAACCAATATATAAGAATATTGCATTTTTCAAAACTTACATGCATTCTGCACTGGGCACTGGGATATAATCTCCATAGACATGTTCCCGCATTGCCAGACACATGGTCTCATTGCGATCAGTAGGCAGGATAGTGCCAGCCTTTGTGACCAATCCTAAATTATGGTAGAAGGTGTTCTTTTGCTCCACACCATCTTCTAGGAAGAAGCAGTGGCCAAGTGTGTCATAGCCTATTGTATCTCTTATCTGGAATTAGAGAAAAAGAAGACAAAAATGCATCAAAAATAAGAAAACACCATAAGGTTATAGTATAAACTGTACGCTCTAATTATCAAACATCAGTAATTACAGCCAGAGAGAGGCCAAAAGAACACGTGAAATAGGAAATATTCAGATGAATAGGAAACAAGTCACACTAAGTTGATCTAATGACACACAGAAATATCTCACAGTCCAAAAGAGAAATATCTGAAAAATTATTAGTATGGTCATACCAAGAGACCATTGGTCCCATGAATAGCGACACATCGGGAAAAGCAGTGATGGATGGCCAGATTGTCAATGTACGTTGGAGGGTTATATCCACCTTCCTCATCCACAGTTCCTGTCATGTGAAAATGCACCGGGTAACTTCCTAATATCTGCTGCCCCATGTTGGTGAGCTCCACTCCTGACAGGTGAACTGAAGCAAAGTGTCTCTGAATCTACAGAGAAGAGGACACATAAATTAACATTTTTATTAAAAAAATAAAATAAAATCTAACAAATAATTTACAAATTGTCCAAATTGCTTTTTGTAGACAGTATACCTATAATCGAAGTTACAAGATTACGGTATTGAGACTGTAGTACAACAATAATCCTGGTTCATAACAATTTAACGCATTTCATATACTTTGAGATTAAGGTAGTTGATCCTGTTGTAGTTTATGATATGGCTTCTCAAACCTTTCTCTAGGGGCTCATCAGACAAGCTTAAAAGGATAGTCCACTACTCGGACAACACAAACCCTTCTCAATCCCTATATTTTATCCCTGTTAACTAATAACACGTTTACTCACCGGCGTCGGTCCAGCAATGTCGGGACTGGCGCTCCCGAGGATCGTGTGACATTGCTATGAGAGAGCTGCAGCTCTCGCTTCCTCTGGATGTATGTGATTTGTCTGGCGGCTGGATGAGTGATGCCAGGGGTGATTGACCACAGGGATGGTGTGACATAATGTCATGTAATCCCTGGGAAAGCCAGTGCTTACACCACTGGATTGGCACCAGAGGTGAGGGTAACTGTTAGTATTTTACAAGAGGGAAACATGAAGATTGAGAAGGGGTTGTCCAAGTACTGGACAAAAACTGTAATATAAAACCAAGGCCTCATCAGACAGGGCAATATCATTCCATTTGTAGTTAAATTCCATTAATTTATTTTTTTATGTCCTGAACCCAGTGTAATATCAATCACATAAGTGCACAATGAGTCTTGTATGCTGCTAAATTACAGACTGATGCAGCCGTAAAAAGGAGTGTGCAGAATATGATCAATTCTATGAAAACTGTCTACGTCGTGGCACCTCACCATCCACAATAAGGAGACTGGCAGTCTGAAAAGCACTCGTGCCCAATGGGAATGAGTAATATATTTTACCTTAACTTGGCCTCCAAAGGTGTCATAATTAAAGAACTGGCAATGGTTATGGCCATAACAAGAGGCTTCCATTTCTCCCTCTATACGAATATTCCGTGTGAGAAGTCCGACCTCTGCTCTCATATCAATGCCATCAACCACTTCTCCAATATGCAGGTACAGGGGGAAACCTGGAGAACAGATTTCACAACGGTATTAAAATTAAGCAATCACTCAATATTTATTTTAATTTGATATATATAACTTGAAAGTTTCCTCAAAAACAAAAGCGAGAGTAGCTTAAAACACACTACTTGCACATACTTTGGAATACTGTACCAGTCATTGGGTCACAGGGATCGTGACTGTATGGTTAGACTGGTTGGGCAGCATTTCTTTACATTGAAAAAAAAAAAATATATGAAACGTGGTCTACAAGTAAGCAAACACTTAGCCTTATAGGACAGCTGACGATTACATACTGGAGATTATGAACACCATTTTATTTATTTATTTTACTCAATTATACATCGCCAATAGTTCCACAGCGCTTTACAGACATCATCAACACTGTTCCCATTGGGGCTCACTATCTAAATTCCCTACAAGTATGTCCTTAGAGTATGGGGGAACAAGGCGAAAACAAACAAACTCCGTGCAGATGTTGTCCTTGGTGGGATTTGAACCCAGGACCCCAACGCTGCAAAGTAACAGTGCTAACCACTGAGCCGCTATTGATACAGTAATACAATCAAAATGTATAAGCTAATAACAATAAATCTTCACAGCAAGTGGAAAAGAGAGACAGCGCCAGCCAAAAGTAAATGTCTCTTGTGATGCCATCTAGTGGCCAATATAAAAACTGCACTTTCAAAACTGACTTTATAGGCAGAGCAATAAAAAAATGTCTAAGGCCATGTTCACACGATCCTTTTTTTGATCCTTTTTTTTTCAGGTCCTGATTTGGAAAACCCGCAGTGCAAAACTGCACTGCTGATTTTCCTGCAGTTTCTTCTGCAGATTCCTCTGCGGGTTTTCAACAGCACTTTCCTATTGGTGCCTGTTGAAAACAGGAGCTGAATCCGCAGAAAGAAGTGACATGGTACTTCTTTTTTTCTGCAGGCAAATCCGCGCGGATTTGCCTGAGAAAAAAAGGATAGTGGGCACAGCGGTTTTTGTTTTCCATAGGGTAACATTGTACTGTACCCTGCATGGAAAAAGGATGCGGATCCGCAGCCTGAAAAGCGCTGCGGAACAGCAGCAAAAAAAGGATCGTGTGAACATAGCCTAAAACACCACAGTCCAAAACTGGCAGTACGAACATACAATGTTTTATAATTTATATACCTTATGTATAGCTATTGTGCAGTATTGGAGGTGAACAGAACATATTCAGAATCTCTGTGTTTGTTTAGGTCTTATATTTAATGAATATATGAATTGATATATACAGTGAAACAGATCTAAAGTCTACAATCATTTCCAATAACGGGGGGCTACATGTAATTATATATCAGGTACATGTGGTAAGATATGGAGCACATGGTGAACTGAGAATGAATTGCCTTGATGAGAATAAATGGCGCCATTTTTAATAGAAGTGATATTCCGTCTAATAGTAATTAATTATATAACATAAAAATATGTTAAAAATGCAGATGATTTCCTGATAGATATAATGAAGATACTGCCCTGTGAAAATAAGAATGATTCATGATTTTAAGCTGAGACTTTACAAAGTATTTTCTTACCATCAATTTTAACCTGATTGTTTTTACATTCGGGGCAGTGGAGCAGATTGAATTCTTCAGCTTGATACATTGAGTAATCAGTGCTGGCAATGACGATCCTGTTACCAGGCAACCAACTTGTAACATCATCGGCTAATGTCAGGACGATGCCCCTGGACACCGCCACTCGGAACCCATTCCGCGGAACTCCTGATAGGTGAGAGCACAAGGGTTAAGGCCCGGGACAACGAGATCACACGTGCCGGATATTACTGTACAAACTGAAAATGACTGCTTAGGCGGAATCCTACAGGAGAGGCATCTTTTCACTTTAGACTGTGTGTACAATGGTATTTCTCCCTAATATATAGACAATTACAAGGGCAATTATTGGAAATCTGTCAGCCGGCATATCGATCTATGTTCATATAGATATTATAGAATGCCAACATGTTCTGCATTCAAGAAAACAATAAAAAGTTAGGTGTACGTGACAGTATCTTGTTACCTTTTATCCACCCGCTGTAGGCAGTAACTGTAAAATGGAGCCCTCCATAAGTCTGAAACTCTCGCGTTGCAATCGCCAGTCCAGTTGTACCATTGGATTCATAGTGTTTTCTGTCCTCATTTACTTTTAATGGGCCTTCTCCTAAAATGCCAACCAATGCCCATGGCTGTCTAAAAAAAAAACCATAAAAATGATCACATCACTATAAAACATAAAGGACATCAGACATTATTGCATGTTATTAAAGGGAATCTGTCAGTAAGATCAGTCCTCCTAAGCCCCCTATAGGAGCATGTAGGCTACAGAACGTCGAGGGATGATCCTACTGACAGACTCCCTTTACTATCATAAAATAAGTTCATATGGTTTAAAATACTAGAATAATAGAGAATTCATCTCTATGCCACGCAGATGTTTCTCTCATACAGCACCATATATGTACTCAATATTGTATAAAATGGATAATTAATACTTAAACTTCCATAGGATTAGTCTGTCAGTGTGGGAAATTATTATAAGCAAACAAGAACAGAAAACCTTGGAATTCCCTGCGTGTTTCAGATCCGCTCAACCTATAATTCATCCAATGCTAAGTAAATATTTGGAGCAAAATACATTAGTGTGTAATTGTGTGATAAGGGAAAGTGCGATGCAAGTAATGGCAGTGTGAATAGACCCTGAGCAGGTATTATTGTAGACTCGCTCCTGACTCCTTTCTCACATTCCTCACATTGCTGTCATTTCTCAGACACAGATATGACTTCCAGGTAACTTGGTGTTTACAGAGTCTACTACCCCTGATAGCTTATCAGCAGCCCAGGAGCTGTCCATGGTAGGCTCCCCTGCTCTACACGCTCTACTGGAGAACCTCTACACCAGCTCCAAGGCTGGATGGAGAATGCCTCAGCTCCGGGAAACTTCACTAATAGCCTCAATAGACTTATGACATGATTATAAATATTCAAGACAAGTGCATAGACATTACAAGCTAACTAATCATACTGAAACCTCACAACAATACAGCATCCTAGGAGGTGGCACCCAGAATGGTCCGATTATGCTATGTAGACTCTGATCAGAGTGGGATCTGTTTTTCTCAGATGTGGGGAATAAAAAAAAAAAGGTCTCCATCTTCTTCATTCTGTCAGTTCGTGAAAATCAGACAGAAATCGGACATCATCTGAGTGCAGTACAATTTTTTTCACAGACCATAGACTTGAATGGCCGAATGCAATATGATAATCAGAGACAAATTGTGCAAGGTGCAAATTTTTTCCACCTGGTCACACTCGGACAGAAACTAGGGTCATCTGCACAAACCTTTAAGCTGACTTATATATATATACTTTACATATATACACGCTTCCAAATATTTTGTAACCAAACAGACAAAAATTAATATACAGCAATGTATATTGTTGTTTTAATGGTCAGTCAAGCATAGACATTATTTCCCCCCTATAAATCAGGTCAATTCTAGCAAAATGTGGGTGCAATGGGTGGGTGGGTGTTCAGTTCATATTCATTTTTATCTACATTTGTATGTGCTGTCATATCTCCCCAAAAATAACATTTAGCCACACATCCCCATTCCTTACAATGGGATTTCTTCCAACCAGTGGGATTCAAGTTCCCAGTTTTTATGGGAGGGTAGAATGGCCTCGGCCTCTATACTATTCTACACAGTGAAAAGAAATCCTGACATCTGATTCAGCTGAAATTAATCTTATTCAATAGGATCTATTATTCTTACACTTTTACTCCAAACAAAATGGATCCATGAGAAAAAAACATGATCCAAGTGTGAACTGAGCCTAAACCACCAAACTATAACCATTCATGTTTGTTCGGAAATGTAAGAGAAAACTCATCCCAAGTCAAACAACCCTATCTAACCCACACTCCATTAACTGCAGTAATTTATCTCCAGCTATTTTGTAACTATAGACCATAGCTTGATGGAACTTGTAGTTCCACACAAACTGGTTCCTATAAGTGACCTATCTTTGACTAAGATCAAAAGAACACATACATATAACCCAGGCAGACAATTCATTTCATAACAGATAGACATCGGGCGGCATGCATTTACGAAACGTAGGTCATATAAGGTTACCTGTAGCCTAGATGATAAACGTATCTGCTGCTCAGAACTTCTCTCAGGTATCTTCTTACATCTGGACTTAGACTCTTTGCAGCCGAGTCTCCGACTGCTGCGGCCACCACCTTACCAGGACTCTGTTTGGACAAGAAATCTTCCAGTCTCCGTCCTTCTTCCAGAAACATGTGGGTATCAAACCTTTCAGCGGCTTCAACATGACCAGTCTCTGGATCAATAATCCTTATATTGATACCCCGGCTTCCCCAGTGTTTTTCCCATTTGTATGATCCATACCGGAGGCCACCAGGATGCAAAGTTGCATCTAACTGTGTCCATGATAAAGGTCTTCTTCCATGTAGTTCCAATATTCCTCCTTCATCTACACCAATAAATTTCTTCCCAAAGTCACCTATGTCCTCCCCCTCGGTGGACTTTCCATACAGAGATATAGTTGCATCAGAGTTATAGGGACACTGGGAGGACCCAATGTGTAGAGACCCACCATTTCTAATTAAGATATACTGGGTTCTAAGAGTTATTGGTATTTGGTCATCGGCAAAGACTAAAGACCCTGAAACACAAAAATCGGTGCTATAAATCCTGTGTAATAAAGCCTACAGCACAGTTATCAGTATATTGGTTCATCCATAGCCTCTATATGTCTTGTCCATTCTTATGCTGGATGAAACAGAACAGTGTTCATTGGCTAGGAACATAAAACTTGTATTTAATTTGACAGGAGATTACAGATAGTGAAAAGGTATTTCTGGCAAAAGTTCATCTCAAGCCTTGCCAACAATAGACAGTGAAGAAAAGTGTAATCCAGCAGAAGTCAACCACAAATGTCCCAGGTGCAAACATCATTTCACATTGATCAATCACTTATGCCACAGAGCTGAGGGTCATGTGTTACATGCCAATAGGCTAAAACGAAAAATATTCTGGCAAATCCTAAATTCCCAAGGTACGGATCACAACCCTCACATAATTATTTACCTCCATCCTGAATTATCAATGCGTGAAAGGTGGCTGAGGATTCAAGTCTTAGGGCGAGACCACGTCCTATAACAGCTGACCTCCGTCCATCATGGCCAGGGTGCCACGGGATGAGATGAGGCTTCTTCCCAGGACACCTGTCTGTAATACAGTCCTATATCATCGGCGCTGGCATGGAGGACAGATGGGAGATGCATGCAGGACAACACAGACATTGGGGTGTGCTTGGAAGATTTGGGGCAAACACAGACAGTTTAGCTGTGAGACACAAGAGCTGAAAGCAGAGAGCAGCTTGCACAGAGGAGACCAGCCAAGAAGCAGCTGACAGACCACCCACCTGATGCCTGCTGCTGTGGTGCCTCTATACAGGGCTGCCCTCCTGGGCATCTCCAGGAACACGAGACTTGGAATAAATGAAACAGTTAAGTGATGGGTGCAAATAACCAAAAAAGAGGGAAACCAAGTCACCAAGGACTAGAGAGGTCGCCTGAAAGTCCTGCACCTGCCATGGGACCTCTGCCACACTGTGCACTGCCTGTCCTTGTAGCCCTGCGCTCACATGTAGCCCAGCAATGGAGACACATACAGCCAATAGTCTCACCTGTGTCTTGGGAGAAGCTCCCAGGGATGATGAGCGTTATAGTAGGCGATCACGGTGGTGCTGGTCCTGTGCGCTGCTGTGGAGGGCACGGAACTCTTTCTTATATAGAGAGAGTGGCGCTGAGGGCTCTCCTCCCTCTGTGTCTCATGTTCCCACCTTTCCTCTATCTCCATCCCTCCTCTTATGTCCCAATCTCTCCCTCCGTTTCATGTCCCCCTCTTCCCCTCCCTGTGTCTCCGGTAAGCCCCCGGCAGTAACCTCGGCAGTGAGTGCGCCCTCCTCCTCCTCCTCCCCGCCGCCGGTGACGCCAGCACATGCTGCACATACCAGCGGAGGAGCCGCCGGCGGACACTTGTTGCTGCGCACACAGCGGCAGGTACCGGAGGGATGTAGGACGCCACACCTCACCGGGCATCGGGCACCTCCACTGCTGTGGAACTACAAGTGACAGCAAACTCAGGGGATGCCGCCGCTCTGCAGATTACCAATAAAGTGCCACAGACGCTGTACAGTATGATTATCTGAGGAGGATGTGGAAATCAGCAGAAAACTCTGCAGGCTCTTCACCAGGCAATGACAATGGACTTTATGTGATTCTCTCCATTAGCTGTGGCTATTGTTCCCTGTTATCAGCCATTTTTTATTAGGGACAGGCTGACTATTCGGTTATATAATGGCATTAGGGCTGAGAGTCCATAAACTGCCTGACTCCACCATTAGTGCACACAGAGGCAAAACTGGATGTGCTGGCCCAACACATCCCAAAGTCAAGGCTCTCAGGGGAAACGGAATAATGAGCCTGTAGGTATGATACCTTTTACTGGCTATCAACAATTAAATGATGTTACATGATTTCATGGTGTTTCCCACTATCTTTCCTCACCTGGCGCACTGCCCTATGTGTACCCTATGTATTGTATGCCCTATATGTTCCAGAAATGCAGGAAAAAGCTCCATGGCTATATGATAAATGTATACAGGGTTCCTATATATCTGCAAAGCTAATTACAATTGTATAGGATAGTGTAGAATAATCTCCATTTCATCGCAAAGGGTCACCGCAAAATGTATAGTGTGTGGTATATGTTGTTGTTTTTAAATAGGGCACTGAGTCTTAATGGGGTCCCGAGTCCTAATTGGGTCCTGTGTCCTAATAGAGTCCTGAGTCCTAATAGGGTCCCGAGTATTAATGGGATCCCAAGTCCTAATAGGGTCCTGAGTCCTAATAGGATCCTGAGTCCTAATAGACTACTGAGTCCTTATAAGGTCCTGAGTAATTAATAGGGTCCCGAGTCCTAATAGGATCCTTAGTCCTTATAGACTACTGAGTACTAATAGAGTCCTGAGTCCTTATAGGGTCCTGAGTAATTTATAGGGTCCCGAGACATAATAGGGTCCCAAGTATTAATGGGGTCCCAAGTCCTAATAGGGTCCTGAGTCCTAATAGGATCCTGAGTCCTAATAGACTACTGAGTCCTTATAGGGTCCTGAGTAATTAATAGGGTCCCGAGTCCTAATAGGATCCTTAGTCCTTATAGACTACTGAGTACTAATAGAGTCCTGAGTCCTTATAGGGTCCTGAGTAATTAATAGGGTCCCGAGTCATAATAGGGTCCCAAGTATTAATGGGGTCCCAAGTCCTAATAGGGTCCTGAGTCCTGATAGGGTCCTGAGTACTAATGGGGTCCTGAGTCCTTATAGGGTCCTGAGTAATTAATAGGGTCCCGAATCCTAATAGGATCCTTAGTCCTTATAGACTACTGAGTACTAATAGAGTCCTGAGGCCTTATAGGGTCCTGAGTAATTAATAGGGTCCCGAGTCATAATAGGGTCCCGAGTATTAATGGGGTCCCAAGTCCTAATAGGGTCCTGAGTCCTAATAGGGTCCTGAGTAATAATGGGGTCCTGAGTCCTTATAGGGTTCTGAGTAATTAATAGGGTCCCGAGTCCTAATAGAGTCCCGAGTCTCAATAGGGTCCTGAGTCCTAATAGGGTCGTAAGTTCTAATTGGGTCCTGAGTCCTAAGGCTATATTCACACGTTGCGGTTTTTGCTGCGGATCCGCAGCAGTTTTCCATGCGGTGTACAGTACAATGTTAACCTATGGAAAACAAAAACCGCAGTGCACATGCTGCGGAAAAAAACGCGCGGAAACGCAGCAGTTTATTTTCCGCAGCATGTCAATTCTTTGTGCGGAAACCGCAGCGGTTTTACACCTGCCCCATTATAGAAAACCGCAGGTGTCTAAAACCGCAGTGGAAACCGCACAAAAAAAACGCGATAAAATCCGCAGTACTTTTGGCACTGCGGATTTTTCAAATTCCGCAGCAGAATCCGCAACGTGTGAACATAGCCTAATAGTTTTGTCCTAGGTGGTTGTGCAGCTGTTGCTGTAGCTCCAGAGTGGAGAGCGCCACACACAGGCCACACCACCTCTGCAACCATCTGGATGTGGTGGCCGTTCCACCACTTGGAATTCTGTCCTTGACAAAGATGTGAGTCCCACACGTGGGACCAGCACATTCCTGACATATCCAGGGCATAGGCTATAAATAGGCAACACTTTGCTTTGCAGATGTGGGGTCCGGGGTTCAAATCCCACCAAGGAAAACGTTCTGCATGTTCTCCATGGGTGCTCTGGTTTCCTCCAACATGACACAGACATAGTGATAGGAAATTTAGATGGTGGGGACAGTGATAAATGTGTCTGTACGAAGCTGTGGTATATGGCGGTGCTATATAAGTAAGCAGAACGTCCATTACTAACGAGCCTGATCTGCACATATGAGAATATCTGCAGCTCTCATTATAAAGTGTGCCTTGGTTGTGAGCTCAGAGGAAGGAGGATGTCACACTGCCCCTGCCAGCCATAGTCCTTACCATGTAAGATGCCAGGATGAGGCAACTCCGCGTCTCTCACGCCACAGGTCCGCACATTCCTAGCCCCTAGAATCATCCTTGTGTCATGGGCTGTTTACTACACGCATGTTTTATTGTGAAAGCGTTACATAAACCATGAAGCAGGATGCTCCGCTGCCCACAGACGCACAATTTTGGCAGATGGGCTTTCTTAAATGAACTAATGCAACATTGTAATAAAAGAATAAAACCTTTATCGACAACACTATAAATTGCAGAATGAATCAGCGCCGGATTTATCAATAGACCCTGTGACGGATGTATTACGGAGGGCTCTGCAACTAATTATCCAAAGTTTCTTAACTTATAAATAGGGATTATCCTGTTTACGAAAATAGATATAAATATTAATAGGGGTTCTCAGAACAGGAAATACGTCAGATGCAGAACTGATTGCGGGGGCAGGTATTGTCCTGAATTTCCTATCAGTAACCAGACAGAAGACGCTGGTTTCGGGGAACATTGCATTTAAAGGGCTGACTCATATGGCTAATCACTGCATATATGCCCTATTAGGTTTATGGGCATCTAATAAGGGGTCATCTGCTCCAGCTTCCCTCTATGAGCCCGAATGGATGTGACACCTGCTCAGACATCCCCGAGCTGCCCTTGTATTACATGGATGTCCATTTATCTAATACTACCAATGCCAAGCTGGCCACAGCTTTCCCCAGCACAATCAGCCATGTTCCCTTGTTCCTGAGAGGCCGGGAGTGATCAGTTACTGCATTTTAAAAGTGGTTATCTCACAGCAATTAGGGGAAAAAGACATTAGGCTTATTAGGAAGCAATACATATATATTGTTTTTAAAAATTCCATTTATCTATTTATTAGAGGAGAGATGGGTGATGTAACAAATCTGGCCACCATTAGAATGCCCACAGGGGTAGTCACCTTACCCAGCTTTCTTAGAGCCCAGAACACAAAAATCTGCCTATATATGGCTATATGTGGCAGCTGATCAGCATAAAAATAACTATTAGGGTATTTTGGAAGGCGAGATATGTTGCAATGAGGCATCTGTCAAAATCACAGCTACCTGCATAGGGAGGTTTTTTTTTAAATAGTGTTAGCAGACAACACAGTTTTGATGCCCATATCACAGTTTTATCTGTTAAACCCATTAAAAGGGCCCCTGTCAGCACAGAATGAGTGTTCAAACCAAATACAGTCGCTCGGTGCATCATGGCACGGCTAATCAGTGCATAATCCCATCTGATTGTTGCCCTCTATCTCCACACCTGCCTCTTCTTTGACAGCTCTGGATTCATAGAGCAAGGCAGGTGTATGTAAATGATTGGCCTCGCCGTGATGTCCCTTTAATATCCATAGAAATTACCACTTAGTTTCGGAAGCACAATTATAAGATCAAAGAAGGAAATTAACATTGTATTTGAAAACCCTGCCCAATGTGAGTGGCCATAGATGTGGACTTGGTGAGGTGAGTATTGTTTTTTTTCTATTACTGCTTCTCCACTTTCTTTTTAAACTCTTGGAAATCCTTTTTTTGGAGTTGTTTTATAATGAATGCCAACTAGCCATCAGCCGCCTATTTCCTTTGTAAAGCAGCTACCGGGGAAATATATTACTATGTCCGTCCACTTAGGTAATTGGCTGTTTATGTAGGGGCAGGGGCAAATGGCCATAGATTCTCTCATCCCAGAGAATCGGGCCCAGTATGAAGAGGACACTGTGATCAGAGTGTGAGCACAGTGTGATCCAATTCTGTTGGATGAGGGGAAGATGGAGATAAAATGTGTCGGTGCATTTGAATTGGACTGCACTCAGATATCATCATAGTGAAATCTGATGTTTCCCACGGAGTCACTGACTTGCATGGCCGAGTGCAATTCAAACATCAGATCAAACTTCGGCATGCTACAATTCTTTCCTCGGACAGATTCTGTTGTAGGAAAAAATCGGACATGTGCACAGCTGCATAGAATAACATGGAGATGAGTGCTATCTGCCTAAATGATAGATAGATAGATAGATAGATAGATAGATAGTACTTGTACGATTATTACGGCCATCTGCTTCTTCCCTAATAGACAGAGAAGAAATATTGATGTTCAAAATGCAGTTGCCATATATCGCTAAAGACAATTTTTGTAATTTTATGTGAAAAAAAGTTCTACTCTTGTGCCACAATGGGTGCTGGAAAACAACATCCTTCATTGCTGTAATATGGGCATGTTTGTTATTATTGCCCATCTTTGTAAAGGTTCAAATTGCGTTCCTGGCGTCATAACGCGGTGTAACGTAGTCCGTTAACACCGCCATTGAATGCAATGTCGGACGCATCGCTAGCGCACGCCCACAATGGGCGTGCGCTAGCCATGTGCCGACATTGAGTGACGGACCCTGAGACGCCGGCTGCAGCGTTTCTGAGTCGTCACTGCTAGCGCAGATAGAGCTAGCAGATGCTCTATCTGCGTAAGCGCGATGACAAATTGGCACTTGCGTTAACAGCAGCCCATTAACGCATGTGTTGAACGGGCTACTGTTAACGCAATGTGAACCTAACTGGATGACTGTACCTAACTGGACAACCAGAGTCCATATCTCACATACAGGTGTCAAAATGGACGGTTCATTCTCTGGATATTAGCAAGAGCAGAGGGATGCTGCATATGGGACAACTATGCAGCTGCTGCAAGCAAATTGAGAGACTTCCTTTCATTTTTCCTGGCAATGACGGGAAGGACGGCTTAGTTCATTGTGGATTCACATACACATTTTCTGGTGTGGGATGCATGGATGGATGTATGGAACACACGTACATATCCTGATGTAAGGAGATTGACATATTGCCCTGTCATCCTTGAAGACATCAGTGCTGTGTGTAATGTAAAGTGTAGTGTGCAAAATGCCATATGTGTAGTGTACGGATTGTGATGTGATGTATTGTAATGGTTTGCTCTGTACTATTAAAAAGTTGAGTTCTGCCCAGCAACAGACAGTGAGTAGGGTAAGACATAGTTAAGTGCTGGGACTAGCCCAGAGAAGGAGGGGCTATGAAGCAGGATCAGAGGGGTCTTCCTGGTAGTGAGTCAGACAGGGCCTAGCTTGCAGATACAGCAGAAGTTTGGTCTGAGTGCTCAGCAGGGCCGCATGCAGTGGGTGTTTTGTGGCAAGAGAAAAGGAGACCAGGACAAGAATAGAGTGATCCTGAGGAACAGACCGAGGCAGAGAGAACGTTACAGAGACGCAGAGGTAAGGACAGTGCCAGCTCAGAGGACTGACCAGAGAGACCAGGTGAGAAGGGCCAGAGAAGGTACTCCTAGCAGGACACCAAGTAACTTACAGTTTATAAAGGTAACGGGCCTGGATGGAATGGAACGTGAGACTAAGTGACTGTCCCGGGTGCTAGTTCCCTAGCCTCAGAGAGCTTGAAGCTGAGTCTGGCCATATTGGCAAAACCCTATTCTCTATAGGGAGATTCAGAAGCGGAACCGCGGGAAGAGGAAATTACTTTCACAAACTGCACTGGGTGGTGGTAAAGGCAGGAAGACTAGTGGAGGCAGGAATGTGTGAGGCCAAGGAAGCAACGAGGCTGTGTTCCGAGATGCTCTGTATTAATGAAGAAATGTGAGAGAAGTTGTGCATCCGCTATACTGTGCACATAGTTACCACGCAAAGGCTGCTTAGTCTCCTTTCATGGACTGATTAACATCTGGCCCTGGCAAACCAGCACCATTGGGTACATGCAGTCTGCATTGGCGTAATGCCCTCACAGCACAAGTCCACACACACAGCCAGGACCCCCACCGTCATTTAACATGCCAGGGTGCAATAGACGAGTACCTTGCCCATGGCTACAGCCCAACACCACGTTACATTGACACCCAAGTTTCATAGCCTTACTGACAATGAAGCAAACCAGTTGCAATGTCAATTTACAAACTAATTACCATATATACATTATATATATATATATTTATAAATCAAGAATATATATACTTAGTGGCACTGTAAAATGCTCTTTGGATGAGTATTATTTGTACCCCAAATTGCTTGGGAGCCGTGTGACATGCATTAAAGTGCAGTCTAAATGCAGGCATGCTTTAATATTACACTTATCCACCATCTACCCTGATACCCTAATTCCCAGGTCAGTAGGCACCTGATAAACTACGGGACGTTCTTCAGATTAAGTGACACAACACATTTGACACAACCACATTGTTTTGAGTTCAGTCATAGTCTCTCGTTCTCTCTCCTATTGGGAAAGCAGCCGTGAAGCATTAGCCTCTGGCATAGTATGTACTTCGTTTTATTTGTCCTTGGATGCCCTCCTCTCTTTTCTGTACATGGAGCTCACACAGTGAGTGGACAATGAACATAGAGAACAAGCGTCATGATTTTGGGGATTTTCTCATGATTGCACATTCCCCGCCTGTCCAAAATGATAATACAATAGCAAGAAACAATGAGATACATACCAGAGTTATAAGGGTATGATCACATGCAGAAAATGTATTGTATGTGCTCAGCCGTAGTGGCATAACAATAGTGAGTACAGGGCCTGGGTCCTGGAGTCTAAGGGGGACCAAAAATGATCTATGGCCCATATGAGAAAACCAATACAGTTAAAGAACTAAGATATTTTGGGGCCTATTGTACAATTTTGTATTTGTCGCCCATGAGGTAGAAGTTATGCCACTGTCTGCAAGATAGTTGATAAAGGCATGTTTTCTGGGTGTCCAACTGGTGGAACCAACAAGCACAGGAACAGGGGGGTCCAAATCTCCCTGTGAAGCCCCTAGGACATATATTTGTTGCATATTTACAGGATGCTCTGCTGATCAAAGATACATAATGTTATCAGAGGAGCTTCTTGTAAATGAAAAATAAAACATTTATTGGCAACACTGCAGAAATTCCAGCATGAATCAATCGGCATTGTGACAGATATAAGACAGAAATCTCTGGAACTAATAAAGCAAAATTTCTTAACTTACCAATAGGGATTATCTTACAGAAATGGAGAGGTGACAAATGTATATCCCCCGAGGGGTCCGACTGCTGGGAGTCCCAACAAGCACAAGGACATGGGTCAAAATTTCCCTGTGCTGCCCCAGTGGACATAGTTTTATCACATATCCACAGGAGGCTCGACTGCCAGTGCCAGAGCATCCACTATATTACCTGTGGGGCTCTCATAAGAAACCAATGTAAGATTGCATAAGAAAAACAAAACATTTATCAGGAACACTACAGAAATTCCATCATGAATCAATCGGCACTGTGACAGATATACCACAGAAATCTCTGGAACTAATAAACCAAAGTTTCTTAACTTACAAACCAGGATTACCTTATTTACAACAATAGGGAGGTGATAAATGCTTATCCCCTGGAGGGTCTGATTGCTCAAACTCCCAACAAGCACAAGATTAGGGAGTCCAAATTTCCCAGTGATACCCCAGTTCACAAACATTTGTCCACATCTTGTGTGATTGGATCAGTGGTAAGAATGTGCGACCACCACGCCTTCAGTGAATGGAGCTCTGGTCATAAATGCTCATTGACACTCACACTGGGACCTTGGTCCTCCATTCTCGGTATCGGCAGCTATCATACATCTGTCATCTATCCTGTGGGTAGTGATAAATGTTGTTTATGGGCCCACCCTTTTAAGACTGATTGCTCGGTTACCTACTGGACTTCTACAACAGAATATCAGGGACCAACTCTCCCAGTAGGATTTCCTTTGTCTAAAACCGCAGATAACACTGTGGGAAGCAGCACAGCTCATGGAAACATCTAACTCTTTGGCCAAGGTATAATATCCTGTCAGAACTGTACCCAGTCATAACAAGCACAGGCAACTTCAAATGTCTGATCCCACAAGCAATGTAACATCCACAGTAGGCAAATTCGGCTACGCAGACCTCCAACACATTGAGTTTATGTCTGACGTAGCGGAAATAAGACATGGTAGTGGGAAATCATTTCTGTGGGATTGTAGGTTTGGATAATATGATTGCGCTGACTTGGTGTGACGTTAACAAATTTCCTCTGGCTGAATAACATTCACTTCAGTATCCACTTAAAGAAAACCCCACAGAAACACAGTTTGCTTTTTCAATATTTTTTACGCCTTTTTCATGCACATTTTTTTTTCAGCATTTTTAAATGCTTGTTAATCATGGTGCGAGTTTCAAGCATTTTTTGGGGGGTGATTTTTACAAGTGGTTTATGAAGTACAATAAAGAAGTCTAGAAAAAAATCTTCCAAAATCAGAGCCAAAAACACCACAGAACATCAAAAACAAAAGCATTGTGCATGTTGACTTATCAAATCACCAGTCACCACCAGCGTTTCTTTATTGTAGTGGTGGAGTCAGTGGCGTATCCAGGGGGGGGGCAGCCGGGGCATGTGCCCCGGGCGCAGCCGACAGGGGGGCGCCAGCGGGCCACCTGATGATGCGGCGGTCCAAGGAGGCTCCCCGTCGGTGGCATTCTGCTGCCACCACAGTCTGAGATAATCCCGTTCTCTGAGCCGGCTGTCAAAGTGACAGCCGGCTCAGAGAAAGTGCTGTGCGCCGTCGTCAAATCCCAAGGTGTACAGCGACGCCATGGCTGTGCCGCCGCTGTCGCTAGTACCCTTGGCTTGCCTGTTGTGAATCTGTGATCCCTTCTAAGTTTAATCCCTGACGACCGCTGAGGCGCCGCTGACCACTGCTGGCACTGCCGCATCAGTGAAGCGCCAGCAGCGGTGACGTCACTCTTCACAGACACAGCAGGGCAAGCGAAGCACAGGCTGCTGCGTTGCGGTGTTGTTGGATGGTGGTAAGTGTGCTCCAGCTCCAGACCGCGGGGCCCGGCTGGGTAATGGAGCTGAAGACACCTACCGAACTTAGAATCAGATAATGTTTGATATGTAAGGGGACTGGTTGGGTTGGGGGGTCGGTCGGCTATATGGAGCCTGCAGCCAGGATAGGGAGGGAGCAGGGGCCAGGGGCAACGGTCGGTAGTAAATTGTGTGTGTGTATATATAGAGGTGGGAGGTGCTGTGTGTGTGTTGTGCGTGTGTGTATATAGGTGAGAGGTGCTGTGTGTGTGTTGTGTGTGCGTGCATGCGTAGCGCTGCGGGTGAATGTGCAGAGATGTAAATGGTTTTGTGTGTGTGTACGGGGAGGAGAGGTGAGGGCAATGATGGGGCTGATGGGGAGAGGGCAATAATTGGGGTGGAGGGGGAGGAGATGATGGATGTGGTGGAATGGGCAATGATAGAGGTGGCAATGATGGAGGTGGAATGGGCAATGATGGGGGTGGGGGGAGGAAATGATGGAGGTGGTGGAATGGGTAATAGTGGGGGGAGGAAATGATGGAGGTGGTGGAATGGGCAATGATGGGGATGGGGGAGGCAATGATGGAGGGGGAAATTGGAATGGGCAAAGATGGTGGTGGGGGGAGAATGCAATGATGGTGGGGGAGGAGGAAATCATGGAGGTGGTGGAAAGGGCAATAATGAGGGGGGGAAGAAATGATGGAGGCGGTAGAATGGACAAGGATGGTGGTGGTGGAAAGCACACTGATGATATTGGAGGGGGAGAAAATAATGGAGGTGGTCGAATGGGCAAGTATGGTGATGTGGTGATGGCGGCGGAAAGGACAATGATGATGGTGGTGGAAAGGGCAATGATGGGGACGGTGGGGGAAGAGAAAATGATGGGTATGGTGGAAAAGGCAAAGGAGGAAATGATGGAGGTGGTGGAATGGGCAATGATGGGAGTACTGGGGAAGGAGGAAATGATGGAGATTGTGGAATGGGAAATTATGGGGTGGTGGGGGAGAAAGCAATGATAGTGGTGGTGGAGAAGGCAAAGATGGAGGTGGTGAAGAGAGCAATGATGGGGTGGGGTAGAGGAAAATAATGGGCATATATGAGGAAACAGTACAGGAGAATGGGGGGCATGTATAAGGAAACAGTACGCGGGAATTGGGGGCATGTATGAGGAAACAGTACTGGGGAATAGGGGGCATGTATGGGGAAACAGTACTGGGGAATGGGGGGCATATCTGAGGAAACAGTATGGGGGATGGGTGCAGACAGTATGAGGCGCAAACGGGGGAATGTATGTGTATGTGTGTAAGCCTAAGACAAGGGTCATGGAACTTAGATTAGTAGCACCATTTCAGCACTGAAATTAAAAAAAACGCTGGAGTGATGCTTTAAAGTAACACATGTCAATAGCATTTTTTACCTAAAGAAATCAGTTAAACACATGAACAAAAATGCAGCAGGGCATCTAACATGACAGTCATGAAATTCAATGTCTGGTATGTAGTACAGTGTGTACAATGGGAGCGGAGATGCGAGCTACTTCTCTTTCTTATTTCTATATCTCAAATATGAAGATTTTCTATTCTTCTATTAAATGTACAGCTTTGAATATACATGCATATGATCATTTTTGCCAGCTTGTTTATTTTAATTTTTCACTACAAATGATATAAGAAGCCTGTTACAGTGAGTGCTCATATAGAGCAATGTGCTCACATGGACTTCTACATTTGCTTACATGTTGTATGCCAATGTTCCCTGTAAATAACCAATGGGCAGCAACTAATATAATGGTATTTAACAGTCAGAAATGCAAAACTACATCTACAGAATGGGAGAAATAGAACTAAGCAGCAGCACATGTGAAAAAAACTTGGGTATATACTAATAGATCACAGACTACACATGAGTCAACAGTGTGATGCAGCAGCAAAAAAGGCAAACACAGTTCTAGGATGTATTAAGAGAAGCATAGAGTCTAGATCACATGAAGTATTTATCCCCCTCTACTCCTGCTTCATTAGGCTGAATCTGGACTACGGTGTCCAGTTCTGGGCACCACATTTAAAAAAAGACATTGAAAAACTGAAGCAAGTTCAGAGAAGAACTTTCAGGATGGTGAGCCGACTGCAAACTATGTCCTATGAGGAACGTTTAAAGGATCTTAGAATGTTTATCTTCCAAAAAAGAAGGCTAAGAGGAGATTTAATAGCTGTCTACAAATATCTGAAAGTATGTCACAGTGTAGATGGATCATTGTTATTCTCATTTACACATGGAAACACGAGAAGCAATGGAATAAAACTGAAAGGGAGAAGATACAGATTAGGTATTAGAAAAAACTTTTTGACAGTGAGGTTGACCGATGAGTGGAACAGGCTGCCACGAAAGGTGGTGAGCTCTCCTTCAATGGAAGTCTTCAAACAGAGACTGGAGAGACATCTGTCTGAGATGGTTTAGTGAATCCTGCATTGAGCAGGGGGTTGGACCCTGGAGGTCCCTTCCAACTCTAACATTATATCATTCTATGATTCTAAGTCATATGTTAAACCATTAGCGGGCACAAACAGAAGGGAAGCCCGGTGCAAGAACAATACGTGGGCCACATTTGCAGTCCAACAACTCATCATCGTGAACAATTCCACCTGAATTGGATGTAGAAGTGGCCCCTTTACAACTTGGGCCCCTGTGCGGCCGCACAAGTTGAAACAATAATATGTTCTCCCCAGTCTACAACCCCAGCCCTAAAATCTGCTCTGAGACTTATAAACTCAATTAGTTCGCTCCAGATACCCCATTAAGATATGCACAGTTTTGCAAAGATTTTCATAGAACTTTGCACAGAAACTGCTAGGATGAATGTTACAGCACTGTTATGATGTATTCTCAAACTCATCTCATCTTTTTTTGCCATCATTTTTTGATTTTCAAACTACATTCCCAGTTAACGGCAATGAATATATATCATGGGTCTTCAAGGCAACAGCAGCATGGAGGTGACGATACTGTGATGAGAGGTGGTGCCCTATCCGTGGCACATATTTGGCAGAATAAAGCGTCTCAGCCTCCCTGGAGGGTTAGGATATTTCCTGTATGGTACCTCCCATAGCTGCATCTGTATCCTTGTGGATGCACAAGCAATGGGCAGTTATCAGTCTCTCAGCACCTCTGCCCAATCAGTGGGTGTGAGCCCAGAAACTTTCCGCTAGGTACAATGAGTTTGTCATTTCTCCATTTCTGTAATATAAACCAGATACTGGCTTAACCTGTTCTTTGCCACATTCCACTTCTATCTGCCGTTTCCTGCGTTTCTTTGAGCGGATGATAAGTGTACAGTATAGATAACACACTCTACAATGAGAATGTATTATTGCACTGCAGGGACTTGCACAGTAACTGCTTATGTATACTAACACTGTGCAGTGATTTATGAGTGATCCCTGACTTCACCACAGGGGGCAGCAAAGCATGCCATTTCCAATGGCCAGAGCTAACCTCAGCGGTCATACCCCGTGCACTGTAGAAGCCAGGCCTGATCACACACAAGTGTCTGCAGAGAAACCCTCTGCGTGCATAATCCTATTATCCAAACATCTCCTCTAAAGAAACCGAGAGAATAAATGTCTACACAGTATTAAAGCTAGTTCAGGGATATTTCTGGATCCTTTACTTTTTTATATATGTGTTATGTATTTATTACATCATCTCAAAAAGAAAAATGTATAGTATTTGTCTCACACTACATGTAAGGCCGGAGTCACACTACCGTATAACACGGCTGAGGGCTATGTGATAAAACATTGCATAACACTCAGCCCAGTGTTATTCTGTGGGGCAAATCACCTAATTCTTGATAACCAGCCTTGCTGAAGCCGACAGCTGAGGGTTGCTGCCCCCAACTGTGAGTTTTGCCTGGCTGGTTATCAAAAGTACAGGGGAACTCACAACGTTTTTTTTTTAATTATTTATTTACGGCACAGGAGGCGGCTAAGGAATACTCTCATCAGCCGCTCCTGCTTTCGCTGTTATTACCGGCAGCTGGTGTCGGATGATGGGAGCTGTAGTCCCATCTGCTGACATCAGTGACTGGAGCAGTGTTTGCAGCGCTATCATGCACATGACAGCATGGCAAACACTGGATGTTCAGGCCCCCCATTAAAGTGAATAGGGCCCGGGCCCTGTTCTGTTACCCAAACTTTTTGTAAATCTTCGGCCGAAACCTCCGGACCTGAACATCCAGGTGTCCGCCCATCTCTATCCTCCACACCTGTGCTGCGATTCTATCATGTCAGAGGATCAGATCAGTGCACTGACAATCAGATCACGCTTGCAGCAGAGCAGGAGCTGAGGGTCATTAGCATCCGATGCTATACGCCAGTGTGACCCCGGCGTAAGAGAGGGACAAGGGAAAAATTGTGTTCTGACAACAGTAAGGATAAACTACTGTGCTACATATACAGTGGGGAAAATTAAGTATTTGCTGCACTGCCGATTTTGCAAGTTTTCCTACCTAAAAAGAATGGAGAGGTCTATAATATTTATCGTAGGTACACTTTAGATGTGAGAGACAGACTCTAAAAAAAAATCCAGAAAATCACATTTTATGATTATTACATAATTAATTTCCATTTTATTGCATGAAGAAAGTATTTCATGATATTTTAATTTTGAGAGAAGCACCTGTAGCTGGATCACCTGTGGGTGCAGGGAACTCCTGAGCATCCTCTCCACATAAGCGAACCCTTTTCCAAGACGTTAATTCACGTACTGTTGGGGTTAACGAATTATAATATTTACATTAAAGGAAATCTATAATATGTTTCATGCTGACCAAACCACAAGCAGCATGAATCAGAGATAGGGTTCATTATTACAGATAGCCATGCTTTTTGCAATTACGGAGGGATCTCTGCCAGATTCTCCGTATCTCTGACGGATTCTCCCGATGTATACTTGATTGGCTGATAAATCTCTCCCTATATACACATAAGGAGAAACTTGTCTGTCAAGCAAAGCTGGGATGGGAGAAGTCTGTGGGACCTACCCCTATGACTAGTGGTTTGGAAACATGAATCCCCGACCTACCCCCATGACTAGTGGTTTGGAAACATGAATCCCCGACCTACCGCCATGACTAGTGGTTTGGAAACATGAATCCCCGACCTACCCCCATGACTAGTGGTTTGGAAACATGAATCCCCTGATAGGTTCCCTTTTAATATGGATTCTCGCTATAAAGAAAACCTATCACCACTCCTGACGTGGCAATCTAAAGGTATCGAAAAAAGCACGGCACTCCAGAGCATACGCTCTATACAATGGGGCCATTGTGCATGTAAACGGTGATGCGCTCAAAGCGATCCGATTGTGCAATGCCAGCACAATACTGATGAAAGGTTTATATAAAATATTCTCCCGCTTCTCGGCCTGCTAAACTGGAGCAATGAAGGACATGTCCCTAACCAAGAGACGCACACAGAATAATAAGAAGGCAGGATCCGTCAGAGCGAGCGCACAGATGCAGGACTGCTTCAGTTTATATATTTATTCATACTACATATCACTCATCCTTCATCGCAGATGTTGCCATTAATACTTTTTCAAAAATATACACAAAACAGGACAAGTCAGTTAGGAATTAACTTTTATGATTTAGTTAAAATTGGGTAATATGGCTGAAAAATTACCCCAAAACACCACACTTACAATTAGTTTTTGATGTTTTTTTTTAAAAAAAAAATATGTTACATAATGAGTGCCGAAATGGTGCAAAAAATCTGCAACGTCAAAAGCGAACCAAAAGCACATCATGGGAGTGCGGCCTTAGGATACACAGTATTTTACAAATAAACATCACCAGGTTTAAAAACGTGTTATAAACTTCATTTTCTCTACATCCCTTACAGCAACACAACATATTGGTATTCTCGGACCTGCGAGAAGATAGAGCTGTTGGAAATTTTACATTACAACTGAACACTATATAATGTGTCCTACACTCCACCCCTCGGTGTTTTTCTGTCCTTCCAGTGGTAAGACATGGTGATCAGACTGACGAAAATAAGGGAACGAGATCAAGTTGCAGACAACAAGAGCAAAAGAGCTGCCTCCATAAACCCATAAGGTGGAACATGTAGACACACAAATGAAGACTGCAAGTATGGCTAATCAAGATCAATGGAGAAACAGCACATGCACCTGTAAGTTTTCTTCCAAGTTTTCTTCCATTCTGTGAACCATTAATATCCTAAGCAGTGGACTCTACAAGGAGCACAGACGTCTCGTGGAAAATCGGATGTCAGTCTGACAGGTAATCACTCACACCCATCATTTTAATTTGGCACAGTCTTGTTGAAATCCTGCAGGTATCAAAGGAGTTAATCACCTGCCTATCAGCTGCATTTTTGCCTGGTGGACAGTTAAAGCACCCACACATTAGCCAAGGCAACAGGTCTTTATGATCCTTTGTCCTACTATTCGATTAACATTAGGCCAGTCTCACACGTCCAGATAATTCCGGTACCGGAAAAATCGGTACCGGAGTTATCCGTGTCCGTGAGCTCACGTGGCACATCAGTGTGGCACACGTGCGGCAGCCGTGTGCCGACTGAGTACCACACGGACCGTGCAGGAGACAGCGCTACAGTAAGCGCTGTCCCCAGCGTGGTGCTGAAGCCGCCATTCATCCCTTCTCTCCAGCAGCGTTCGCTGGAGAGAAGGAATGAAAAATCAATTTTTTTTTTATTATTTTTGCCTTTAAAATCAAGTTCCTTGTCACCTCCCCCCTCCCACCCCCTGTGCGCCCGCCCGCTGGAAATAAAATACTCACCCAGCTCCCTCGATGCTTCCTCTCAGCGCCGCAGCGTCCTGTATGAGCGGTCACGTGGTACCGCTCATTACAGTGATGAATATGCGGCTCCACCCCTATGGGAGCCGGGTGAGTATTTTATTTCCAGCGGGCAGGCGCACAGGGGGTGGGAGGGGGGAGGTGACAAGGAACTTGATTTTAAAGACAAAAATAATAAAAAAAACATTGATTTTTTCATTCCTTCTCTCCAGCGAACGCTGCTGGAGAGAAGGGATGAATGGCGGCTTCAGCACCACGCTGGGGACAGCGCTTACTGTAGCGCTGTCTCCTGCACGGCACACGGACAGCATCCGTGTGCGGTACGTGTTTTACACGGACCCATTGACTTTAATGGGTCCGTGTGATCCGTGCGCTCCTACGAACACTGACATGGTGAAAACACGCTGACATGTGCAGAGATACATTGATTTTAATGTGTCTACGTGAGTCAGTGTCTCCGGTACATGAGAAAACTGTCACCACACGTACCGGAGCCACTGACGTGTGAAACAGGCCTTAATAATAATAAATAATCTCCAAAAGTTGTAGATACAAGCTATATTACATCACCAGCATCTCTGTCTAACAGCAGGGCCCTGAGTTGAGCTCTATTGTTGTTAACCATTTAACCCCTTCACCACCCTGGGATTTTCCATTTTTACATTTTCGGTTTTTTTACTCCCCTTGTTTCCAGAGCCATAACTTTTTTTTATTTTTCCGGCAACATGGCTGTGTGATAGCTTGTTTTTTGCGAGACAAGTTGTATTTTTTAACGACATCATTGGTTTTACCATGTTCACCAAATGCTAAAACTAACCTGCCAATATGATTCTCCAGGGCATTATGAATTCGCAGATACCAAACATGTATAGGCTCTTTTTTTATTTAAGTGGTGAAAAAAAATCCATAGTTTGTAAAACAAAAAAACTGCACCATTTTCCGATACCCGTAGCGTCTCCATTTTTTGTGACCTGGAGCTTGATGATGGCTTATTTTATGCATGCCGAGCTGATGTTTTTATTGATACCATTTTGGAGGACATACAATCTTTTAATCACCTGTTATTGCAATTTATTGCAATGTTGCAGCAACAAAAAAAAAGTAATTCTGGCATTTTTACTTTTTTTCTCATTATGCCATTTAATGATCGGATTCATTATTTTTAGATTTTGATAGCTGGTGCGATTCTGAATGCAACTATACCAAATAAGTGTATTTTTTTTATTTTTTTTATTATTGTTTTATTTTGAATGGGGCAATAGGGGATGATTTAAACTTTAATATTTTTTAAATTCTTTAATTATTTTTAAAAAGATTTTTTTTACACTTTTTACTTTCTTCAATAGATCCCTTAGCAGACTTGAAGCTGCGATCTTCTAATCATTTGCGCTACATAGAGCAGGGCTTCAGCCCTGCTATTTGCAGCAGAAATGCTCATCTGTTATGAGCATCGGCCATGGGGTGGGCAATGACAAACACAAAGGTTTCCTGCAGACCCCCGGATCATGAGGTCTTAGTGACACCCATCCGGCGTAGCCATGGAAAATGACGCTGTCAGAGAATGACAGCGGCATTTAACATGTTAACAGTGGCAGGTGGATTGCGATTCCACCCGCGGCTGTTGCACACACGTCGGCTGGTCAGATCAGCCGTCATGTGATTGAAAAGTTGCGGGCTCAGCGCTGGAGCCCACATCAAAAAAGGGGAGGCGATCTATGACGTATCCATACGTCATACCTCGTAAAGGGGTTAAATGTTGCTGTCAATCTCTCACAGTGGAGATGAAATGGCACAGTTGCCTGTGTTCAAGCATACGTGCTCCAATCGCTTGGTACGGATAAGTTAGACCGGCGTCACTCTCAGCGTAGGGAAATACGGTCCATTTTTTACGGCCGTAATACACAGTAATTGTCCCAAAACACTGTTCCGTATTCAATGCGAGGATGCGATTTTTACGCACAAATTTATCCGTGTGTCATCCGTAAGGCATCCGTATGGCTTCCGTACGGCGATTTTTTCTCGCAGGCTTGCAAAACGGACATATCATGGATCCATTGGCTCAAATATTCTTAAAAACATATATACAGTCTATATATATATATATACAGTTAGGTCCATATATATTTGGACAGAGACAACATTTTTCTAATTTTGGTTACAGACATTACCACAATGAATTTTAAACAAAACAATTCAGATGCAGTTGAAGTTCAGACTTTCAGCTTTCATTTGAAGGTATCCACATTAAAATCGGATGAAGGGTTTAGGAATTTCAACTCCTTAACATGTGCCACCCTGTTTTTAAAGGGACCAAAAGTAATTGGACAATTGACTCCAAGGCTATTTCATGGGCAGGTGTGGGCAATCCCTTCGTTATGTCATTCTCAATTAAGCAGATAAAGGGCCTGGAGTTGATTTGAGATGTGGTGTTTGCATTTGGAAGGTTTTGCTGTGAAGTAAACATGCGGTCAAAGGAGCTCTCCTTGCAGGTGAATCAAGCCATCCTTAAGCTGCGAAAACAGAAAAAACCCATCCGAGAAATTGCTACAATATTAGGAGTGGCAAAATCTACAGTTTGGTACATCCTGAGAAAGAAATAAAGCACTGGTGAACTCATCAATGCAAAAAGACCTGGGCGCCCACGGAAGACAACAGTGGTGGATGATCGCAGAATAATCTCCATGGTGAGGAGAAATCCATTCACAACAGCCAACCAAGTGAACAACACCCTCCAGGAGGTAGGCGTATCAATATCCAAATCTACCATAAAGAGAAGACTGCATGAAAGTAAATACAGAGGGTTCACTGCACGGTGCAAGCCACTCATAAGCATCAAGAATAAAAAGGCTAGACTGAACTTTGCTAAAAAACATCTAAAAAAGCCAGCACAGTTCTGGAAGAACATTCTTTGGACAGATGAAACCAAGATCAACCTCTACCAGAATGATGGAAAGAGAAAAGCATGGCAAAGGCGTGGTATAGCTCATGACCCAAAGCATACCACATCATCTGTAAAACACGGCGGAGGCAGTGTGATGGCTTGGGCATGCATGGCTGCCAGTGGCACTGGGTCACTAGTGTTTATTGATGATGTGACACAGGACAGAAGCAGCCGAATGAATTCTGAGGTATTCCGAGACATACTGTGTGCTCAGATCCAGCCAAATGCAGCCAAACTGATTGGTCGTCATTTCATACTACAGATGGACAATGACCCAAAACATAAAGCCAAAGCAACCCAGGAGTTTATTAAATCAAAGAAGTGGAATATTCTTGAATGGCCAAGTCAGTCACCTGATCTCAACCCAATTGAGCATGCATTTCACTTGTTAAAGACTAAACTTCAGACAGAAAGGCCCACAAACAAACAGCAACTGAAAACCACCACAGTGAAGGCCTGGCAGAGCATCAAAAAGGAGGAAACACAGCGTCTGGTGATGTCCATGAGTTCAAGACTTCAGGCAGTCATTGCCAACAGAGGGTTTTCAACCAAGTACTAGAAATGAACATTTTATTTAAAATTATTGAATCTGTCCAATTACTTCTGGTCCCTTTAAAAACAGGGTGGCACATGTTAAGGAGTTGAAACTCCTAAACTCTTCATCCAATTTTAATGTGGATACCCTCAAATGAAAGCTGAAAGTCTGAACTTCAACTGCATCTGAATTGTTTTGTTTAAAATTCATTGTGGTAATGTTTATAACCAAAATTGGAAAAATGTTGTCTCTGTCCAAATATATATGGACCTAACTGTATATATATATATATATATGTCAGTGAGATAGATATATATATATATATATATATATATATATATATATATATATATATATATATTTATATTTAATTCAGCGCTAGATAGCAGAAAAGCCAGTAATTCAATTGCCAGCTTTTCCTATCTCCTTCCCAAACCCGACAGGATATGAGACATGGTTTACATACAGTAAACCATATAATATCCCTTCTTTTATTACATATTCCTCTTTACTAATGTAAGAAGTGTCTTTGTGTCAAACTTGGGGTCTCTAGCTATTAAAGGGTTAAATCCCGGAAAAAATTGGCGCAATTTTCTCCGCCAGAGTGGTAAAGCCAGTGACTGAGGGCAGATATTAATAGCCTAGAGAGGGACCATGGTTATTGCCCCCCCCCCCCCCCGGCTAAAAACATCTGCCCCCAGCCACCCCAGAAAAGGCACATCTGTAAGATGCACCTATTCTGGCACTTAGCCTCTCTCTTCCCACTCCCCTGTAGCGGTGGGATATGGGGTAATGAAAGGTTAATGTCACCTTGCTATTGTAAGGTGACATTAAGCCAGATTAATAATGGAGAGGCGTCAATTATGACACCTATCCATTATTAATCCAATAGTACGAAATGGTTAATAAAACACACACACATTATTAAAAAGTATTTCAATGAAATAAAGACACATGGTGTTTTAATATTTTATCTCAATCCACCTGAAGACCCTTGTCACCTGAAATAAAGTTAAAAAAACAAACAACAATATTCCATACCTTCCGTCGTTACAGTCTTGTCCCACGCTGTAAATCCATCTGAAGGGGTTAAATCATTTTACACCCAGGAGCTCTGCTAATGCAGCTGTGCTCCTGCCTGTAAAACTTGGTGAATGAATGGAATGCAGGGGAATGTACTGTAGTTACCTCGAGTCGCGGTGATGCGCTCCCTGCTGGATGAACTCATATGAACTCGAGCCTGGGAACTTTTCAGAATATTTTCCCACCTTCAGAATATACCTATTCTATGTCTACACATTTATTCTACCTATTCTATTCTGTCAGTATGATTTTACTGTACACCGCGGTGAATTGCCAGCTTTTCTTTAGAACATCGGTGCCTATTTCTCGCAAGTTACACTGATGGTCCGTGTGTAATCCGTAATTTTCTCGCCCCCATAGACATTCATTGGCGTATTTTTTGCGCAATATGCTGACAAACGCAGCATGCTGTGATTTTCTACGGCCGTAATATACGGCAGATAGGAGCTGCCCAATAGAAAATCATTGGGCCGTGTGCAATGCGTATTTTCTGGACGTATTTTCTGTGCTCATACGTCCGTAAACCTCGCTAGTGTGACGCCGGCCTTACCATCGCAGCTAGGGGATTGCTGAAAGTCCCCATCACTGCAATCCTGACTTTCACTATATACTGTAATACTGTGGTATGATCGCATGTTCAAGTCCCCTATGAGCACTAAAAATACAGCAAATTTAAATAAAAGTTTTTTAAAAATTTGTTGCATATTTGTATCCACATTAACCCCTTAATGACTGCCGATATGCCTTTTAACGGTGGACGTTAAGGGACCTTATTCCTCAGCTCCATTTTTTAACTCCCTTTCTCACATCAGACGTAATAATCCGTCCATGTGATCTGGGCCTATTTGACCACGGACGGATTATTACGTCTGCGCGATCGCCCGCGCACACAGGTGGTGTGCGGGCAATGGCCGCCGGGTGTCAGCTCATTCTGACAACTGACACCCGGCACTAAGTGCCAGGAGCAGTCACAAACAGCTCCTGACACTTTAACTCCCGAAATGCTGTGATCGAACACGATCGCAGCATTCCGGGTGCTGGCAGAGGGTTGACAGCCCCTCTGCCTTTGGATTGGAGACCCCGATGCCATAGTGAACAGATGTCGTCATGACAACATCTGGGTCACCAGAGCTAGGAAACATACTGATTATGCGCAATGCATGATCAGCAAGTCTCTCTGTCAGTGCAGAGCTCACAGTTTCTACAGCATGGGGACGCTGCTGCATTTCCATGCTGTAGAAGCGATAAGCCTGCAAAAAATGATTGTCTCATAGTGGGACAAAGTAAAAAAGATTAAAAAAAGTAAACAAACATTTTAAAAAAAATAATTGTAAAAATGTAAAACAAATTTCAAAAATAATAATAAAAAAAATAAAAAAATATTGTATTTCTAAATAAATATTTGAATGAAAAAAACCAATAAAATTGCACATATTTGGTATCGTCGCATCTGCAACGACCCGACCTATAAAACTGTCCCACTAGTTAACCCCTTTAGGGAACACCATAAAAAAATAAATAAATAACAACAAAAAAAAAAAGTGGAATAAAACGCGATCAAAAAGCCAGATACAAATAAATATAGAACCGCTGAAAACGTCATCTTGTTCCACAAAAAACAAGCTTCCATACAGCTCCATCAGCAAAAAAAGTTATAGCTCTCACAGTAAAGGGATGCAAAAATAATACATTTTTCTATAAAATAGTTTTTATTGTGTAAAAGCGCCAAAACATGAGAAACCAAATAAATGAGGTATCGCTGTAATCATACTGACCTGAAGAATAAAACTGCCTGGTTAATTTTACCACACACGGGAAGGCATATACCCCCCCCCCCCAGAAAAAAAATAAAAATTCCTGAATTGCTGTTTTTTTTATTCTGCCTCACAAAAATCGGAATGGAAAGCGATCAAAAAATGTCATGTGCCAGAAAATGGTACCAATAAGAACATCAACTTGTCCCTCAAAATACAAACCATCACGTGAATCTATGGGCCAAAATATGGTAAAATTACAGTTCTCAAAATGTGGTTATGCAAAAACTATTTTTTGCAATAAAAAGCATCTTTTAGTGTGTGACAGCTGCCAAACGTAAAAACCCAATATAAATCTGATATTGCTCTAATCGCACCGACCAGAAGAATAAAGTCGCCTAATAACTTATACCACACGAGGAACGTCGTAAAAAATAAATAAAAACAATTCTTCACCTACTGGTCATTTTTTCATTCTGCCTACCAAAGATCGCAGTAAGGCTGGGCACACATTTATCTTGCGTTCTGCGTTTCCGTGTAAATCTCTGAGTTACGTGATTCAAACGGAAACTCTGGCGGAAGATTCCCTATAATGAGGCAGATGGAGGCACTGTGGACGCCGTCTTACCTTTGATCCGGCGGTGTCTGTCTTTTTAGGATTGCATAAAAGTGCTGTCGGCCACAGTTTTATGCACTTCTGAAAAGAAAAACACCGCTAGACAGAGGCCAGACGGAGTCCAGAGTAACTCTGCTGCCTCATTATAGTGAATGGATCCATCGGGGGTTTTATCTGAATCACGTCACTCAGAGATTTAGATGGGGATCCAAGAAGTATCGTTTCTCCTTGCGGAGAGTGACATGGAGAAACGATACTTCTTGGATCCCTGTCAGACGCCTCTCACACAGTCAAATCAGATCTCACACTTTGCACTGACCAGGGGCAGTATCCCGAAACACAGTGTCTGCAATTTGAGATTCTGGTTTGGCTTTTATCCTAAGTCATGTGACAAGGCTCGTTAAAGGGTCAACATTGACTATTAGGATTGCTACTTCCAATAGGTGGCACTAGAGTTCTAGTCCTCTTCCTCTCTGAAGAGATAATTTGCAGATATTTAGATGGAAACCCCAAAGTGCTCAGTGTAGAGCGCCGGATAAATGTGATCCCAAACGCTATGTAAAATTTTCCCACTAAAAGCTTCAACTCAATCCACAAAAAAAGCAACTCTTCACTCAGGTCTGTCATCTGTTAACGGAAATATAGGGGGAAAGACATAGATAAACACCGGCGCTCCATGTGCGAATGATAGGGATCCGGGGCTCGGAATTGTTATAGAGTGCACTCCTGCTATGGTTCAAAAATGAATATAAGACAATAATAAACACCGCGCTCTTCTATATACAGATCATATCGTGAATGATAAATCTAATTGGTTCTGTGATAATAACGGAAGTTGTAGAGAAAAAAACTTACTGTAGTTGTGACAAAGAGCCAGATTGGATTTCCAGGTGCTTGTTAGAGGAAATGGTGGTCCTGAGGTATAGTGGGATGCGTTCTCCACTATTTGGGGGAGAATATTATTGATGAAGCTCAGTGGGGCTTAGCAGCGACACTATTGAAGCAAAATAGTACGTATCCAAGTGGACTTACTGCGATCACAATAGATGGTGTGATATGATGGTGATCCGTATTGACAAATACTGGATAGTGTGGTTCGTGGATCCTCTTTGTGTAAACTACACCAATGGGGATCCTGAAGGTAGAAGATGTAATTTTCTGCAGGATTCACCTAATTTGAACAAGATAGTAATCAGTCTAGATTGTCTAATAGAGTGAACCCTGTAAATCATGTACTTTCTGCTGGTTCTGTTGCGAACGTGGCATATATATATGCAGCGCCCCAGAGTCCTGGTCGTTGCAGTACTATGGCTCCGCCACTATGGGGAGCTATGGTGCGTCTGATGGCACTGAAGGAGTTCATCTGATCAGGTATCACAGACACCAATACATTTCACAGTCGGGCCTCCGGGGGGAGCTAAGGGTTCTATTCACTAGGCCACTCCCCACCATAGTGGGTAAACTGGGGGTCAGGCAGGAAGTTAGATCAGAAAGCTGACTGGCTTGGAACCAGGCAACACCTTGTGGCAGAGGGTGTTGTGGGGGAAGATACAGTAGGGTCGCTGTCAGGGGTGGGATCCTGACAGAGGCTTGGCAACTTGAACGAACGTAACGGGACCGTGCCTGCTCCGGGAAGCGGCGGTGCCCAAGGAAGGATTAGAAGCGAGATAGATTGTGCTGAGTGAGAAACGAGATCACGCAAAAGGAGAAATACCAGTAGGAGTCGTGCTGTAAGACCGAAGCAACATCCTACTGAGGCGCACTACCGGTGGCCGGAACGCCGAGGGAGTATCATAACATTCAGCTTCAAGCAATACTCCAAACAGCGGCAGGGCAGTCAGTCTAAGGCGGGCTGTCTAACTTTAATCACCTATGCAGTCTTGGGGGGCAACTTGTGGAGAGGGGCGACTCTAGGGTCCCGGAAGAGCTCCGAGCCTACCCGTCAAACGGGTGCCGTCCCAACCAGAACACCAGGGAGGGACGGAGGATTAGCAGAACATCATCTAATCGAGTTGTGAGGGAACTTAAGAAACAGACACAACAGTTGTGGGGACTTTCTGTAAGCACAGCAGGGAAGGACCACAACACATAGCGCTAGAAGGAAGGCACAGATTTCCACCTGTGAAGAGAACTCTGGAGGTGCCATTGGACCGGCCGGACTTGCGCAACCTGGTGAACCGTGTTCTGGACTGAGGACCCAGAGATCTTCAGTAAAGAGGTAAAGAGACTGCAACCTGGTGTCCTCGTTATGTACTGCACCGCACCACTACAACATCACCATCACCATCACCCGTCACATCATTGACTGTGCGCCCCTCGGCAGGGTCACGGACTGGGCTTAGCCACCGTGACAACCCCAGAGCAGAGACTCGACACAGGCCCGGTACCGGGTACCCCTCGGCCCTGCGGCGGTGGGGGCGCTACAACTTGGCGTCACGAACAGGATGTACTTAAGCCTGAAGAATCAGGTCATGTGTGCCTGGGAACTGTGATTTACTGTGCTTGGACTATACTTTGTTGCAAAGACTGTGCTGTGCCATTTACCGCCAAAATTCGCCGCCATTATAGCGCTGAGGAGAGCGCAGGAGAAGAGGGGCGTGGAGTAGGCGTAGGCAAGCTGGAGAGCGCGAACAACCATGGCCGCCCAGTCTAAATATTTCTGTGTCCTGAGGACGTGTCCGTCAACAGCTGAGGTCCGCCTCCTGATCCTGTTTGGAGGGTGGAGGCCATGGAGACGGGGCCGCCCACGAAAGAGACCGCGGGAAGAAGACACTGGAGAGGAGATAAAGATGGAGAGGAGATAAAGATGGAGAGGAGATAAAGATGGCGACGCCGGAAGCACCGCATGGGAATGATCGGACTTGGAGAGAGGCTGGACAGCCCGCTGCGGCTCAGGGTACGCCGTCACTGCGGGAGCTGACCCTTGCAGAGCCAACGATGGGCCAACCTCCCCGGCCGCCGTCAGAGGAGTGTATGGCCGTGGCCGAGGCCCGGCGGATAGCTTCCCGCTTGGAGGCCGATGCCCGCGTGATCGCTCGGCTGGGCCAGCCCACGGAGGTCCGCTTGTCTCCAGTGTCCCCTGCTCCTCCCAACCCGGCCGCGGCTGAAAGTGCGCTGCAGACGCAGGGCCTGAAGATCATGCCAGAGGCCGAACACCTGCGGCGCTTGGTGGCTGCATGGCGAGACCGACCACAACCGGCAACCCAGGTTGATCTGACCACCGTTGCAGAGGTCCCCTCGTCCCACTGGGGTGTAGTGGTCTCCTTCAACCCCCGACATGGACGCGGGGTTATCCAGGAGATCGGGGAGCCGCTACAAGTCCACGTGGACCGGGAGGAGGTGGAGCCCTGCGGAGGAAGATTCCCTCGCGACCTGGAGCCAGGTGATGCGGTAACTTACACCAGGTGGAGGAGGGCTACGGGCGAGGCTGGCTGGATGGCGCGGGGCGTCCAACGGTGCGTCGCACTCCAAGCCACTGCCGGAGCATCAGAGGGTGAATCTCCTGCTGAAAAAGCCACAGAACCTGACCCTGAAGAACAGCGGAGAACCCGGACCCACCATGTACCTTGGGGGCGTGCCGGCTCCTCAGCGAAGAGAGCGTCGCGGCGCGGGATCCTGTCATTGTTGGGACCGGAACCGCTCCCTGGATCGGCAGCACGACCCGTTGGTCTGGTGAGGCCCGGAAGGAGACCACCTTCTTCCCCAAAAAACGAGTAAGCATAATTGCTTTATCAATATGTAAATAGTTACTGTTCTCTTATGCTGCTAAAACCCGTTCAGGGTTAACTCTTAAGGGGATCCTTCTGTTGACCCGGGATCCCTATTGTTTTGTTTTTTGTTTGTTTTTCCAAAGTTTTTGCACAAGTTTTTAGTTGAAAAGAACTGCTGAAATCATGAACAGTGCATGATACGAACTTTTTGTACATAGTTTTCACCTTATTAAAGGTGCTCCCTACTGGTTTTACTTAAAGAAGGACTCTTTGTGAAGATACCACACTGAAACCTTTGCTGAGTATGGACTGGTAGCTTGAGAAGATACGCTACCTCATAGAGACTTGTTCTCCTCTTAAAGGGGAGGTTCATCTGTTGCACGTAAATGGTGATATTGCTTTAAGATAGATAGCAATAATGTTTGATGAAAGAAAGTGATGATAATGTTTACATGAGTAAGTTATATGTATTCAACTAGTTAATTGTGAAGAAATGCTGATGATGTTCTCTGAAAAGAAAAAAATGAAAGATAGCAGAAGGATGCAGTGGGCCCGTAGGGGTAGACGTGGTGTCCAGCATGCATGTTAGTGAGAAAGATAATGAGAAGGTTTGATGTTGTATAAAGAAAATGGTTGATAACGTTGATAATTAGGATAGAAGGTAAACCCTGAGTCCTCATAGGAGTCATGTAGAGATGGCTCAGTGCTCTTAAACTGAAAGTAATGTTATGCTCTATACTGTGTATAGTAGTGGAAAAGGCAGTAGGCCCGGGCTGAACGGGGCGGTCCTGCATAGAAAGGAGAGGCAGTAGGTCTGGTGCCATTAGGACAGGCGGTCCTGCAGATTTAAAGAAGGAGAATGAAAAAGTTAAATTGCCTTATAATGTGATTATAAGAAGGTCTTTAGTGGATTTAGAGTATGTCCTTAAAGGCAATGTTAAATTATTGTTCAACAATTTTGCACTTAGTAGAATACCCGGTTGGGTAAGAAAAGTTATTTATAGCATGTTGCTATGATATCTAACCATGTTTGTAACGTTCAAGTGTCCTCACCTCCCATAAAGGGAAGCTCTGTTCAAATATGCTTATTGTTATTGCACTCAACAAAACTGTATGTCTTTTTGCTAACTTGTATTGTTGTTTTCTTCCCAGTCCCAGAGTACTGTGTTTAACCAGGGGGGAGTGCAGCGCCCCAGAGTCCTGGTCGTTGCAGTACTATGGCTCCGCCACTATGGGGAGCTATGGTGCGTCTGATGGCACTGAAGGAGTTCATCTGATCAGGTATCACAGACACCAATACATTTCACAGTCGGGCCTCCGGGGGGAGCTAAGGGTTCTATTCACTAGGCCACTCCCCACCATAGTGGGTAAACTGGGGGTCAGGCAGGAAGTTAGATCAGAAAGCTGACTGGCTTGGAACCAGGCAACACCTTGTGGCAGAGGGTGTTGTGGGGGAAGATACAGTAGGGTCGCTGTCAGGGGTGGGATCCTGACAGAGGCTTGGCAACTTGAACGAACGTAACGGGACCGTGCCTGCTCCGGGAAGCGGCGGTGCCCAAGGAAGGATTAGAAGCGAGATAGATTGTGCTGAGTGAGAAACGAGATCACGCAAAAGGAGAAATACCAGTAGGAGTCGTGCTGTAAGACTGAAGCAACATCCTACTGAGGCGCACTACCGGTGGCCGGAACGCCGAGGGAGTATCATAACATTCAGCTTCAAGCAATACTCCAAACAGCGGCAGGGCAGTCAGTCTAAGGCGGGCTGTCTAACTTTAATCACCTATGCAGTCTTGGGGGGCAACTTGTGGAGAGGGGCGACTCTAGGGTCCCGGAAGAGCTCCGAGCCTACCCGTCAAACGGGTGCCGTCCCAACCAGAACACCAGGGAGGGACGGAGGATTAGCAGAGCATCATCTAATCGAGTTGTGAGGGAACTTAAGAAACAGACACAACAGTTGTGGGGACTTTCTGTAAGCACAGCAGGGAAGGACCACAACACATAGCGCTAGAAGGAAGGCACAGATTTCCACCTGTGAAGAGAACTCTGGAGGTGCCATTGGACCGGCCGGACTTGCGCAGCCTGGTGAACCGTGTTCTGGTCTGAGGACCCAGAGATCTTCAGTAAAGAGGTAAAGAGACTGCAACCTAGTGTCCTCGTTATTTACTGCACCGCACCACTACAGCCTCACCACCACCATCATCTGTCATATCTTACACTGTGCGCCCCTCGGCAGGGTCACGGACTGGGCCTAGCCACCGTGACAACCCCAGAGCAGAGACTCACACAGGCCCGGTACCGGGTACCCCTCGGCCCTGCGGCAGTGGGGGCGCTCCATATATCTCTGTATACTCCTACAGATGCGAGTATGCTCAGCATTAGGCTATAGCAGCAGATTTTAGGAGAGATAATATGATATAACAGTGAGTATGTAGATCATATTGTAAGTGATAATAAGCTGGTAGTAGTCACTGACTTGCCTGCTAGTGTTAGGAAGCTTTATGATATATCTCAAGTCCCAGGAGATAGCTGCTGTGTTGTAGTTGAAGACCACTGAACCGCAAGCTGTTAGCGTGCGGCCGCTCAGCTAACAGCTTGCGGTTCCGTGGTCTTCACCTACAACACCAGGGGACAAGTCAGTGAGTACTACCAGCTTATTATCACTTACAATATGATCTACATACTCACTGTTATATCATATTATCTCTCGGAAATATAGGGGGCTACCCCCTTACCGGTAGTAGAAAAGCTATGGAAAAGCGAAATGGCTCCTCACCTGCCAAAAGAAACTCAGCAAATTCTCTGCTCCCAAATGCAAATGACCCCTCCCTTCTGAGCCCCACAGTGTACCTACTGTAAACCACATATAGCGCCCACGTTTGGCATTTCTGAAGCGATGAGACCCCGCCTAACTTAATGGGTGCATGCCTCCAGAAGCATGGGCTGGGCATAACGTACTGTTGACTGCAACGTTTTGGTCACTACAGCATACTGGTCATTACAATGGCAGTTCGCAATTTTTACTTGGCAACATTCATTGCTGCCTGTTTCTGGAAAATACCCATGGAGTCAAAATCAGCACTACACCTGTAAATAAATTCCCAAAGGGGTATAATTTCCAAAATGGGGTCACTTGAGGGGGATTCTGCTCTTCTAGCACTTAGGGGCTCTATATATAGAGTCCGCAAACTGTTCTAGGAAAATCTGCTCTCCAGGAGGAAATAGCGCTCCGGCCCTCCCGAGTCTCTCCATATGGCTAAGTAGTACTGTACAGCCACATATGGGGTATTGCCACATTCAGCAGAAATTGTGGGACAAATTTTGGTGCCATATTTACCAACCTCTTGTGTGAAAATGTAACATTTCTTCAGTGGTCAATGGTATAAAATTCTGTTACACACCCATGGTGTCCATATGATCACTGCACCCCTAGATAAATTCATTGAGAGGTGTTGTTTGTAAAATGGGGTCACTTATGGGAGGATTCTGCTGCTCTGGCACCTCATGGGCTCTCCCAGGGGGTCATGATACCTGCAAACCATATCAGTAAAATCTTTCGCTCCTTCCTTTCTGAGCTTTGTACTGTGCCTGTAAAATATGTCCTGATTACATGTAGGATAATGGTGCACTCAGTAAAAACTGGACCTCAGTTTGTCGTAAAAAAAAATCCTATCAGCCTTAAGAAATATTAAAAACTTGGGGCTAAAATAACATTTTTGTGAGGAAAATGTGATTTTGTTATTTTCACGGCTCAACATTATAAATTTCTGTGAAGCACCTAGGGATTCAAGGTGCTTACCATGCATCTAAATACATTTCTTGAGAGGTCTATTTTCCAAAATGGGGTCACTTGTGGGGGTTTTCTACTGTTTAGGCACATCAGAGGCTCTCCAAATGGGACATGACGTGCGCTAATGATTACAGGAAATTTTACATTCAAAAAGTCAAATGACACTCCTTCCCTTCCGAGCTCTGCCGTGTGCCCAAATAGTAGTTTTCTCCCTCATATAGGGCATTAGCGTACTCAAGAGAAATTGCACTACAAATTGTATGGTGCAATCTATCCTGTTACCCTTATGAAAATGCAAATTTATGGCTAAGAACAACATTTTTGTGACGAAAATGTGATTTTATTAGTTTCACGGCTCAACGTTATAAACTTCTGTGAAGCACCTGAAGGTTCAAGGTGTTCAACATGCATCTCAATACATTCCTTGAGGGGTCTAGTTTCTAAAATGGTGTCACTTGTGGGGGATTTTAACTGTTTAGGCACATCAGAGGCTCTCCAAACACGACATGGCATCCACCAATTGTTCCAGCAAATTTTGCATTCAAAAAGTCAAATGGTCGCTCCTTCCCTTCCGAGCTCTGCCGTGCGCCCAAACAGTAGTTTTTCTCCCTCATATAGGGTATTGGCATGCTCAGGAGAAATTACACAACAAATTTTGGGGTCCATTTTTTCCTGTCACCCTTGTCAAAATTAAAAAAATTGGATCTGAAGTCAATGTTTTGTGAAAAAACCCTGTGAAGCACCTGAAGGGTTAATAAATTTCTTGAATGTGGTTTTGAGCACCTTGAGGGGTGCAGTTTTTAGAATGGTGTCACTTTTGGGTATCTTCTTTCATATAGACCCCTCAAAGTGACTTCAAATGTGAGGTGGCCCCTAAGAAATGGTTTTGTAAATTTTGTTGGAAAAATTAAAAATTGCTGGTCAACTTTTAACCCCTATAACTTCCTAACGAAAAAAAAAAAATTGGCTCCAAAATTGTGCTGACGTAAAGTAGACATGTGGGAAATGTTATTTATGAACTATTTTGTGTGACCTATCTCTGTGATTTAAGGGCATGAAAATTCAAAGTTTGAAAATTGAAAAATTGAAAAATTTTGGTCAAATTTCCATTTTTTTCACAAATAAATGCAAGACATACAGAAGAAATTTTACCATTATCACGAAGTACAATATGTTACGAAAAAAACTATCTCAGAATCACCGGGATCCGTTGAAGCGTTCAGATCTATAACCTCATAAAGTGACAGTGGTCAGAATGGCAAAAATTGACCTGGTCATAAATGTGCAATCCACCCTTGGGGGTAAAGGGGTCAACAGCGCTGAAGAATAAGTGAAAAGCTCCGCCTCGTGGCTGAAATTCACGTGGGTGACAGCTGTATATTACACATGTCCCACAGTGGTACTAAGTGTAAGGCCGGAGTCACCCTACCGTAGAACACAGACAAGTGCTATGCGAGAAAACATCGCATAGCACTTGGACCAGGCATGCTGCGATTGTATGCCACACAGACCATCCGTCTACCTTCCAACAAATACGCACAAATTTTCCTCATTTCAGCCCATTGTGCAATTTAATTCAATAAGGCAAATCAGTGAGAAATGTAAAGCCATACGGATGTCATACGGATACATGGGTGGGAGAAAATCACATCATCGCATTGCAAACGCATTAGGCTACTTTCACACTAGCGTCGGTACAGGTCCGTCGCTATGTGTCAGGCCGACGTACCGACGCACGTTGTGAAATTTATGCACGACGTGGGCAACGGATGCAGTTTTTCAACGCATCCGCTGCCCAGTCTAAAGTCCGGGGAGGAGGGGGCGGAGTTTCGGCAGCGCATGCGCGGTAGAAAATGGCAGACGCGACGGACAAAAAAATGTTCACTTGAACGTTTTTTCGTGCCAACGGTCCGCCAAAACATGACGGATCTGTAGCACGACGGACGCGACGTGTGGCCATCCGTCGCGATCCGTCGCTAATACAAGTCTATGGGAAAAAAACGCATCCTGCGAGCACATTTGCAGGATCCGTTTTTTTCCCAAAACGACGGATTGCAAAAAATGCAAGAGTGAAATTAGCCTTACACACGGATGACCATATGGAGAACACTCGTGCGACTCTCGGCAGGGAGACTCGGACCGATTTTCCATACGTTTAGTGTGACGCCAGCCTAAAAGTAAAAAAAGTTACATAAAATATGTAATAAAGTTAAAAAAACACAAAAAGCACACCCAAATCACAAAAAGCAGTTTTGCCGCTAAAAAGGCAGCCTTTGTGATAAAACAAACATAAAGAAAACAAGTACACATAATTTGTATTGCTGTGTCTGGAACAACCTGATCTATAAAACTGGCATGTTATTTATTGCATATGGCGAACACTGTAAAAAAATAAATAAAAAAACATGCCAAAAATGTTGCTTTTTCATCACACTGACACAAAGAAATGAATAAAAAGTGATCAAAAAATTATAGTTAGAAAAAAATGGCATAAACGAAAACACCAAACCGTCCTGCTACAGTATTTCCACATCCCAATGTTATAAAATCTGTGTGGCACCTATGAGTTCAAAATACTCACTACACCCTCAAATTAAATCTGCAAGCATTGAAGTTTCCAATATGGGGTCACCTGGGGTCGTTTCTGCTGTTCTGGCACCTCAGGGGCTCGGCTAATGGAGACCACTATCTATTCAAACAGAATCGGCATTCGAAAAGCCAAGCAGCACTCCTTCCCATCCGATCCCTGCCGTGTGCTCAAACAGGACAATGTACAACCACATATGGGGTGCTGCTACATTCAGTAAAAAGTGCATAACAAATCATGGGGCCCATTTTGTCCTATTACCCCTCTTGTAAATTATACATTTTTTGCTAAAACAGTATTTTAGTGGAAAAAAATGATTTTTCTGTTTTCATATCTAAATGTTATAAAGTTTTGTGAATCAGCTGTAGGTTGAAAATGTTCAGTACACCCCTAAATGAATTTTTTGAGTGTCTAGTGTCCAAAATGGGGTCACCTGTGGATGGTTTCTCCTGTTTTGGCATGTCAGGGGCTCTGCAAATGCGACATGGCATTCACAGTCTATTCCAGACAAATTAATGCTCCAAAACTCAAATAGTGCTTTTTCCTTTCCTAGCCCTGCCATGCGCCTAAACAGCAGTTTTTGACCACATATGGGGTATCATCACATTCAAGAAAATTGCGTAACAAATTATGGTGTCAGTTTTCTCCTATTATGCACTGTGAAAATTACAAATTTGGGGCTAAAACAACATTTTAGAGGAACAAACATAAGTTTTGTTTTCACATTCACATTTTAAAAAGTACTGTGAAGTACCTGTGGGTTCAATACGCTCAACACACCCCTAGATGAATTCCTTGATGTGTCTAGTTTCCTAAATCGGGTCACTTGTGGGGGTTTCTCCTGTTTTAGTACCTCAGGGGCTCTGCAAATGAGATCTCAATCTATTCCAGCCAAATTTACATTCCAAATACATAATGTCACTTCTTCCGTTCCAGCCTACTGTGTGTTCAAACAGAACTTTTTGACTACATATGGGATATCTCCCTTCACTGTAAACTTCATTAAGCACCAATTATTATATATTTATATGAATTTATACTGGGTGCGTCTTGTTGCGATTTTTTTATGTTTTCAATAAAATCTTTATTTTTATTATTTGGAGGTTGTGACTTCATAATTTTGTAGGTAGTATATTATTAGGAGTTCTCTCTTTTTTTTGCTATCATTGTGGCCCAAATATATATTTTTCTCAAATTCCTTGATGTGTCTAGTTTTCAAAATGAGGTCACTTATGGGGGTTGCAGCAGTTTAGGCACCTTAGGGGCCCTGCAAATACAAAATGGTGCCCAAAACCTATGTCAGCCAAATTTGTGTTCCAAAATTCAAATGGCACTCCTTCCCTTCTGAGCCTTGTCGTTTGTTCAACGAAAGATTTCTTACCACATGTGGGGTAAAAATAAATTGGGCCTAAAGCAACATTTTAGAGGCAAAATGTTTTGGTTTTTTTCCCATTTCACTTTGAATTAATTCCAGTGTAGCACCTGAAGGGTTAAAAATATCCTGACAGCAGTTTTGAAGTATTTTGAGTGGTGAGGTTTTTAAAATTGAACCACTTTTGGGGAATTTCCAATAGATATGCCCCTCAAACCCTTTTTTTTACCTCTCGTATAGTCCCACTCTGGTACTTGACCTTACTTCATCCTGATTGTTCTCATCATAAGCTGCTATATTTCAGTGTTACAGTAAACTGTACTTGGCATGGTAATGTTAAAAGGCATAATATTAAGTCCTGCATAAGGCAAGGACTACTAGGTCCCACGGTCTCAGTATGATGCCACTCCCTGACGAAGGATAATTCCGAAACGCGCGTTGGGGTATGTGCCACACTTGTTCCCCTGGACCACCAAGGTGTTGTTATCATCCAAACATCTCTCAACATCCATCCTTCAAGATTGCCCTGTATGTTTACCAATACCAACTTATGATTTACCATGGTTTTCTCATCATACTACTGTCTGATGAACATTTGTTAAGCCTTCCTACACTATTATGGCTTTTTGCACTAATCATCACACACCTTAAGGGAATCATGTTTGCCACGTTTCTGGCATCAGCCTTATATATTGGAAGGTTTGAATTACTGACTTTACTTTAACAATTGATTTCAACTTGTAGAGTTCTATAGTATGTTTGCACTAAATACATTTGTCGATAGCACTACATTCTGGCATTTTGATGTCCTCTTGTAGAGTTCTATAGTATTTTTGTTTAAATACATCAAGCCAATAGTATTACCCCTCATATTCATACTGTTATTGGTCCACCCCATTAGTGTATTAGTGCTATCTGTCATATTCTTGGACACGAATTGTATGCTGTATACATCTGTGTGTGTCTGTATATATATATATATATATATATATATATATATATATATATATATGTATGTATATATATATATATATATATATATATATATATATATATATAATTATTATATGCTCTGCGCTAATCCCTTCCCGTCAGTTGCCACTTCTTTTCCAGTGGTCCAGCGTTTTAATTGTTAGTATCATTGTTCAATTTAAGGTATATTTATTACATCTGTTTTTATCAAGGTGTGGGCACCCGTTTTCTACAGTGTCGCCATGTAACCAAATGTCTGTTAAAGTGGGGTTTTTTTTATGTTTATGACTTTGCTTTGTTCTCACCTAATTTATGACCACATGCTCGGTGTCCTGTGTTTCAGGTCTGATGACCTATAGGTGTACTGATGGCAGTCATGGGGGCCATTGTTAGTCCACTGGCTGCCACAGCAACCCATCGGCACCGCGCAATTACAACTCAGGGATGCTGATAGCGTGGCAGAGGGAGCAATTTCATTATAACGCTTTAAATGCCAATGTTGCTATTGACAGCGGCATTTAAGGGGTTTCACTGTAGCGATAAAAGCTAGCTTTGCTCCCGGCATTTGTGAGAGATCAGCATGATGTAAAATGTACATAAGGGCGCTAGAACTAGCATCTTACCATGATGTGCATTGTCATCATGGGTCGTTAAGGGCCTAAAGAAGCAATTTGTAGGGCTTACAATTCAACAGATCAGGAAGGCCTCGAGCTTTATTTAAAAGGATTGCAGAACGCAAATTTGTAATGTGGCTGCTTTGCCATGTTCTACCTTCTATTAGTCTTAGGAAATTATTTTGTAGAGTTCTATAGGAGAGTCTCTACTATTGGTGGCCAATGTTGAGAAGGAGATCCCTTTCTACAGGATTCTGCTTGCTCCATGCCCATAAGTTGTGCTGCGGTAAGGGACGTTAGGGAAGCAATAGACTCAGTGTTGATCTGTCCTCTGCATATGGCTGATGGGTGCGTCAGGCTTGTTCCCACATATATATTAGCTGTTCATATGACATGTTCACATTTTTCTTATCCGGCCAATATGGAATACTTGATTTTGAGCTAGTTTGTGAATAAAGAAGAACAACATGCCTCAGGAGAGGAAACTGAAGCAGCAGCTGTGGGCAGGTGTACGGCTCAGGAATCACAGTATACCTTTTATACTGCTGACTTGCACAACTGAGCCTTTTATTTAGTCCACGGAGCATGGCCTGTGTATAGGGAAGGCTCATCCTGACGCCTGCTTTAGATTTTTCGCACTTGCTTACACTTAGCTATTCTATGTCTATGTTGTCTTCATGTCATTGTTTATACAATATCAGACTTCATGCCAGATACAATGAATCCACTGTTAGAAAGTTCCCTAGGATCTCTTAAAGGGGATGTGTCATCCTCACAACGACCATTGGTAATTGACTTTCCTCATATAAGGGAACTTCTTACTATGCTGTGCAGCAGGGGAGTCAGTGGCAGCACCCATATCCTTTGAGAACAATGAATTGTGCATATTGAAATCTAACAAGGCCGATCCTCCTTTCCTCTGATATCTGCTGTCTGGAGAACATCAGGACACATTTAATGGAGGCCGATCATTCTGAAGTTAGGAGACAATATGGCCACCTCTATATTCACAAGTTTAATCTTGATTACTGTTTGACCAAAACAACATTTAATCAACATTTAAAATTATTTTGTTTTCAAGTGGCATTAAAATGTAATTTTTTTTTTTCTTTTTAGTTTCTAACTTTTATTTTAAATAAGATTACTTTAAGGCCGGAGCCACACTATGCTAATGACACTCGGCTCCTGCTCGTAGCAGAGCAGGAGCCGAGTGTCATGCGTCTGTGCTCCGATTCTCTCGCACAGGGAGGATCGGAGCACAGCTGCGGAGGAGGCAGAGAAATTAATTTCTCCATCTCCTCCATTGCTGGGGTCCGCTTATAACGCACATCACTCGGATGATATCCGAGTGATGTATGCTGTCTCACTCGCACCCATAGGCTCATATGGGTGCGAGTGAGCCGAAAGTTTTCCTCGGTCCGAGACAATCGCAGCGTGCTGCGATTGTCTCGGACCGAAGAAAACGGCTGACAAAAAGTCGGCTGCTGGGAGCTGCCCCATATGTTAACATATGTCCGAGTGCAATACGATTTTTTATCGCATTGCACTCGGCTGTTTAAAACGCCAGTGTGACGCCGGCCTTAATGACAGGTGCAAAGGCTGTTGCTACATTAATGTGTTATTCCCAGATTATCACCTATCTGTGGGCTAAGGCATGAATTGCTGATCGCTAGGGGTGCGACTGCGGGACACACACCCAGGCCTCTGGAAACTCAGATTGGGGTTCTTCCACCCCATCTTGAATGAAGTGGGGGTGCACGTGATCACCCTCTGTTCCATACACTGTTTTGGCCATTGCCGTAGAGAGCAGAGAGTGCCCAACTATTTCCAGTAATGATGAATGGAGTAGAAGCAAGCCTACGCACCTCTGCTAAATTCAGGACGAGGCTGCATATTACACTTATAGTTCCTGTGCCTTCTGTTAGTGTTGTTTTACAGACTCAGGTTAGCAAGTACAACAATACCTACGTCCTACCAGATTTATTGCCAAATATGTGTGTATTTGTGGATACAATGTTTGGATGGTCTCTGTGATGATGATCTATGATTATGATTATGTATTTGTTAAGCTATCTTCACATATACAATTTTTCTGGTAGTTTTATCTTAAAAGACAAACGTGTAAAACCCTCATGTGTTTATGTGCATTTTAATAAAAAAAAAGTGTGCTTATTGTTGCTTTTTTTCAAAGTAATGTTTTAGTACTTATGTAAGTTTTTTGCTACATTTTTCATATTACAAGTCGTGTGATTAATTGATCACGTAAATTAAAAATGACATGTGGAATCACAAGATGAAATGTAAAGCAAAACCCACAAAAAAAACAAAACACATTAAAAACAAAAATCAAGTCATATCAGCACTTGCAATTTTTACCCAATTTAAAGGGAAACATTACTGCGCATGCGCCGGCGCACTATGTCCCGGAAGTATTTCGCTATGTTCCGAGACATAGTGTGCCGGCGCATGCGCAGTAATGCTTTTTGGCTTTGCCCGCAGTTGGGCAAACCATACGGTGCGTGCGCGAGGCAAGATTGCATTGTGCATGCGCGAACTATGGAGGACACCTACTCAAATTCACGAAAATATTGTGGACAGCGGGGAAGGATGGGGTGGAGAAAAGATGACGAAACACCGCTCATTGGATAGGGCACAGGGCATTTTCATAGCCCGTCATTTTGAGGTGACAGATTCCCTTAAAAAAAAATAGGATATTTGTGATGTGGCTGCAGTGCAGTGTAGCGCAACCTCCACCAGGGGTGCTGGCAAGGGAAGAGAGACCGCACACTCACAGTGCAGCAACACTGAGCAGCCGCACAGGCATCACAGGTAACGAAAGAGTGGTCAGACGAGCTGAGTCAGAACCTGTCAGGAGCAGAAGTACCAGAAGTAACAACAATGCATGTAGTCAGAGACAAGCCAGAAGTCAAAGCCAAACGGGAGTGCGGTATCCAAAACGTGAGACGTAAGACGAAGTTGGGGTACAAGCCAGAGAGTCAAAGCCAGTTGGGAAACGTGGTATCAGAGACGGAAAACAAGAGGCGGGGTTCAGAGGTCAGGCCGAGTCATACAGTGTAGGGAAACAACCAGACGAACACTAAATCAGGGATAGGGAACAGGTCTAATACAAATACAGGAAGTCAGACGCAGAGGACACCAGGGTATACGGGTCAGCTGCTCTGGCCTGGAAGCATGAACTATCACTGCCACTGGCCAGAAAATTGCAGAGGACATAAAAAGCCCAGCCAGCTCCAAAATGAGGCCGAGGGGATTACCCCCCGCATGACCAGTCCAGAGAGCGGATAGCAGAAAACAAACCCCGAACTGGATCATGACAATATTATTGGAGAAAACGACATCAATTACATTTTTGTAACACAGCAAGAAAAAATAAGAAAGTCAAGTTAAAAATAAAAACAAACAACAAAAAAATGCTATATGCCAAGACTATTAATAACAGTAAATGTTGGTAAGCCCACAGTAACATAATAAGAGCCTGGTAACTGGACTGTTTGCGGATGCACAGTACATAGTTCCCACTAATGCATTGGTCACCAGTATAAATACGGTACATCTGCTGCCCACCCCTGGAAAAGGTGACACTAATGTATGTTTAGAATTATTGCACAAGACTGTAAGCAATTTTTATAAAATGTGCAACCTCCTGATTGCTTCCAATGAACACGTTTCTATACATGTGCACATTACATCCAGCAGGGAAGTGTAGGTAAATTATAACTGTGAGATGGACACCATAAGTGACCTTGAGTCCCACCGCACAGGCTGAAAGAGGCAGCCGGAATATTGTTCAAAAATGACACGTTTTCCTGTGTCTGATAATATATAAGACATACGGATGTTAATAAATAAGGAAATCCTTGAAATCACAGAGAGCCATGTATTAATAGCTTACTCCTCAAAAAGGGTTTGCAATGCAACAGGTAATTCACGTAGAGAAAGCAGCATGCATCAAAGCGAAAAACAGGAGGAAGATAGCAGACTTCATGCATTATCCATTCCCATCACATACCAATGGACTGCACGCTGGGATCCTTCAATGGTTTTCCTGATTTGTACATTCTCTTCTTTAGTAAAGACAGCGCTTTATTTTGTTGAGCCTCTACCAGAAATCCCAAGTCTCCTAGGAATCGTAGCACTCGGTGGAGCAGCATTGGCTTTACGTTGACTTGCAAGAGCTTTAAAGGGCTAATAAGTGTGTCTGTGGGCTTCAAGTCCTGGTCACAGTTGTCATAAGGAAAAATACTCCAAGCTGGTTCAGGTCCTAAAGCAGATACTAAAACATGGCGAGACAGTTTGAGTAGTACATCACAGGGCCAGGTCTTCCCTTTCCACTGCATGTCCAGGTGGTGGCCGCCATTTGCCAGGACATCGTCTCTCAATACTGGCACGTCACCTGGGATCTCACGTGTGGACCTTTTCATGGCACTGAGTTCAGGGTGTCTCAATGTGATGATGTCATCAAAAGTGCTGTTTGGCAATACTAAACACAGAATAAAACTGGGGTTGGTCATTGTAGAATAGCCAGATAAGTATAACAAGTCGCTGGGTCTTCAAACCTTACAACAGAAACACTGGCCTTAGTGCTGATAGCAGTGGCTTTGTTTTTCTATTACTGTAGGACCACTGCTGCCAGAGGTAACTGCAACCATTGATACCAATATAAGGGCCATTTCATCAAAAATAGTGGTTTGTACGCCAAATTTTGCAACATTTCTATGCAGCAGTTTTAGGGTAAGTTCACACAGGATGTTTTTGCTGCGTATTTTTTCTGCTTTTTTTATCCTAATTTTCAGCTGCTTTTTACAGTTCCAGCAAAGCCTATGAGATTTCAGAAATCTCATGCACACACATTGTTTTTTTTGTTTGATCAGTATTTTGTGCTTTGCTGCGTTTTGTTTACATAGAGCATGTCACGTCTTTCAGTGTTTTTTCATCCATTGACTTGAATGGGTGTTGAAAAAAACACAGCAAAAACGCAGGTATCATTATTTACTGCGTTTTTGCTGCTGAAAATCCAAGGACATTAGCCTGGACAAAGAGAAAAAAAACGCACCAAATACGCAACAAAAAACCCACCAAAAACGCACCTAAACCTGCATTTTTGAGGCAGCTTCTTTCCTGCCAAGAAGATCAGGTTTTGCTGCAGAAAAAAAAAAGCTGCAAAAACGCCCTGTGTGAACTTACCCTTACACTGGATTTCTGGTACGACGTGATGAACCAGCCCCAACGTCTGCATTCTGTAGGCCTTCTTCAGTAACAGTGCCCCATTCACTGCGGTGGGCCTGTCCATGACCTGCAGCCAGGCCATTGTCATTATGCTATAGTGACGTCCATGTGACATGTAACACAGAAATGTGACTGGCGGGACACGGACGTCTGAGACCATGCATGGGGGCATAGTTACTGAGTAAGACCTCATTCACATGTCTGTGTTTGCGCATGTGCAAAAGAATGGTACAAGTGTCAGGGATCTGCGTGTCATCAGTGTATGGTCAAATGTACCATCAGTGTTTTTCACGTGTGGATAAATAAAAAAAATCACAAATCTTCTCCTCTTCATTACAATGTTAATCGCGGGCAGCACGCGGTCTGTACTGCTGACATCCGTGTGCCATCTTTGATTTTCATGGAATCATAGACTTGTTTTGGCACATTTCATCTGTGCTGCCAGTAAAAAACGGATATGTCTCTGTGATGTTGGCACGGACACACCGTTTGCAAAAAATTACACAGACATGTGAACAGCCCCATAGACTATAATGGGCACATATTCGATCACGGATAGAACACACATGTGCAACATGGACGTCTGACTGAGGCCTTACAGGTGTTAGAAAGCTATTTTCTACAATTGGCACATTGGATTGATTGACATTTAAGACATTTCCATTCAAATGCGAATACAGTGGTTGATATTGTCCTTTACCATCAGATCTGCCTCTATACCAGTTATTGTGCATTAGGCCGGAGTCACACTACAGCGAGATACGGCCGAGTCTCGCAGGTGAAACCCAAGCTCTGGCGCCGGCACTGTGGAGCGGAGTGTGCGGCCGCATAGGAACACATGGAGCTGCACGCTCCGCTCCCAAGTGCCGGCGCCAGAGCTTGGGATTCACATGCGAGACACGGACGTGTTTCTCGCATGTGTGATCCCGGCCTTACACACATTCTCCATCTACATAAATATTTAGAAATATTGGATAAAAATCCCATTCCATGTAAAAAATGTTTTCTATAATCGAATCGCTAACTTTCTGTCGGTGACCACTTTGTCCATACAAGTAATATACCCAGCGGAGGACATTTAGTATGACAGGAATGAGGAATAGACTGAGCCAAAATCAAAAGTGATTATCAAGGAAAGACTATATAAGTTGTCTAAGAAGTTCTTAAAGTGTAAGTGGGTAAGTATGGGGACAGCTGTCACTACTGACACATAAGTCACATGTATGTAACACTTGGTTCTCCATCTGTTACTGAATGACAAGACAAAGTACAGCAAACAGATGGCGGCTAGCAGGGAATTCAGCCACAACATATTGTCTACTTTTACCGAAAATACACTAAAAAGGAGAGTTACAAGGCACCAAGGATTTCACATTCTGCACAGTTATCATGGGAGGCCATTAGAGAAGTACAAGGGCCTCTGAAGGCGCACAGACGGGCTTTCAGAAAACCGCTTTTATCTGCCAATGGACGGAAAGTTTCAGTCTGATCATAAATAGAAAGTCGTAGCACTAAACCTCGGCACTGAAGGTGGACACGTGGCAAAAATAGTGAGTTCATTTACAATAGATTAGTCTGTAGGTAACAGCTGGCAGATAAGACGTTTCGGTCCCGTATGGGCCTTCATCAGTCAAATGCTGCACTGCTAATCTATTGGAAATGAACTCACTACTTCAGCCACGTATCCACCCTCAGTGATGAGGTTTACTGCTACTACGGTATATAGATTGGAGCCATACTCAGGCACCTGATCTACCCACACCGGAGTGCAGTCTATGATTTTTGCATAGATACAGTGGGGAAAATAAGTATTTGATGCAATGACGATTTTGCAAGTTTTCCCACCTACAAAGAATGAAGAGGTCTGTAATTATTATTTTAGGTACTATGATTTTTACATAACTAATTTGCATTTTATTGCATGAAATAATTATTTGATACAATAGAAAATCAGAACTTAATATTTGGTACAGAAACCTTTGTTTTCAATTACAGAGGTCAGATGTTTCCTGTTGTTCTGGACCAAGTTTACACACAGTGCAGCAGGGATTTTGGCCCACTCCTCCATACAGATCTTCTCCAGATCTTTCAGGTTTCGGTGCTGTCGCTGGGCAACACTAAGTTTCAGCTCCCTCCAAAGATTTTCTGTTGGGTTCAGGTCTGAAGCCTATCTAGGCCACTTCAGGACCTTAAAATGTATCTTACAGAGCCACTCCTTAATTGCCCTGGCTGTGTTTCAGGTCATTGTCATGCTGGAAGACCCAGCCACAATCCTTCTTCAATGCTCTTACTGAGGGAAGGAGGTTGCTAGCCAAAATCTCATGATACATGACCCCATCCATCTTCATTTCAATACCATTCAGTCGTCCTGTCCCCTTTGCAGAAAAGCACTCCCAAAGTTTGACGTTTCCCGCACCATGCTTCACAGTAGGGACAGTGCTTTTGGGTTGTACTCATCCTTCTTCCTCAAAACATGGCGAGTGGAGTTGATACCAAAAAGTTCAATTTTGGTATCACCTGACCACATGACCTTCTCCCATGCCTCCTCTGAATCGTTCAGCTGGTCATTGACAAGCTTCAAAGGGGCCTGGACATGGACTGGCCGGAGCAGGGAGACCTTGCGTGCCCTGCAGGATTTTAATCCATGACAGCGTAGTGTTACTAGTGATAATTTTTGAGACAATAGTCCCAGCTCTCTTCAGGTCATTGTCCTCCCGTGTAGTTCTGGGCTGATTCCTGACCTTTCTCAGAATCATCCTTTTCCCCACGAGGCGATATCTTGCATGGATCCTCAGACTGAGAAAGATTGACAGTCATCTTTCGTTTCTTCTATTTTCTAATAATTGTGCCAACAGTTGTTGCCTTCTCACCAAGCTGCTTGTCTATTGTCCTGTAGCCTGTCCCAGCCTTGGGCAGGTCCACAATTTTGTCCCTGTTGTCCTTAGGCCAGTCTCACACGTCCAGATAATTCCGGTACCGGAAAAATCGGTACCGGAGTTATCCGTGTCCTCACGTGGCACATCAGCGTGGCACACGTGCGGCAGCCGTGTGCCGCCCGTGTGCCCACTGAGGACCACACGGACCGTGCAGGAGACAGCGCTAGAGATAAGTGCTGTCCCCTGCATCTGGTGCTGAAGCCGGAATTCATTCCTTCTTCCCAGCAGCGTTCGCTGGAGAGAAGGAATGAAAAATCATTGTTTTTTTATTTTTTTTGTGGTTAAAATCAAGTTCCCGGCTTACTGTAGCGCTGTCTCCTGCACGGCAAATGGACAGCATCCGTGTGCGGTACGTGTTTTACACGGACCCATTGACTTTAATGGGTCTGTGTGATACGTGCGCTCCCACGAACACTGACATGTCTCCGTGTTTTTCAAATGGACACACGGTCCGTGAAAACATGCTGACATGTGCAGAGACACATTGATTTTAATGTGTCTACGTGAGTCAGTGTCTCCGGTACGTGAGAAAACTGTCACCACACGTACCAGAGCCACTGACGTGTGAAACAGGCCTTAGACAGCTCTTTGGTCTTGGCCATGGTGGAGAGGTTAGAGTGTGATTGAGTGTGTGGACGGGTGCCTTTTATACAGGTAACAAATTCAAACAGGTGCAATTAATACAGGTAATGAGTGCAGAGTAGGAGTTCTTCTTAGGCCGGTTTCACACGTCAGTGGCTCCGGTACGTGAGGTGACAGTTTCCTCACGTACCGGAGACACTGACACACGTAGACCCATAAAAATCAATGCATCTGTTCAGATGTCATTGATTTTTTGCGGACCGTGTCTCCGTGTGCCAAACACGGAGACATGTCAGTGTTCGTGGGAGCGCATGTATTACACGGACCCAATAGAGTCAATGGGTCCGTGTAAAACACGGACCTCACATGGACGTTCTCCGTCTGGGGTCCGTGTGCGTGCAGGAGACAGCGCTACAGTAAGCGCTGTCCCCCCCACATGGTGCTGAAGCCGCGATTCATATGTTCCCTGCAGCAGCGTTTGCTGCAGAGAAAATATGAATAATAGTGTTTAAAATAAAGATCTACGTGTCCGCCGCCCCCCCCCCCCTGTGCGCCCCCCCGCTGTTCAGAAAATACTCACCCGCTCCCATGTTGGCTGTCACTCCTTCCTCTCTGCCCCCATCTTCTCCTGTATGCGGTCACGTGGGGCCGATCATTTACAATCATGAATAGTCGGCTCCGCCCCTATGGGAGGTGGAGCCAAATATTCATGACTGTAAATGATCGGCCCCACGTGACCGCATACACTAGAAGCCGCGGCCAGACCAGGAAGCAGCGAGGGAGGCGGGTAAGTATTTTCAGAACAGCGGGGGGGGCGCACAGGGGGTGGGAGGGTGGCGGACACATAGATCTTTATTTTAAACACTATTATTCATATTTTCTCTGCAGCAAACGGTGCTGCAGGGAACATATGAATCGCGGCTTCAGCACGATGCAGGGTACCACACGCGTGGGTACCACACGCTCCGTGTGGTACCCACTCGCCATACGGGCGGCACACGTGTGCCGCACGTATGGCCTACGTGAGTTCCCAGGCACACGGACACGGATAACTCCGGTACCGATTTATTCCGGTACCGGAATTATCTGGACGTGTGGGACAGCCCTTAAAGAAAAACTAACAGGTCTGTAAGAGTCAGAATTCTTGCAGGTTAGTAGGTGATCAAATACTAATTTCATGCAATAAAATGCGATTTAATTATTTAAAAATCATAGAATGTGATTTTCTGTTTTTTTTTTTTATTTTTTTTTTTAGATTCTGTCTCTCACAGTTGAAGTGTACCTGCAATAAAAATTACAGACGTCTCCATTCTTTGTAGGTGTGAAAACGTGCAAAATCGTCAATGTATCAAATACTTATTTTCCCCACTGTAGATAGTCAACATAATGGATTGGGATGACCCCACTAGTGTCCACAGCAGAGACACGTAGGGGTCTGCATCCCTCTCCGATATGATTGATATGGCTAGCACAGATTGTGTGTCCTAAATGGCTTCTTTAATTTCTTATACCTTCAGCCCAGTTACATGGCTAAAGAATGTCTGAGGAGAAGCTGTAGTAATTGTCTTTCCAGATTGGCTGAACTTGTGAAAAGTTGTGTTTTTGTTAATGAAAACGTCACCTAAATTTAAAAAAAGGAGAGGATGACTTACATTGAGAAACGATATATTAAACCATCAGGATTACCCCAGCTCATAAATCCCACCTGCCGCCTCTATTAGTCAAGACTAACGGCCTCTACGGAGAGTCTTAGGGTAAGGCTCCACGGTCCGGAGGGGCGGCGGTATCGCCGCAGCGGCGAAGCCGCTCGGCGCTAAGCCCCGCCCCCTTTCTGGGACGCGATGGTGCCGGATGTGTACAGTACACATCCGGGATCATCGCACCCCTCGCCATAGGGCCCTGTGATATGCCTTGCGGGGACGCTGCGTCCCCGCAAGGTGTACGGACATGCTGCGATCTGAAAAGACGCGCAGCATGTCCGGAGTCGCAGGGCCGCCGCGTGCGGGTTTCCACGCATAGTGGAGACGGGATTTCATAAAATCCCCTCCACTATGCTGGAACATCTGGACGCTGCTTGTTTGACGCTGCAGCGTCAAACAAGCAGCGTTTACTTACCGTGGAAACATACCCTTAGGCTGCCGTCAAACTAGCAGTATTTGGTCAGAATTTTACCTCAGTATTTGTAAGCCAAAACCAGGAGTGGAACAATTAGAGGAAAAGTATAATAGAAACATATGCACCACTTCTGTATTTATTACCCACTCCTGGTTTTGGCTTACAAATTCTGAGGTAAAATACTGACCAAATACTGCTAGGGTGACGACAGCCTTACTGCGAGCTCTCATTAGCTTGGCTGCCGGAAAACAGCAGCTACACTGAGGGCAGGATAATTCCAGCTACTGGATCGACCCTCCGTATTGCGGAGGTCTGCAGTGGAAACGTCCTGTGGGAATGTGCCCAATGGCAGGGTCATACAGAGTGTTTTTAGTGGCACCTGATTGCGGTTTTCTGTTCGGATGCTGTTTTTGAAGCATTTTTTCCAACCGTTTTTGCAGGCTTTCTACTTCAGTGTCAGGTTTGGTGCTGGTTCCACAAGGAAACCGCATGAAAGAAATGATGTGCAACTTGTTTTTTGCCTATGCAATACCTCATTAGAAAAAACTTGTTGTAGTTTACCCATTGAATTCAATAGTAATAGCTTTTTTAAAGGGTATTTAAAGGGTTTGTCCACTACTTGGACAACCACTATTGAATACTATATTTACCGGTGTAAAAATAAAAATAACAGATATTCACCTCCCACACTGGTGCAGTTCCAGCAATGGAAGCCTCGGGTCTTGCAAAACATTATTAAGCCATGTGAGCACTGCAGACAATCAGTGGCCACAGACAATCAGTGACCTGCTTCACTCACACTTCCTTTTTACGAACCTCTGATGTCCAAAGGAAGTGTGAGAACTGCAGCCCAATAATGGCCTCTGACTGGCTACCGTGCTCACGTGGCAAAGCAATGTCATGCGATCCTCGTGAGACCAGGAGGCGAATATCTGTTATTTTACACTAGTTAATATAGTATTTAAGAGGAGGCTGTCCAAGAAGTAGACAACCCCTTTAAAGTGTTTTTTATGAAGTATGTGGAACAAAGTCTAATCTAAAGTGCATTTAGAAATACTCTGTGTAAACATACTTTAAAGGGAATCTGTCACCAGGTTTTTGAGAGAGCGGCATAGTGTAGGGGC